>NW_017728942.1:5298751-5317384 GCF_001723895.1 Crocodylus porosus
GGGACCAGCAGGCATTGGGGGAGTCCCTGTTCCCCCGAGCACTGCCAGGAGTGACTAGAAATAACGGTCACAAGGTGGCAGAAGGTAAATTCAGATTAGACATCAGGATGCGCCACTTTACTGTCAGGGCGGCTAGGGTCTGGAACCAACTTCCCAGGAAGTGGTGCTGGCTCCTACCCTGGGGGTCTTTACGAGGAGGCTGGATGAACGCTCTTTCCTGCCATGGCAGGGGGTTGGAGTTGATAATCTGCTCAGGTCCCTTCCGACCCTAGAAACTATGAAACTGAAATTTTGGTCCCAAGTGTATTTTCTCTATCTTAATATTAAAGCGAACACCTCCCCCATATAAAAGTAGCTCTGTGTGGCTCCAGCTACCTTCATTAGCTGAGCCTGTCTGGCGTCTCCTAAAAGCAGTCTTGGAGAGGTGGTGATGTCTGAAGAGATGCCATGTCCCTGATTCATCCTCACTTTCCTCCAGGTCAACTCTGCTCTGCTTTTTCTTTTGTCTCCATGTCAACATTGTTTTCTTGGGATCAGGCACATCAGTGCCTTTGGCATCCCATAGTCCATGGCACTAAAGAGAGTATTTTAAGAAAAATAAAATAGTCTGGTACATTGTGCCCTTAGTACAGTATCTTTAAGTGACAGGAATCACAAATCGCTCTCCAGAGGGAGGAAGAAGCAGACACGTAAAGGGGTGGAGAGAGAGTTAAGACTTGAGAACAAGGGAGGTTTCCTAGTGACCAAAGACCCAACTTCAACCCACAATGCAAATTTCGTAAAATTTATCAGTAAAACTCCTATTGACTTCAATGGGGTTTGGGTTTCCCACCCCTGCAGGACTCGAATCTCTTATTACTTCGTACAAACATCTCCCTTTAAAAAGATTTATTGGTAGGTAACCTGTGACAGGAGAATTAAGCACTTGTTTATTTAAATCTGGAATTTCATTCACCTCTTTTCTGAGTTAAGGACAGAAGTTAAACTTGGTTCCAAGCCCAGATTTGGACTTTAAGTCCATGCATCTTGAAACCCGGAGGTGAGTTTTGAATTTATACCAGGACTGAAGAAAAGGCTCACTCAGAAAAGTTTAATTTCTACTGAAAACAATGAGCACGACAAGAAAGAACTGGATCATTTCTTTTCCTGTCAAGAGAGATTTACCTTCAGGATAGACCTGTGAAAGAACAAAGCAAGCAGCTGCACGAGATCAAAATGCACATAGCCATCCTTCTTCTCTATCCCAACAATATTTGGCAGTGCGAATGGCTCTTCTCCATGGAGGGCGCAGTACAACTTGCTGGTCCAGGGAAAGAATCCAAACTGAGAAAAATATTTGACAGCGACTGTTATCTGGAGGGAACAAAAACATACAAAACAAGTTAGAAGGTCTGACCTCGAAGAGCAACAGCTGGCCTCCACAATTTTCAAAAAGACCTTTTTACATCTTCCAAGTATAGGGAAAGACTACAGCAAACATTCCTGCTGGCTTAACTTCTAGAGAACAAGCCTTTATCTGGGACTCCGCAAAGATGTCGTCTCATTTTACCCCATTTATTTCCATCCCATTATCAGCAATTCGAACGAGAATTTATTGAACTTTAATATAAAGAACAGCCCCTGCTTGAAGCAAGTGACTCGTCTGTGGTACAGGGAGCTTCCATACCTGTGTATAAATGATGGCTATAACCCAGAAGAATTTAGTAGGCCTTGGAATGGATAACATAGCCCACATAAATACAAGGATAGGCAGAACCAAAGTAAGGACTGAAGCAGAGACCATGTGGTTCAGAATGATCACAAAATAACAAAGTATTTCTGACTTGGACACCATGGCGTTGTACAAAGCAAAGCCCAGTTTTAGAAGTCGGGGGAGACGCTCATAAAATTTGTCCGACTGCTCCAGTTCGTTGTCATGAAACATCCTGCACCAAAGAATGAAAAATATAAAATCAAATTAACTGTATTTCCAAATTGCCTTTTGGCTACCACACAGTATTTATAAATCAGACTTAAATAAATCAGAGCAGATATGGTATAATGAGATCTCTTCAGAACTTTACATGTAAAGCTGTAATAGTTTTATTAACTACACCTTGAATGAAAGCTTTCACTCGTCTAAACCATATCTAAAGAGTTTCTGGCTCCCGGCTCTGCTCTCAAATACTGGAAACTCTCGTGCAACTCTGAACCTTATTTCATGAACACAGAATTTTTTTTCCCTCTGACTGACTTCAGTGGAGTTAGGAAAATGTGGGAGCATATTTTTCCTTATGACATGAACACAATTGTTTTACCCTAGGATTGACTTCATTGGGGTTCAATTTATTCCACCCTCTGACTTCAGTGGGGTTAGGAAAAGCATCTGCTAAGCCATTTCCACAAAAATGTGTGCGCACTTACAAGCAAAAAGCATAGTCAAGCAATATCCAGAGCAACTACTTGAGATACTGAGCACTTCTGATTCTCATTAACCTGAGGATCTTGTCCTTAATTTACCCATACAATCAGCATGAGCACACGCCAGTCATACTGCTTGTACCAGCAATGCGTACAAACTGCGTGTGCGGAGTTCTTAACACCTTTGGAGTGGAGCTGGCTTAATGTGAGAGAGTGATATAAAAAAAAATTATTTCCATCTTGCAATGTTCAAACAACAACCTATTTTTCTTTCTTTCCAAATTTTGGTGATTTTACTGACATTTTAAACTTCATGTGCTAAAAATGTGGATCACATTAGGTATCATTATTTTTTCATTTAAAAAAATAAGTATTTTGAAAGCAGTTTTCATAAACATTTCAGTAAAAGAAAACCTGTGAAAGCAAGGGATTTCTGAAAGCTTTCACTTCTGGAAAAAAAACAAAAAAGCCCTTCCCTCCCAACCTCCCCAGTGCGGCTTCTAATGTGAAAACTATTTCCCCAGCTCTACCACAGAAGATCACTGTTAATATAAGGAGAAAATATAACCACAGAGCCAGATTCCAGGGTGTAAATTGGCTTAACTTCACTATGAACAGAGCTGTGATCATTGATACCAGCTGAGGATCTCCCTCAAGGGCCCTCTTTAATCCTAAATCAAATAAGTAAAAAAATTGGGCACAATTAAGCTGTCATGTTGTTTAAGACTAATCATCTTTCTATGGGTATCATTGCAGCTGGGTTTGTATTTAGGTCTCTCTTGCCTGTTCAGGAGCAGATCACTGGCAGTCATAACAGGAACTTCATTTAACAGCCTGCCTGCTACTTTGGTCTTCTGAATGGATGGGGAAGTAACATAATCTTCTGTTTCTAATGAACGGCTCCCCAGATTGGCAAGCACCACACAGGAAGCAGGACAAGTAGTTGTTTCTGGCTCGGTGCCTTTGATGCTATCTTCATTTTCTTCCTTCTCTCCTGATTCATCTCCATTTGTTTCTTCAGCAGCTTCCTCAGGTTCCCTAAATCCAAAGTGTATTTTTTTCAAAGTGCTGCTGAGACAGTGAGTTAAGCTTTTGACAGACAATAAAAAACTCTTATTAAGTGAGGCTAATATAATGTATCTTGTGGACATGCCAGAATAACAAGGGCATACTTTCCAGAGCTTTAGGTTTGAGTATGATTTCCAGCATCCAAGTTCTCTCATTGTGACAGGGATTGGAATGGCTTCACTCGAGCACATTACTTTGCACACAATGTAAGGGACAGGGTTGTTCTTATAGGCTAGGGACAGAAGTTACACATAGAAAGTTTAAGTGATCAGAAACTGGTTTAAACCTGTAACAGAACAGACATTCAGTGCACATAAACCAGTTTCAAAATGGCCGAAACTGGTTTAAGATAAACCTGGTTGAATGTAGTATCAGACTTAACTAATTTGGGTCAAACCAGTTTACGAAACTTCTGTCCCAGACCCCTTGCTGGTTCAAGTTAAATCACAGCCCCCCAGCATGCTCTGCCCTGGGCTGGGCTGTCCTTCGGCTCTGGAGAGCAGAGCTGGCCCTGCCCCTCTGCTCCCTAGCTGCAGCAATGAGGGCTGTCTGACAAAGGGGTGTGGGACAAACCAACTTGGGATGCAGCCCAGTCTGCAGGGGAGGACTGCCCATCCCCCAGGCAAACTGGCTAGAGTCTAGGGCCAGGAAAGAGGGGTTAAATCCCCTTCCCCTGCTTGTATTTACTGCTGGCTGCAACTGTGGAGTACAAATCCCAGAGGCACCTGGAAGCAGGAAGAGGAAGTGATGAGCAACCCTGCAAAGTTCTGCTGCTGTGAGTCTGGACTGCAAATCCCAGAGACCTTGGGGACAGCACAAAGAAGAAATGAACACACAGCCAGAGAGCCCTGCTCTAGCGCCCTCCAGCTTCTGGCCTGAGCCACTGCAGGCATGTGGCTGCATTTCTTGAATCAAACATCAGTGTTCCCAGACAGCACGCTGTCTGTAAAACAAGAGTAACAGCAATTCCTTATTTTTCTGAATGACCACATTAAAGATTAAAGGATGCTCAGCTGCTGCAATAATAGGGGCTGGTGTAAGAAAACTATCAAATGTTGCTTGACTGTGAGTTTTCTAACTAAAGGGTGCACCACTCTAGGGAAAATATGAAGTAACAATGACATCGCTAATATTTACCCACCTGGATGCCATGCTCTCATAAGGTTGTTTGATGTCCTGTCCGCGAATCTGCTGGTACTCAGATAATATGTCTTCCTCACTCTGGTCCTCCTTTGCAGTTTCCACTTTATTTCCTTCACAAGCACTCCTTTGTACCTGCTGATTCTTCTTCAGGTTATAATATTGGAGAACGGTATCTGCTGAGGCTTCTTTCCCCTTAAAAGTTAATACAGAATTAATTAAATGGTAGAAATGCTGTCATGATGTCTGTCAGTGCAAATTATCATAGGAAAATAATACTTCTGGATCCTCATGTGCAACTCCATCCTCTAAAACAGGTGGGTAGTTTGGGCTTCATTGGGGTGGGGGGGAGCTTTTGTTCTTTTCCTGCAAGTCAGAGTCCTTCAGGCCCTTTGATCACTTTAAAATGCTGTGATGTAAATAATGCTCAGAACTTATTAGTACTGACATCAAGTCTCTCAAAGGAAGAAAAAATGGTTTTCAAAACCCAGCCAAATACAGAAAGGTTGGCCAACACATGAACATTAGAAAACCACATTGCCAGTAGCTGCTATAACGTATAAATCATCACTGAGCAGAATTTGGTAGAATATTTCTGGGAAAAGAAGGATTTTGAGACTGAGATTCATATTTCCAGTTTGATATGGTGTAATAAATTCAGACATCCTATTGACACTCAAACATGTAAGATAGTGTGTGAAATGACAGTGCTCTTACCCTATTAATTTCTCGCCATAGTATGCACCTTTCAATTCGGAGTACTTTTGCTATGTCCAGATTATCTTTACACAGGGAATTCACTGCCTCTATAATATCATCTAACAAAACTTGAACTAAGACCCAAGCAAGCTTGACTATGTTGATTACTCTTTGGATGATGTCTTCTGTCAAAAAGAAAAAAAAAATCATGTATGCTTACCCACAGCAAACTGCTCTGTGTGAGTTATTCCATCTCATGCAGCTCCCAAGCTCTGTCTGAGAAATACTCAGCACAGGCACAAAGGGTTGAAACTATCAGTTTTGGTTGTCCTTACAGCCCTCCAAATAGGGTAAATGGCTTCTGAGTTATTTCTGTAAAACAGGCCAACTCACCTGGCTCATCTAAAGGCTCTTCAGTCATTGATTGCTCCGTTTCCTCTTCAAAGGATGCCCCTTTCATGTCTTCTATTTCATATATGAACATAAACAGAATGACACGGGGGTAAACTTTACCTAGACCTCTTTCCTGCTACTCAGAAGTTAGGAGCCCAGTCCAATTCCCCACTGAAGTCAATGGGATTCTGACTTTATATGAAGGTCGCCTAACTGGGTATCTAGAAACTGTAAATGAATGCACATGGGAAGGGCACCATTAAGGGAATTATGGCAAGAGATAAGGATTTCCTCTTCACCCAATCTGCGGGGTGTGCTGAGGGCAGCGAGCATGGGTGTCCCTGTTCCCTGGCCCACCCATGTTTAAGTGACTATCCTTTACATTATAGCTCCTCTCATTCAAATGGTCCTTTTTGGTCTAATGTGTCTGGCAGGCTTCTGTCTGGAGGTGTCTGCAAATGTTTCTTATTACCTCCAAGTTGCTCTTTCTTCCTCTGCTCCCTGATTTCATCTTGTTCTCTTGTTCTTAGTGCCGATTTGGAGTTAGTCATCCAGGCTTCATGTGCGAGCTGCATGAGGAAGTGCCATTATTCTCTGGTTAGAAACCTAACACGTCCACGCAGCTCATCAACCTAAGTTGGATTTCATTTAATTTACTGCATTATGCCAGAAACTCCTTTATCTTGCTAGTGACTGCATCTACACAAGACACTGACTGAGCAGTAGTTTGTTACTACAGAGCAGTAGCTCATTACTACTGTGCGGCAACATTGTGTGGCACAAAGTGTGAGGTGATGCTACTGCACAGGAGTAACAAGCTACTGATCGTCAGTAGTAATGAGCTAGTGTACGGTCAGCATCACCAAGAAGCCATTTGGGGACCCTGTTGCACAGTAACTCTGGTTACTGTGCAGTCATTTAGTACTTGTGTTCGCAAGTACTAAATGATTGTGCAGCAACAACTGCATAGTCAGCATCTCGTGTAGATGTGGCTAGATGTGGATCAAATGAGCTGCAGTTCCCTCCTCCTCACTTCCATTAATATAGACTCCGATCTCAATGACAGTTTGCAGACCCATTAGGCTCCTTTATAAACTCGGATAACACCTGTATAGTAACAACAGCAATTGCTTCCGTGGAAAGAGTGGTCGCTCCTTAAGGAAACGATCCCCCAAGCCCAAAGGGAAGTAATCCCAACATGAATCAAAGGGAGCAGTAGGGTGCAAAAGCCCCCATGGCTCACCAAAAGCATCTGGGAATGTCTCCTAGCTAAAAGGGAAGCGCACATTCAATGGCAGGGAGGGGCCATCCCCAGGGAGGACTATACTGCATTGCTCGGGGCTGCAGGGGGGTAGTCAGGAAGGCCAAGGCAAGGATGGGACTGGGACTAGCAACCCGGATCAACGACAACAAGAATTCCTTCTTTAAATACATAGGGGCAAAAAGAAGGTTCCGGGTAATGTAGGGGGCCTGCAGGACATGCTAGGAAATTTGGTCATCACACCAGACATCAAAGCTAACCTATTTAACAACTTCTTTGCCTCCATCCTCCTGAGCCGGGACCGGAACAGCCACCCCCCCCTTAAATCCCAGGGCAGGCGCACCTAAGCCAAGGGTCAGTGAGGAACTAGTCAGGGAACATCTGGAGGGACTGGATGTATTTAAATCAGCTGGTCCGGACGATCTCCACCCCTGAGTGCTGAGGGAATTAGCTGAGGTCATTGCGGGACCCCTGGCACGGCTGTACAAGCACTCGTGGTGCTCTGGTGTGGTGCCACAGGACTGAAAGAGGGCCAATGTGGTTCCCATCTTCAAAATGGGAAGGAAGGAGGACCCGGGGAACTATAGGGCAGTTAGTCTTACCTCGATCCTCGGTAAGCTTTTTGAGAGAATTATCCTGGCACATGTCCATGAGGGGCCAGCAGGGGACTGCATGCTTAGGGGCAACCAACATAGGTTCATTAGCGGCAGGTCCTGTCAAACCAACCTGGTGGCCTTCTACAACCAGGTCACCAAATCCTTAGATGCAGGGCTAGCAGTGGACATAGTCTCCCTGGACTTTCAGAAGGCCTTCGACACTGTCTCTCACCCCGTTCTCACTGGGAGAGTCCCTGTTCCCCCGAGCACCGCCAGGAATGACCAGGGATAACGGTCACAAGCTGGCAGAAGGTAAATTCAGATTAGACATCAGGAGGCGCTACTTCACGGTCAGGGCAGCTAGGATCTGGAACCAGCTTCCAAGTGAAGTGGTGCTGGCTCCTACCCTGGGGGTCTTTAAGAGGAGGCTGGATGAACACCTTGCTGGGGTCGTTTGACCCCAGTACTCTTTCCTGCCATGGCGGGGGGTCAGATTTGATGATCTGCTCAGGTCCCTTCCGACCCTACTAACTATGAAACTATGAAAAGCAACATTGGGAAAATATTTGGTAGTTTCAGTGCGGTTGTATCTATAACAATACCTAGCTCTTTTCACCTGATGCACTTTACCAGGGAAGTAAACTTCATTGTGTCCATGTTACAGATGAGAAAACTAAGCCAGAGGTCAGTCAAGTGACATGTCCAAAGTTATTCAGCAAGCCAGGGGCATAGCTAGAAACAGCACTTTAGCCTCCTCAGTCCTAGTCTAGTGCTCTAACAGCAAGGCCATGCAGTTGAATATTTTCAGAAATAAGCCCTAAACCTGGAATGCTGTTTTTCTCTTTGATTCTTCCTCCTTTCTCTGTTCTGTGTCCCCTTCTTCCTCTTCATCTTCACTGTCTGTCTCAAAGAGGTAGTAGCTCCCAGCTTGAATCACTGAAATCAGTTCCAGAAGAAAAGATGTCTGAGGTTTTTTTCAAAACTATTAACATGTTAGGTGCTCATCTTTCTTTGAAATTAATAGAGGTTGTGTATTTAACTCAATTGCCTGGTTTTCAAAACCCTAGACTATTTGTTTAATTTATGTTTGGATAGGATGAGCATCTTAGAAAATACTAACAATAGGTAAATTGGGCATATTTTTATCCTTACTAATATTTTTTGTTCCTTTTTATTAGTATTTTTACCCTTAATGCAATTTAAAGTAGCACTTAGGCTCTAAATAGGAACAACTGGAAAGAAAACCACCTTTGGATAGCACTGACATTAATCATAGAGTAGTAGGGGTAGAAGGGATCTCCAGAAGTCATCTAGTCCAACCCCCTACCTCTAGAAGGATCGTCCCTATCCAAACCATCCCATACAACCATAACCTAAACTCTTCATGAGATTACCTACCCTCAACCCTGACACAACATGGACCTAACACTCTACCCTGCCAAAGGCAAAGCAGGGGAGTCATAGCAGCCAACATCCTGCTTCTCTAAAATGTCCACATACACTTTAAAAGTCCTGAGGAGAGGGCCGTGCCCCCTGCTACAGAGGAAAGGAAAACCCCTTGCAGTCCAAACCAAACTGACCGTCAGGTAAAATTCCTCCCTGACCCCAAATATGGTGATTGGTCTGACCTCAAGCGGAGGGGCAAGGCCCTCTAGCCAGGACCCTCAGGCAAACCCCTCCTTAGCTGTAGCCAACACCCAAAGCCTCTGGGGAGGTTTAAAAATACCCTGGCACATGTACTGGGGGAAAAAAAGGGGTGGGGGGGCAGAAGCAACCAGCAAAGCCCAGAAGCATGGGAAATACTTATGGCAGAAATTAGGCATAGCTACACCTAGATCATCCCTGACCGATGGCTGTCCAACTTTTTTTTATTTTTTTAACAACTCCAGTCCACAATTTCCGTAGGCAGTCTATTCCACTGGCTCACTGTTCTCACAGTGAAGAAGTTTTTCCAGGTATCCAATCTAAATGTACTCTTCTGCGACTTCAGGCCATTGAGCCATATGCTCCTCTCTGCAGCAAAAGAGATAAGTTGCTTCCCCTCTTCTTCGCGGCATTTCTTCAAGGATTTGAAGACTACCATGTCACCTGTTAAGCAGCTTTTCTGCAAGCAGAATATGCCTCGCTCCTTCAGCCTCTCCTCGTATGACTTGCCTTCCAAGCCCTTGATCATCTTTGTTGCCCACCTCTGGACCCTCTCTAACTTCTCTACGTCCTCTTTAAAATGTGGAGCCCAGAACTGCCCACAGTACTCCAAATGAGGCCTAACCATTGCTGAGTAGAGACACACTATCACCTCCCATGTCTTGCACCTAATGTTTCTATTGATGCAGCTCAAAACCACATTTGCCCTTTGTGCAGCTGCATCACACTGCAGATTCATCTCGAGTCTGTGGTCTCCCAAGACTCCCAAGTCCCTTTCTACAGAGCTGCCATCCAGCCAGGTGAACTATCCTATTAGCTCTAGTCCAACTGTCCAATCTGTCAAGATCCTTCTGAATTGTGCTTGCCCCCTCCAATGTGTTTGCGATCCTTCCCAGTTTCATTTGGCTAGGAAAGTGTGAGGGACCCAGTGGAAAACTCTGTGCTCTTTGCTGAGCTGCACATACATGATCTCTTCTAAATTGTGACAGCTGTTAAGACAGCTACTGAAGAGCAGCTCAGCTGCAGCAAAACTTTTAAATAATGTAATTCTCAGGCATCCGCTAATAATTATATAATTATAATTATCCCTTAGGATAGTGCCTGGTTTTTCCAGTTTCCTGCCAGCTTGCTATGTGCACTGGCAAAGGGACTGCTGCTGTAGTTCCCCTTCTGCAAAAATGAAATCCATTGTGCAGTACAGCAACTGCAGTTGTTTGCTTGCCAGTAACAAAGAAGGGCCAGAGTTACTCCTGGGATACACTGGTGTAACTGAGAGCAGGTTATGGCTTTAGGTCTAGGCTGTTCCAACTCCATTTATGTAAAAGTCTATGGAATTTTTCCATTAGATCCCATACTCCCATCTGGGAGCTGACATGACTCCACCCAACCATGATATGCTTTGGCAGGTTCCTGTTATGTGCAACCCAGGTAGCTGTGTGCAGACCCCCTGTCCAGCAGGATATGTGCCTCAGAGGCTTTTAACACCAGGAGAGAACCTACCTGAGGTGTGGGTGACCCAGGGTTGCCACCACTTCTTGTCCTCATCTTCCTTCTTCTGTCCTCCCTCTGCAAAGACGATTGTAAAACTTGCTGAGTAAGATGGACAAGCAGATACTCATTTTCCTTTTAGCTTAAAAGAAGTTTCTCAATGCAGCAGGCTACACATGTGGGGAGTTCAGTGGGGCTTGTGGTATGGTCAGGTCAGACTTCTGTCTCCTTTGTGAGCCATGGAAGGGTTCTCTATATCTGCTGTGAATTATCAGCAAGGTGACAGGATCCACTGCATGGGTTGGAAGTTCATGGCCCAGAAACCCAGCACGAGGGGTGACAACAGCAGAAGGTAACAGAAGGAAGGTGCATTGCAACCCAATGACTTAAACCCAAGCTGCAAGGATGACTCTCACCTTCTTGGGCCTTGTGGATAAGCCCTGGTGAGACTAATGACTCTGGTTTTGGCTGAGGGCCATTTTGTCCTTCAGGAAATGTTTTACTGTAGAAAACACAGCAGCGAACAGAGGATGGACAAGGATAGAGACCATCTCCCATTCTATGCTGGGCTACTAAATGTGACAAGTTTAATGTCACCTGTATCTAGTAGCTCCTGATCTTCTGCCGAGGGTTTCACAGTTGCTTTTTCTGGACTTGGGATCCTTTCTTTCAATCTGTCCCCTTTTTTCTGCTTAGATCTGATCAGTTCCATTCTAAGGGTTTAAAAAAGGACAAAGGCAGGAGTACAATAATCATTAGCATTTAAGACATGCGTTATTGGCTTTACTTCAAAGCAGACTTTAAATCATTATCCTCCCAGGATCCTATCATATGAGCTCCAGTTTCATTATTATCATCCCAAATATTATATCAATAATAGAAATGGTCAGAACATGGAGATTTTCCCCTGAAAAAAGTTGACTTTCTATCAATTCCTGCCCCCCCCCCCAAAAAAAAAAACCCTCTGAAAAATGGAAACCAAAGGATCAAAACATTTGGTTAAAAAAATGGCCCAAACCAGAAAAAATCCGTTTTTGAGACAAAAATGTTGTGGTTTTGGTCTTTTAAAGAAAATAACGGTGGTTTGGTTTTTTTGGTTTTTTTGGGGGTTTTTTTTGCAGGAGCAGGTTCTTTTACATATTTTGGTTCTGTTTAAAGCTCAAGTTTTCATCAAAAAAATCTTAATGGAAATATTGTCCATAAAATCAGCCTTAATTAGTAGTACCAGATCATAAATATGAAAAGAACTTGATCAAGGACATAGAACTGGGTGTGACTGAGGAGTTTCTGGCTCCCAGTTCTGTTCTCAAATACTGGAAACTCTTGTGCTGTTTCATACAACTCTGAACCTTATTTCATGAACACAGACTTATTTTACATCTATCTAAAATTATTGCTGATATAGGATGCTCTTTTGTCTTCATTAGGCTTAAATTAATATAAGTACATTAATATTCTATCGGGTTGATTCAAAGCCCATTGAAGTTGATGGGAATCTGCACAGGAACACCAGTAGGAATTGGCTTAACCTTTGAATGCAGACTTCCAGGAGCACTCCTTTGACATTTCAAATACAAAGTGTGGGAGAATAGCAAAGACTTTCATGCCTTGGGCCAGCAGAAGCTAACCTTTTCCAAAGCTGGCCACTTTCATATGAACACATGCAAGTTAGTAAGTCAGGAAATGATAAAAGGAAACTATTAATCTAAATACACATACTTTTGCTGATATTATTGTTGCTGCTTGTACTGAACTCTACTTACTTTGGATCTGGCTGATATTTGGAAGCTATTCATGCCAAGATTTAATAATTCAAAACAGGAAGCAGCTTTGATTAGATGCATGCAATACTATAGACAAACCCCAAACAGAACCAACATTTGTCTTCTAGACAGCATTTTACATTGTGTCAATACGTTTGGCATTATGTCTGAGAGTTTTGCAAGGAAACATCTGTGAGATTCTGAAGCAGATAAAATGAAACGTTTGATCAATCTTCACTCATCTGATAACTAATTAAGGAGGTTTCATTCATTTTGCCATGAAAAGTGGATCTCGTTATTCCAGTACTGACATTAGCAGATGACACAGATACCTTCTGGCCCGCTGTCCGCCTGTATACCTCTTTAGTGATCTTATGGTACGCAGGGACTTGACACGGGCAAGTACAATCACATTCATCTCCATCCTAGGGACTCCAAGACTACAGACTCACATTTGGTCCATCCTTTCAAGTTTTAAAGGAAGCTTTCCTTAGGGTGTATTTCTCATTGTCAGCAGATGGGTCCTAAATAAGCCTGGTCTTATAGCTGCACGAAGGTAGCTGCAGCAATGACGATTCCTTCTGCAGATGTAATGTGCTACTGTAAACCACAACCTGTAGCAGTGCAGATTGCTCTGGTTTCAAAGCAAGATAAATTGCACAGGTGCTAACCCCAGTTTTCACCCAGTATGTTTTTCATATGTCTATGTGTTTTCCTTAGTGGACCTTCACCACTAGCTAAGCCCCTAATATAGACAAGGTCTAACACTAGTTCTGTTCGGATGCCATCATTGAACAGTTGCTCTTATTGTCTAGAGAAGTAAAGAAGCTAAAATCTTGTGGGACAGACCAGATGGATGTCCTCTGGTGTGATGATATTGTACCATAGGCTGTGTAACAATTTCTTTGAGACCAACCATGGGCTAGAGTCAACAGCTTTCTTATCTTGCAGTCTAAATGAGAATCTAAAATGCCTCGTGCCATCTCTGTCAAGATCTCTAAATCATATAGAAGAATGAGGGCAAGGAGTTGAGAGCTGTTACAGTGTTTGGGTACTGAATCCATTATTCAAATCCCTGTCTCCTCCCAGCTGTCCTTCCTGTTTGAATCTCTACTATGACCATTATATAATCACCTTCAGTTTTGCATTTAGCAGTATTCCCACTCTTCCTCCCAATGGCAGGAAAGGGATCTGAGTCACTAAGGGTAGAACATGGCAGATGGGAAATCAAAGAGGATGGAAAATAAAGTGTCCTGAAGATAGACATAGGCAGATAAGGTTCTTTGGGTGAATATGCTATCTTTTCTATGATATCTTTTAAGTTGGTCTCATAGATAACATATTCACCCAAAGAATCTTGCCTGCCTATGTCCTGAGACCAACATGGGTACAGCCTACACCCCTGAAGATAGACATGGAGAAGTGAAAAGATTAAACCTCTTGGTTTTCTACTTGGATACCCAATGCAGTGTGATTTAAAATGAACATAAACTTACTGTCTTCCCATGACCTGTACTGATTCTTCTTCTTCCTTCAGTCTGAATAACACCAATTTTTTCAGCTTTGCTTCAAACAGCTCTGCTCCTCTGCATGCATGAAATAAACCAGGCAATACTGAAATCACTTCACTGAGCAGCACATTGCTGACTTTACACCACTACAAAGGGGGAGACCCTGTTAAACACAACTAGGTAACCCATTCATCGTCAACCTGGTATATCACACTATTGCCCAGAGCTCATTGGTGAATTAAGAGCATTCAGAACAATCACTTTGCTCTCCTGCATTCCCAGAACACAATATTAGGCGTACTCCAAAGGTCCAAGTAAGAAGCCAATGTCCTGCCAAACTGGGCAAGTCGGGGTAAATCACTTGGCAGGAGCAGTTGGTAAGGGAGGGCTTTAGAGATACTAAATACTATTGTAGGGAGATCCTTTGTAAATGCAGAAACAGACAAGATAGAAATTAATGGCTAAGGAAAGAGACTGTAGGAGAGAGAGGGAGCACGAGGCTGGGAGCAGGGTCGTAGAACAGGAATGGTAGAAAACACTCTTCACCAAAAGAGGTTCCTCTGTGGGGTCACAGGAACGTGCCAAGATCCAGAGTTGCTTATCATTTATTCTAGAAGACATTTCTTACAGTTCAACAGACATTTCTTTTATCTGCCACTTCCTGATGGTGCACAAATCTAACCACTAAGCTGGAGGCTGCACTTGCCAAACTGTTCCATTTTCCAGAACTACGGCAGCATTTTATGGTTTTTCAAAAAGATCTCCAGATTCTTCACTCCTTCCTTACCCTTCTACGAGATGTGACTGCAGCAGTTAAGAATGAAGGCCAGGTTTTAACCTGGATGCCCTCCTCCCTTTGTGCCTCACTGCTCAGCCTGCTAGGCCTGCTTGTTGCAATGGAGTCTCTAACAAAGCATCTGTTCCCTAAGCCAAAGACCCTCTCTACCCCCCCCCCAATCCCAAACCTTTCACCAAGGCCTTGCCAAGATTTCTGTCCCACTTTGAGTTTGCCTGCATACCATCATCCAGGGTAGTGCATGTGAATATGTCAGATTGTAAATTCTTGCACCAGGCCCCATGACCTATTTGCTTTTATAGCACTAAGTGCATTGCTCGTGCTTAGCAAATGTTTGCCTTGTGTTTTGAACATAATGTCTAAGAGACCCCCACCCATCAGCCTCCCCAGAAATCCACATCCCAGAGAAAGAACAGTACTTAATACAGAGAGAGGATATCTGTCACTGCTGGGTTTCAGTGCCTTATGCCCTGCATCCTTCAGGTGTACCTGAAAGCTAAGATGTTAGCAGCCTTCAGATCTGCCACGACATAAAGATAGTAGTAGCTTGTAAAGACTCTTCGCTGGACCAACAAGAAAGTGAAGCTTATTGCATCCCAGAATATCCCTGCTTTATTTTCAGGCAGCTCACATGTCTCATCCTCAGGAATTTCTGCACAGAAGAAAGCATCACATCATCTGCACAAATGCCCGGTACTTCCTCTGAGACAGCACAGCAGGAAAACTGACAGAAATATTTTAGCACTCAGCAACATATGGCCCATAACTAACTCCCAAATTCTGCTCCAGGTGGCATCAAGAAGAGCATGGATGGGGAGGGAGGACTGGGGTTTCAGGTTCAGCTTTTCTTATACTGTCAGTGGACATGTCTACATATGCGCTTTAATGTGCATTAGCCTATTTTAATGCACATTAAAGTGTCACTAAAACCATGCTATTTACTTAATGCACATTAAAATAAGCTAATGTGCATTAAGCATCACTTAACCACAGGCTTTTATACAAGTCCTTTGGGAGTGTGTGGGGGGGGAAAGCCTGCTCTGATTAAAGCGCCCAGAGTGTCTCATGCATCGGCACCCCATGCTTCAGAATGGTGGCGGGGGCACTTTATCTAAAGCTCGTTTGACGAGCTTTAGATAAAGCGCCCCTGCCACCATTTTGAAGTGCGGGGACGCTGATACATAAGATGCAAGGGGCTTATAAGGCACAGCAGTTATGCTCCAGTAGATTTGATTAATCAATTCCGCTCCAACACGCTGTAGTTACAGTGCATCAGAGTATCCTCCCTGCTCATGTATAGGCACCCCATGCTGTTTAGTTAATATGCATTAAGACAGGCTAATGTGCATTTTCCTAATACCTCACAATGGAGGGCACCTATACATGAGTGCAGAGTCTGCTTCAATGCGCTGGACTCCCAGTGCGTTGGAGCAGACTAAATTAATCGAGTCTGCTGGACCATGGCAATTGCTGTCTCCTGCATCTTGCTTTAGTTCAAGTCCCCCCACTGCCATTTTGAAGTGTGGGGATGCTGATACAGGAAATGCAGCAGCGCTTTAATTAAAGCAGTTCTTGGCACATATAAGAGTGCCCATAGGTACTAGATTTAATGCCCATTAACGAAAGCGCATTAATACTTGTGTAGATGTGCCCAGTAATGGCTCTCATTCAAAACTCATTGAAGACTAACTGCCTTTGCAGCAAACGCTTTGTAACCTGTTATACAATTCACTTGGAGGTTGCTTTTAAAATGGAAAGCATCACTGCTGGACTGTTTTGTCTCCTATACATATGAATCAGGGAATGGTATACAGTGAATACTTAGGAGCATTATAATTAATTTATACATTTCTCTGGAGCACCTAGGATTTGCTTGGCTATAAATCAGTTCACCAGAATAGACGATCCATAAGTTTGTTCTAGTATCTTTAAGAACAATGTGGAACAATCCAGAGGGGAGCAACAAAATAATTACAGGTTTAGAAAATGTGGGGCATAAGGAAAGGTTAAAAAAAATGGGATTATTTAATCTAGGAAAGAGAAGCCTGAAGGAGAATTTGAAAGAAGTTCTTCAAATACAAAAAGTATTATTATAGAAAGGATGGTGAGGGATTGTTCTCATTTTCCATTGGGGAATGAACAAGAAGTAATGGGCTTAAACTGCAACAAGAAGTAGGTGATACAAAGGACTTTCTAACCATACCGGTGGTTAAGCCCTGGGGGAAATTACAGAGAGGTTGAGGAAGTCACTGGACGTTTTAAGGTGCTGGCTAGACAAACACTAGCCTAGCTTATTTGGACAAAGGTGATTATACCCTGAGTGGGACTAGATGACCCATCAAAGTTCCTTTCAGTAGTATTTTTCTATATGATTTACAATGACGGGTCATACACAAGTGTGACTAAACTTCAATAGCATTTCTGTGTTCTGTCCGCACAGCTAGGAACATGGTGCTTTTTGGCCGTATAGGAAAAGTGGACAATATTTTTCCTTGTTCCTCAGTAACAAAATATTTGCCTAAATCTACAGTCACATGAGGCCTCTGTTCTCCCTTCCAGCTTGTTCATGTTTGCTTTCCACTTACCCAAGTCATATCCTGGTATAGTACAAAACATGCCAAAGGTGTGTATTAGCCAGCAGTGGTTTCCCAGTAACTTCTCAAGATAGGCACATGCACCAATCTATTGATAGAAAGGAAACAGTGAAAAACCTTAGCAGCACTGAGCTTCAATGTATGTATTCACCTAAGCTCTCAGCTTCAACTACATTTGCTATTTGGATCCAACTGGGGTAGTGACTGAGTTAAAGGAGACTTTGTTTTTAATTCATCTTATTTAACTAGGAAAAATAATTCTCATGTATCCCAACCCCTTTCTTCCATAGAAGGAGGAAGGCAGGGAGGAAGAATGGTCTGTAATTACAGATATGGATGCTTTGCTCTGTTTGCACTGATAGAGGTCTCCCTGTGGAAACAGCGAACACATCACGCCACTGATGTAATATTTATTAACGTGCCATCACTTGCACTCCTGCTCATCTCAGCCCTGACAGTGTCCCTTTAATAATCAGCATTCTACAGGGACAGATCTTTCATTAAATTTGGATAATATTTTATTTTTATGGTATAAAAGGCATTACATTGAACCAGAAAAACAGGTCACTGCCCACAGAGAAAATAGGTAGTTTGTGCCCAGGATGCGCCACAAAGATATCACAGAATCCCGCCAGCTGGTCATATATGTATATGTATATGTATGGCTGTAGAAGTACAGTGGATTGCTGGTCTTAAGGTTAAGGCACTGGACTGGAACTTGGGAGATCCAAGTATGTTCCTTAGCTAGACCTTGGAAAAGTTACTTCAGCTCAGATTTGTCTACTCAATACAATGTAGTAATGTTTCAGCGATCCCTGGAAGCAATGTAACTGCATTAGCACATTGCAGAGTGCTGCACTAATGTGCTTATATTGCTTCGGGTATCTAAGCTGTCTTGTCCAGAACTAGCTCAGGTATCCCTCCAAGACACTTCACTGTGCAGTATAGTTGTATTCCCAGGATCCCTATATTCTTAGCCCTTTCTGTCACCCTTAACTTGTCAGGAACCTCAGTGACATCAAGGCTTTATCTGTGAGGTGGTCACTGTAGGATCAGGGCCTTAGAAAGAAAGTTTTCTGGGGTGGTCTTTTATAGTGTGTTCATGTAGTGTGAGAGAGTGCTTATGCTAAGCAAGGCCTAGCATTAAAAACAAGGCACTAAAACTCCCAGAATGCTTCAAGGAGGTTGAGGAGTCAGCGATTGACATTCTGGTAATCACTTTCTGACCCTTAGATGAAAATACTGAACTTCTGACCTTTGAACAATGATAAAAATAGCAG
>NW_017728942.1:5317779-5367698 GCF_001723895.1 Crocodylus porosus
CTTGATTTGGGAACCTCATGAACCAACAGACCTCCTTTAGTTTATGACTTTGTGAAACAATAAAAGTTTTAAATTGAACAGGTCTGAGCCTGTGCTTAATTCAGTCCTATATAATTCGGCATTGAGCTCCCACATGTAGTATTTAGTGCAGTGGGCCCCATATCTCTGCTGGTGCCTCTAGGCATCATTGTCATATGAATAATAATAAGGGAGTAGATTTTCCCTCAGTTCTGTGAAAGACAAAGAGAAAATACGTACAGCCAGGAAATTCTTCATTGCTATGACCAAGACTGTGTATGCAATCAGGTAGTCCCACGGTCTGAGAATATTCTTGACTGGCTCTAGTAGAAGATTGCTTCCAAACAGCATAAAGTAGAAGCAGGCCACAAGGTAGCCTATACAGAATATACTGATTTGGGTTGTCCCAGTGATAAAGATAAGGCAGAGCACAAACCAGAAGTGATAGCTGAATACAACCATTTTTGCCATATCCAAATAGGACCTATGGGAAAGAAAAGGTAGAACCTTTCCAAAAAGTTAAATCAAAAGTGCACCCTGAATCATAGCTGTACCCCACAGTGCCTATACACCACCTCAATTGAGACTAAATTAGTGAGCACTATGATCCCAAGACCCACTCCTATTGCACACAGCAAGGAATATTTACATTTCATGGATCACTTTATCAGCTAATGAAGTTTAAAATTCAGCTGGGTCATAAATACATTGCTGGCTGCCACAGGGAAGAGAAAAATGCTACTTGGAAACAATTCACACAGGATATACTTCAGTGAAGTACGCTGAAAAGTTTCACTAATGAAGTTAAGCTATAAACCTAATGTGATCTTTTAAGTAAGGTTGGAGTGTTGTAGCTGTGATGTTCCAGGAATTTCTTACGATACCTTTTATTAGGCTGACTATATAGTTGGGATAGGTGTTAGACAGGCTTTCAGGCATCAAGTGCCCTTCCTCATGTCCCTGGTTTTTTGACCAAGGATTCCTTAACCATCTGTTCTTTGATGTTATGACTAATCATGAGGAGATGAACTTTTATTCAGATGCATTATATTTGGATGTAATAAGTATACTAAGGCAGTTACTTTGCTACATCAGACACATGGAATTTCATTAGACTGATAGAGCTTCGTCAGCGCTGACACAGTGGTGTGTCAACATTGGGTCAATTCATGGTTGGTGTCTTCAAATCAAGATGGGGCACATATCTGGAACATAAGATGTAGCTAAATGCAAGCTACCAGGCTCAAAACAGAAGTAGCTAAGTAAAACAATGGTCTCTGGCCTACAGGAAGTCAGACTACTTAAGCTAATAGTCCCCTCTGGCCTTAAAATTTATGTGTCTGCAAAGGGGCTGAAAATTAAATGCAAAACCCCAGACACAAGCACCCTCAAGGTTTTCAGCTGGACAGGGATTCCAGCCAGGCTCCAGGTCCAATTTCACAGCTTCCCTCTACTTCCATAAAAGCAAGAATTAAAACCTTCTAGCCAAACTTCCTCAACATCCACATCCCTCTTTTCTTTGTCTTATACTTTGCTCAGAGGAAACTTCCCTGATTCCTACCTGCAGCGCACAAAGTTTGGTACAGGGCTGTACTGGTTGAGGGCAGCTGGGTCTAACTCATAACTGATCTCCATGTTATCTCCCGCCTGCATTCTCACACGCACTTTATTTTCATCTTCAAATACCTGGCACTGGAGGGAAGCTAAAAGCAGAAGCAGGAAGTCATCTGAGAAGATAGAAGAGACAGGAAACCAGCTTCTCAGCATCTTAGGACAAGATTATCCTGATGATGAATATTATGGCAATAATGGTTAGTCTTCAACAGCAGGAATTCCTTTGGTTAAATAAGGATGATTGGTACTTACACAGAAGGAATGTGGCTTCGGGTCTCTTGGCAAAATCAGGTAGATAGAGCCACTTAATGAAGTTGGAATGGACTGACCAGCGAGAGGTTCTCCATGGATAATCTGTTGGCAAGGGGATTATTTTTGTCACACAGGGTTTTTAGCTCATTTCGGAGTTTGTGGCCTCAAAAGGGAAATGACAAATATATGGGCACAAGAACTTTCTCTAGCTAGCATAGGATTAATGCTATTGCTACTACCGATCAGAGAGCTGAACCCAGTGCTGAAGCAGCTAGAACTGGAGCTGGGTCCAGCCCTTGGAGAAATCAATGGGAATCTTTCCGGTGACTTTAGCGTGCATGGAATCAGGCCCTAAAATGTTATGCCCCGCACGCAAGGTCCCACGTTGTGGTAAGTGGTGGCTTTGGCATGAATGGAGTGGGATCAACCTCACTGATCATTCACCCACCTGCACAGTGCTGTATTACCTTTGCAGAAAGCAGGAGGGAAACCAATGCACAGCAAATACTGGAAGGCCAGGATACAGGCAAGGAAACAGCAATATCTTGGCCAAACTTCAGCCATGGCTTTTCTCCGATGGAGCCACAGGAGGTAGATCAGCCAGCAGGCATGGATAAAGGCAAAGAAATCCATACGGCACATTATGACATTAACAGCAGCAAGGAGACACATCTGAAAGAATGGAACCATCCCAGTAAGACATATGGTGGCTTCCTTTGGCACACAGAAAACCTTCCTGCCTAGACCTGGGAAAATTTGGAGGTGGGGAGAGGAGCAAAAAATGTAGACTTGCAAGCACCACAACAGTTTCTGCCAAATTGCCCCTTTTGAAAGAACAAAAACGTTGTGGCCTTAACACATTGTAGGGAGCAAGATATGAAAATTCCTTTTTGTAGGTAGCTGCTGCCAAATGAAATTCCCAGCATGGATTTTGAAGCAGCTGACCCCAAGCTGAGTCCACAATACTGTATTTCTCAGTCTAGAAAGATGAGAATGCAGAAACTATTCCATCTTCAACCTGGTTGGAAAGCCTAAAGAGTTCAGTAACTATACAAATGTGACATCATGGTAATTGCTGTATACACCTGTATAGGGACGGTTTTTCGAGGGGGAAGGAAGATGGACCTCAGTGGAATTGTTCTGATTTATACCAGCAGTGAATTTTTGCCTGTAGTGTTTTGTGTTTTCTGTAGCTTTTATTGCCTGAGTAAGCTACTGCTGAGCCTTGTGTCTGGGGAAGACTATTCCTCTGGTGATATTTGCTTACCTCTAATCCAAATTTGTAAAAACCATAGTTGAAAAAATACTTGATGCAGCTGAGTAACCCATCATCCAGGTGCTCCCGAGTGACTGACTCAAAAATGCTCCCTGTAATAGGTGGAATCAGCTGGTTTTGAGTCCTGTAGAAGAGCTGGTGGCGATGTACTGTCACTTCCATTGCCATTAATCCCAAAATGGTGAGGTGGTTCTGCAAGGGTAGTGAAATGGCATCAGATGGTAATGGCATCTGAGATGTGACATTGGGTGAGCAGCGTGGCAGGTGAAAGGAAAGGCCACGGTTCCCCCCAGACAGGGATCTGATTTTATTTTCAGCTTTTAAAAACTTGTTCAAACGTTTTTTTAAGTTTACATGTTGACAGTTGTTGACACCGTGCTGTTCTAAAACATTTAATTTAGAAAATTATTATCATATTTTATTTAGAAAATGTAAAATTAAATGTATAGATTTCTCTACCCCCACTTTTTTTCCTCCATTTTTCAGCCAAAACTAGTTGACAGAAATTAGCAACTGGATTCAGCTGGATTTAGCACCACTCCCTTAGGATTTTTCAGCAAATGAACTATTTGCCAATCCTTCAGCACTAATCCGTGGTTTAATTGCAAGTTACACTTTCCATTTGTGCGCTAGCAGGGTGTTGGTGACTGCCTCTATGAGAATGAACCACGATAAGAATCCTACCTTCAGGCACGGCAAAACGCTGTCATCACACTTTCGGAAGCCTCCGTACCAAACTGCTGGGTCCACAGGCGCCACATACAACACCGATTTCTGCAACAGCTCATCCCGGTTGTCGTGATAGTAGGTTCCATTTTGGTAGAGTCTCTGTGGAGACAAACACGTGTGCCTGGGCACTAACTCCACTAATACGAGGGGAATATAGGCGCCCTAAGACTTCTCCTGCTGTATTTCTGATTTGTTATATATTTATTCCCATTTGCATGCAGAAGTTCATGCATATCAAAATAGAACAGAAGCCATATCACTCAGAGTCTCTGGTAAACCGGGATGAGTTCCTGTACCAGAAATTTCATTTCCAGATTCCTGTTTCTTCCTTGGAAAAGACTCTTGTATGCCTAGCTATCATTTTTAAGCCTTATAAGCTGAGTGACAGCTCGTGTCTGGAGCATATGAAGTAACAAGAGAAGGAAAGTATGAGAGTAAGGGTGAGTTTGCCAGGGGTCATAAGGATTCTTCCTTGCTCTGGACCTTTCATCTGCTTAGAGCTCTGGTACAAAGAGGCAGCCGCCCGTTTGAGATTGTAGCAGGGTGACGGTTCCCTGATGGGCAGTAGGAGCTAGGGCCCAGCTCATTCAGTTCCATGATGTGGCCTCTCAAGCTTTTGGGAGTGGATGAAGATGAAGGAAAGACCAGAAGCAGGTGCTAAGGGAGAGGAAGCACTCCTGGGACAGAGTAGTACTTGGCTTTGGGGAGGGGAGCCAATTTACTGCTCCTTCAAAGTGCCAAGTTCAGGCAAGGCCTGGCCTTCTTCCACCCAGGCAGACACAGACTGGGAGCAGGACTGGATCCTGGCTGGGGGCAGCCTGCATAGTCCAGGGAGGACTGTGCTCCAGAGCTAAAAGGAAAAGCCTGCTGAGGAGAGAGAGTGGCTGGGCTGGGGGCTCTGGAAACGCTGAACATGGGGGAAAGAGCCTGGGGGATAGGGGTGCTAGGACTGGGAATGTAACTCCGTGAAGGAGAGCTGAGAAGATGTTGACTCTTGAGGGGAGGAAAGCTTATGGCTGGGACCACAACCCAGGAGGGGCAGTTGTGACTTGGAGAGCTGATTTACCTGACTAAATCAAGAGAGAAACTGAGGCAAAGTGCCCGCGATTGAGGGTGTGTCCCCAAGGGTCCCAGTCGGAGGGACATGACTTCTTTTGTATGCACACTCATTGATAGGAGTCTCTCTCTGCGTCCTTACAGTACTTATATCGGTCACACATGTTCATCAAACAACAGGACTTCTACATCGATAGAATACAGATTCAAGTATAAAAAAGATTACTAGATTTTAGGCCAATTTTTCACACACTTTCAAGGCATATCTGCACATTGCTGTAGAAATGCCAAATTAGGTGCGTAATTGCAGGTATCATTTTCACAAGTAGCTTTGCACCTAAACAATTTGGAAATCTAGTCTTGATTCTTCATAGGTGGTGATTCATACTAAATAACTCTGAAATTTAGAGAGTTAATCATGTTCACTAAGTTTTAAAGAGAGTGGAGTTTTCTCCAGACTTTAGCATTAAGGTCCTGATCCTGGAAACTTTTGTGAACATGACTAATCTCATGTATGTTGTTAGTCAGTGCATCTCCTTGTGTGTAAAGTTAACCATATGCCTAAGTGTTTGCAGAATAGGGACCTGCGGGCTTTACAACACTCACCTCTGTGCAGTTTGAGGAGTATTCATGTGGTTTGACAAACTTCAGCTGGTACATCATTCTACAGATAACCATCACAGAGGACCAAATTGTGCAGATTCGTGATGCATGAGGCCGGAGCTTGGGATATGGCAGGGCAAACACCCAGAGGATGAAAAAAGGATAACTCATCATAGACACCTAAATAATTTCGGGGAGGGGGGGAAGCAGAATTGTTTTATTACAATTTCCCTTTTTTTAGTGTGTTTGTGGATTCAGAGATTCAGTTTGTAATACTGCAATGTGGTATTGTAGTATTGAACTATGCAACATCGGATAACAACCATAAAAACAAAAGTAAGAAACTACTTTTAGGTAAAAATATGTCCTGACAGGTTTGGGCAGTTGCTGACTGCTGGGCAGAAAGAAAAAGATTTTCCTTCATTTAGCTTCTTATGTGGCTTCTTCATTTGGCTTATGTAAGTAATATGTTTTTATTGAAATTTCTGTCTTATCCATATTTATTGATTGCTTTTACAAGGAACTAAATAACACTTAAGTTCCTGTTATGCAATATATCAATTTCCTACATCTATAAAATAAAATGGCTATGTGACAGTTGTCAAAGACAGTAAATGAAGCTGCACTCACATGCATGGTAAGGCATGGCATGCTGCATACAGATTACACATGCATATTTTTTTATGTAGATCATTTATTTAAACATGGACCTTAACATAACCAAACATGGATGATTTGCCTGACAGTTTTGTCTAGGTTCTGTCTAAATAGCTGTTTGCCTGTGTATTTATCACATTTGTGCAGACAGCTATGAAATCCTGGGCCTGGATGACATAGCCACCTGAATTTCCCCTGAGGTTTATTCTGGTATTGCAGGGAGGAAAAGAAACTCTTAGCTTCAGTAATCAAGAAGGAAACTTTGTAGGCTGTTGTGTTCTGATATAAGCCATATCACATCATCATAAAATGTCTAAAACAAGTCACAAAGAGGCCCTTCTTCCTTGCACCTCTATCCTGGTTCCAAACACACACATAATAGCCTCTTCTGGATGAAAAGGCTTCTAAGAGGCAGGGAAGAAACAAAGCCATGACTTTGTATGCTCCACCACAGCTGTAGAAAGATGTTCAGTTTGGACTACCTGCAGAATATACCTTGTAAATAGTGGGGAAACAAGCCTCATCTTTGTCGCACTGTAGTTGCATAAGCTGAAATTACAGGTGCTGAGTGACATGCAGCTCCCTACTGTAATTCATGGTGTTTTGCAGGAAGCACCATGAATTAGTGTTCCCCTCAACCCAACAGATGTTCACTGTTGAGTCCAGAGGTTCGGGGATTGAGCTCCAGTTCAAGCTGCATGTCTGAAGCCTCTCTCCCCTTGTCCTAGCCCTCCCTCCCCCCTCCCCCCTGCTGTGGGGATTGGAGCCCCCCACCCTCCAGCACAGGCTGAGCAAACCCCAGACCAAGCTCCCTTGTCCCCCTCCCATTCTGAAGACAGCACCAGGGGCATGGCCGAGCTTTATCAGCTCAGTCCTGCTCCCAGCACGCACTGTCAGACATTAATGATGGTTCTCCATTTTGAAGCACCTTCATCTGAACCCTCATGTAATGAAGGCTCAGATTGTCACACAATTCAGCGCTTAATAAGTGCTGTGCAGCCATGGGGCATGGCTAGAGCACTTTCACAGGGCCAGTCGCACGACAAATGTAACTTCTGTCTGTGCCCAACAGATCAGGCCCAAAACATTAACACAATTGGCCACAGCTGCTATTTTAGGAGTAATCTCAGTCTCTTGCAACACTGGGGAAAAAATGTTATGTTTCAGTTCCTAGTGCTTCTCTCTGACCTCCTCAAGAGAGATCCAGATGATCCAAATGGATACAATTTTAAGGATGTGCAGCTCCAGGATCCTCCATCCTAACACCTGAATTTCACGAACCATCTCCAAAAGCTTCAGGAGACAGGAAGCTGACTTGTCAATCACCAGTGTCCAGTTACTAGTCCTTTCCCCTAAGAAAAAAAGTGTTAGGTTAGTACTTTAAAATAACCTTTAAGAATTGACAGAAACAGAAATAGGGATTTTCTGCTGTGTTTATGGCTTTGACTAATGGGCTGTGTTATCATCTTTCATGTCAGGAGAAAGGAAAAGTGGCATAAGAACAGTGTTGTTGTGGAAGTTAATGAAAGGTAAGAAACAGGATTAAAGCAGGTAACATCAGTTTTATATGTAGAAAACTTTTCATGTGGCTGTTTTTATGATTCATTTTTATGAAAGCCAGGTGTTACATAGCTGTGAATCCCAATTCTTTGACAATTTCTACTAAGCCTAAACCAGGGAACACATACAGAACAGAGATTGTATTTAGGGACTTGATACAGAAAAGTTATAATTTACTCACTATGCTTCATAACTGGACACCCACTCTACTACACAGGTTCCTTCAGCCCTTGCAAAAGGGACAAGGACTGAAACTATAGGCATCACCTAGACTACTCTGCTCCTGCCTACAGTGTGCTCCACTTATGTGCATGTGGGTAAGTATACAATTCACTTAAACTGCATAACATGATGCCAGTCCTTATTCTTTGGCCTGTTGCTTGTATTGTTAAGTAACAACAGTGATCTTCGTATTGGGTATGAGCATAAGCTGCCTAAATGCATAGAAACTCGACCCTGTTGTCATTTGTAATGTATTCAACAGAATTAACTCAGTTCACAGCTGACAATTTCAAGGCTGGTATTGGAGGCCTTGGGCTCTGAGAAACCAGGGTAGTTAATTATCGTCACACTGAATTGGGATGAGTGCACACTCTGGAGAAGCACATAACCTATTTCAGGTCCAGGGACTTAAAGGGTGTGATAACTCCAATCCTTGAAGTCACCTCTGAGGGCATGCCTAATCTTAACCCAAATCCTTATGCAGGCTATCATCCACAAACAACACCCTCAAACACAGGCCTGTTTGTGCTTTGAACCCATGCCTTCTTGCTCAAGTAATGTTATAGTGAAAGCCTGAGCTGTGCTTCAGGTCTCCTCAAAGTGCACCCTCGTTGCAGTTAGTCTATATCCCTCGGACACTGATAGCCTCCCCTCAGTTCTCCTGAAGGACAGACAGCTTGTCCAACAACCACCCGGAGATGAAATCTCAGCACAAGGAAACAGGAGATATGCCCGCAGGACACAGGGGTTAGGAAACAGTGAAGACACAGTAAAGGGTAGGATTTTGGTGTGGGAGCACTCAGGCTCAGTCTAGGCTAACCCGAGTGCCCAAACCCAGGTTCCCGCCACTCTCGACTAACTGGGCAATGTGGATTTATTTTCAGGCGTTACCTATAAACCATATCACAGAACCTTCTTCACGTTTAAACAAACAAGGGAACAAAATTCAACTAATGCTCCAAGGAGCTTCAATTAATCACCTGATTTCTCCGACTGACCCTCTCTCATGGCGTCTTCATCCACTGTTGCATTGCCTGTTTTATCCAAGCTGGTTTGAGTTTCACCAGGCGGTTCGTTGGCTGCCACACTGTAATGAACAGAAAAAAAGGCAAGTGTCAGCCAGCAGACTGCTCTTTCAACCAGTTGAATTAAAGTCAGGCCAGCTATACCAATTGGGATCTATATAAAATCACCTGCTGCTAAACCAAAAGGGAGAAAAGACTACTAAGTGGAGATAAACTATATTTTAATCAAAAGTATTTATCAATACTTTTTAAAGTGCTCTAAGTAGCCTTCCTCTGCTCATGCTAAAATCAGTGATAAAGCTCCCTTTGACTTTGATGGACAGCATTAGACCTGTGCAGAATGCTTTTGAAAATCCCATATTACCTGTTTTTAAATTACTGTCCTGTGGTGAGAACCAACTAAAGCAAATGCGTTCACATTGAGCCATAAAAAAATACAGTCTTGGTCTCTTATTTGGATTAAGTGTTCCCAGTGTCAAATCGTTAAGAAGCAATATTCCATTCAAGGAGCTGTGGAGAACTTATTCAAACAAATCAACTGACTCCTAATGAAAACTATAGATCTTTGTCTTCCAGTTATCAAAAGCAAAATAGACTTCAGTGAAAATGTACAAAGAAATATCATCCTCTAGAACATCATGCTCACCCTTTCTGCAGTTTCACAATACTTTCTTTAAGCCTGAAAAAAAAAATAATACCAAGATATTTTTCTGGTTTTCTATAAATGCTAACAAAAACTCCTTACAGATTTATAGTTTCTTTCTTACTAGCAGGCCACAAAGTGATTTTACAAATGATGGATAGCCACATGCATTCAATATCCATGACGACAGCATTAGAAAAGATCATTCACTCTACCTGGTTATTAGCAAGGATGAAACAAAGTGGAGGGGCTACAAGGCGGGAGGGCTGCAATCCACCTGCCCCCTCTTAATGGGCCCTAGGCAAACAAACTCATGGGCCCCGGGCCAGTCAAGACCCCCCTCCCCAGATGAGGCGAGTGGAGGGGAGGAGAGGGCCATTTGCACTGCCACTGTGGGGGGAAGGACCAGGATCCTAGGCATGTGCCTAGTTTCCCTATGCATTAATCTGGCCCTGCTGCTGGAGCATGATAATAACCGCACTCCAGCAGCCTCCAGCGTCTCGTGTATCAGTGTCCCTGTGCTTAAAATGACAGCAGGAGCACTTTAAAGCTCACTGTAATTAATGCATCCCCCCACACACACCCAGTGCTCCCAGAGCATGTGTCTAAATGCCCCCTGAGCCCTAAGTAACATCAAATTAATGGTTGGTGTAGCTATAAAGAGGACGTTTGACAAAAATCCAAGACAAGAAGTGGACTCACATGTCTGCTAGAAGATGCACATTCGTTTCAGTTTTCTTTTTACTAGGAAGGAAATATAACAGAACCTCAGTTAATGTTCTTAGCAAATGGAAGGCAGGAGCTACCTAAACCTCCCGTGGTTAACATTTTTTGCATGCATAAATTAGACATGCTGTTATGCTCCAATTTGAAATGATGTTGTGTGTGTGTGTGTGTGTGTCAGAAGACTAATAAATGCTCATGCAAATATGTAAAATAGCCATTTTTGTAACCATTTATACAGTTAGAGACATCTTCATGTGTTTCAAAGCTAAGTGATGCATGGGTTGGTTTACAGTACCTCCCCAGAGTAAATGCATCCCCGGGAACATTGCGTAGGTCAGTGATCTTCAGAAAATCTTTATGAAAATAGTGCAGCTGCAGGATGCAGGCCAAGAGGAAAGCTGATGGAAGCAGAATCTTAGCAAACAGTTCCACTGTGTCAAATTTTTCCAGACCCAGATCTTTTAACCTGGCCAATAAAAGGGAGAAAGGCTTTATGCATAGAATATGAGGTAGCTGATTACATGGAGCACTGCAGTACTGTATTTCTCACTGTAGTAGAGTGGCTGTTTTAAGCAAGGTCATCCTTCATTATGCCTTTGACACATGGACAAGTCATGCTGTTTCCTAGATCTGAGGCTGACAGCATAGTGTCTCTGTCACAGGTTTCCTTAAGTCAGTCATGGGCTACTGGCATCACAATGGCTAGCAGACACATCCTTTTAACTTGAATTCACATAAAGAATCCCCTTATCTTCTTCCAGCCCTTGATCTTATTCCCAAGGTTCCTTCCTCTTGTCGCCATTTCTCTAACCACAGGAAAGATCCAAGACCCATGTTGTAAAGGGAATGACTGCTACTGATTTTTGAAAAGCCACACTATCTGGCTACTATTACTAGAAAAACCCTCAAACATTTTAACAAAACAATGTATGGTAACTTGCCAGAAAAGCTGGCCCTTCTGTTGCAGTAGTTTGGATCTGAAATCAGGGATAGTTACCAAAAGATTTTGAAAAAAACCTGATGAATCCTGCAGACTGTGCTGGGGTTTGTATTCCAGCAAGTCACCCCTTTGTGGTTTGGGTCTGTACTCCATATCCTGCTGTCTTAGCCATGCTACTGAAAATAGAGAAAATGCTGAGAGCTCTATTCTTGTACACATTGCACCAAGGGAATAAAATAATGCGGCCTCACAGTACTGTTAATCTTCCAAATGGTGAAAATGTATCAAGCCTCCTCAAAAAAGTGCTAAGACCTCTGGCTTTCATTGAAATCTAAGGAGACACTCAACATCTTGGCTGGGATGATTTAGTCAGGGATGATCCTGTCTTGAGCAGGAGGCCGGACTATATGATTTCCTGAGGTCTCTTCCAGCCCTACTTCCCTATGATCTTGCTGGTCCTTTCATTGTGGTGTGCTCACAGTCATTAACTAATAAAATGCAATCCTAGGCAGACCACAAGACTCTCCTTCCTTCTTTAGGAATTTAGGAGCTGATCCAATGCTTCCTGAAGTTAAGGGAGTTTTTTTCCATTGATTTTCCTGAGCTTTGGATCCTTCCATGAGGGAGAGGAAGAGTTGATGATGGTTTGTTGATGGGGAGTTGTTTATTTAAATGAGGTCTGTGGAGTCATGGGGTGGGAATTAATGATACTTTAATTGGTGATAGTGTAATATATGTACAGACCCTTTACAGATAGGCCTCTGGTCCTGCACCACTCTGGCCTGCCACTACAGGGCATGCTAGAAAAGTGGGCCTGGTTTAAAAGTCCTTTCTCCCTCCTGGCAGCAAAGCTTTGAAAGGAGTGGTAGCTGCTGATGGATTACTCGGCACAGACCTAGGAAGCTGGCCCAGATACATGAGGCAGAGGGCTGGCTGAAGAAGAAACCCTTGGGCCTGGGCATTTATCTGTGGCTTTGTCTAGAGTTTAATTTGCCTGAGGGAAGGAGGTGACTAGGGCTGGGGCTTCTTGTTGAGGAAAAAAGGAAGTCTTATTCTGCAAGATTTCCAGGAGGATCATTTAAAAACATAATAGAGTCCTTACCTCTCTTCTGACACTGCCAAGGTCAGGAGAAGAAAGCCAGAAGTGGATTGAAACTGGAAGACATAGACGACAATGAGCACTACCATGGAATAGGAGACAACAGCGAGCCAGAAGCCCTTCAGGATTCGTCTCCACCACTCATAGTGAATCTGAAACCAAATGCATCTCAGGTTAGATACAGTTCAGTCTGTAATGCTGTCTAAAACTTTCTACTGACTGAACCGGGGTCAAAAACCCTGTGCTACCCAAAGCCCCAGACTCAAGGGCTTCTCTTGATGAGTGAAGGAAACTGGGATGTATGTGTGAGTAAATTCTTAGAGTTCTTAAGATATCTGACTTGGTGTTGAGGGTATCTGTGGCTTCCCAACAAAATTAGGACCTGTTTCTCTTGAGACTTTCTCTTCAACTGGAATTGAATTTTAGCCATGCCAGACAGTTCAGGAAGGCCAAAACATGGTCCAGCAGTCATACTGAGATAGTCAAATGCTAACACGGAATGAAAACCCAAAGGAGCAAACCTGGGAGCAAACTTCCCAGGAGCAAACTGGGAACTTGATTAATCTGTGGCAGACTATTGCTTTCTTTTAATTTCCCCTTTAACATTGCGTCCAATAACCCATTACCTGATACAAAGTCACGCAGAGCAAGAAGAGCAGAACGTAGAGAATTTTGTACACAACAACTTTGCCACTGAAGCTCACAACGAAAAACATGGCAGTGCAGAAGTAGATCCAGTATTTAACCAGAATTCCCTTAAGCAGAGAGCCAAAGAGTTCTAGCAGAAAATTATTTGGCTTATTTCCTTCTGTAATAAGAGGAATTGAAATCTATCAGGGGTGATGCAAGTAGTTATTTGGTTACTGTATCATTGTAGTAGCTTTATTATAATAAAATGTCTTGCCTAGTATGTTTAACATCCTGTGTTAAAGCAAATCACAAAGCTTTGGCTGATAATATGGATGTTGAAGGAATGGTGAAGTCCCATAAAATGTCCAGTACTTTTCGACATAAGGTAACTTACTTTTTTATTGAATGGGTGGCCCTCCTTGCCCTACTGCCACCTACCCCTAAGTCTTCGGTAGAGGTTAGCTGCCTGTGGTCAAGATAGGGGGAGAGGAAACATTTTTGAAGACGCAAAGGCATGTTTTTGTCTTTAGAAACAATACCTTTAGGGATGGGGTGATTAATGTAATCCTTTCTACGCCTATCTAGCTCTAAAATAGACAGCGATACAATGGCACGATGAGAAGCTCTAGCAGAAGCTCTTTATTTCCCCAGGTCTACTGAGTGCATTGGTACACACTCCTCTCCAAACTCACCTGTTGCCCATGCTTTCCTGTGTGAAACTTGTGAAAAAATTAAAGTTGTCAGGAAAGATTTGAAATGCTTATCAGGCTGCAAATAAATGGCTGCTCAGTGTACAAATAATGTAGCTAATTTCCACATGCAGTTATCACAACTGCAAGAGCAAACTGGTTAGCTGTCTGTGCAAATTAGCTTTAAACCTGCACACACCTTAGCATGAATAAGCTTTATGAAAAGCTGACCCCCAGTTATTTAACAAGAAATCTTAATATACAAAGAAATCCTTTTTAGTAAAGGTGACACTTAAATACCTTGGTGATGGAGAGCTATAGAGCCATGAGTGAGTGTTGTGTCAGGGTGATCTGTGAGTAAATATTACATTTGCTTACCCGTCTCATTCACTGCCACTTCTTTGAGAGGGTCTTGCTTCTCCTTCGAACGTCTTTCGATTATATGCTGCTTTAGCAATAGCCAGAACGTGAATGCATATGAGATCTGCAAGGAAACCATACTTGTGCCTTATTTTTTTTTCATGGAAAGAAACCACAAAGGAATGCAAATAATTCCTCTCTCTACCTTGCTCATTTTGCTAATCGCTAGGAATCAAGGTCTCTAAGTCTAAGGCAAAAAGTCAAAGCAGAATGTAAAAAGGAAGGCTGGCCCAATGCCTGGATTTAATATATGTTTAAATGACTGTTACAGAAGATGTGAGTTTTGGTTGAAAGTTTTTTGGAGGCAGAGCTATGGTGTATATTGATACAACTTTTAACACACTGATATCCCAGGCACTACTAGAACACAAGTGGAGGATCAGAATTCACAAACCCAGTGTTTAATTTGAACACTATTGTTCTATTTTTTGCTAAACAGTGAATTTATCTTGAAGAAGGGGCAAAACCATCACCAAATGCTCATTCTTTCTAACCTCTGGTTTACCCTCTCTACAATTCCTCATATGCAGTAAATTAATCTTGTTATGGAAGACATATCAATTCATAGCTATTCTGCCTCCTTTTGTCTTCCTTACCAGTACTTGATCCTAACCATTTGCCCAAAACTCCAGGGCCTCTCTAACCAAGCCAAATTTAACCAATTCAGTACTGAACCATCCTCAGCAAGTTTAATAATTAGAGATAAGTCTGGGGTCTCCCCAAACTTTGGCCTCAGATCTGAGCTGGCCTCCATCTGTACAATGAACTGAAGCAAACCTCAAACTCAAACACCCTGAAAGTGTGGTTAAGTCCAGATAGAAATCTGTATTCAAATTTTGCAGTTTTGAAATGGATATGAATACATGTGGTACTGAAGTCCAAGCAAAGTAAACCACTGTGTCAAGCCTCTTCTCCCATAACCACTTCCTCAAAGCTGTTTAATTGAGTAAACCCCTGGCAACTCTCTCTGCCCTTTCTTTGTCTCATGTGGTTTTTGACCAGTGTCTTTAAAAATGTTTCCCAAAATGGAGGTGCAATTTACAGCATAGATCATCTTGACTCGTTTTTTGAAGCCCTGTGTATTACCTAGCCTTGCAATTAAATGAGAAGCACTGAGTCCTTACCTTAGCAGCAAGGTGCAAACATGGCAGTGAGTATGGTTTTAAGTCAAAGTCAATGAGCACAGAGGTTGAAATTCCAGGAAAGACTTCTTCCTGAGAAATATTTAATCCTACAAAGAAACTGAGGACCAGCAGGATATTCCCATAGGTGACAAGGAATGGAGAGCTATACATGGCATAAAGTCGACGGTCACGAGCCATCCAAATGATACAAGCCCAGATAAGGAGAACAAAAGTCAGCCAGCTGAGATGGGTGATACTCCAAACCTTCAAACAGACAGACAATTTATGGGAAGAAATGCTGCTGTCCAAACCTTAATGAAACTAAACTTAAGTAGAGTGGAAAAGTAAAGACTTCAGACTGTAGTTTTCCACCCAGCAGTTGCATTCACAGCTGACTGCAACTTCTGAAGTGAAGATACTTATATTTTGCTTCCTTGTATTGCATAGCTGGGCAGCCAATAGCTCAATATACACACAGATACAGGTTCTCTATACCTAGAAAAGATAAATGCCCATTGCCATGCAAAAACTGGGCACAAAACTGAAAGCATGTTTAAGTTTGCTGCAAGTGTGGCCCAAAGCATTCTAGCAGTGTACTAATGCTCATAGGACTGTTTAATAAATATGCTTTTCAGCATAAAACTCTAGTCAAGTCAAAGCAACTGGAGGACATTCTTAGAACGTGTTCTAAACATGGCCTTGGTCTGAAGTCCTATGTACCAGATCAGGATCCATCCACTACTGTAACGCTCCTTACAAAAATTCTGCTCTGCAACTATCTTGTTGCCCATTTCTGAATGTGTTGCCCATCCTGCATTCACCATATGCAGAACTTTCACTGATCTGTAGAATATTAAGATTTGCCCCACAGGAAAGCAGTAGCATCTTTGTTTCTTACATGGGTTTGAGCTTCAAGAAGATATATTTCTTCCCACATCAAACACTTCATACCAAATTCCCTAGTAACTGTAGCACAAAGCAGAAAATTAGTGGAATGTACAGGGTATATTCTCTCAGTTCTATACCTTACCATCATGGCAATCAGTGCACTGGTATAGCTTTGATTCAAAATGAATTGCCCCAGCACAGCCAAAGTGCTAGTCCTATTCCCATCACTGTCTGTAGTTTCAGGGCTATCATGATCCTCTGCAAGAAACATACAGTGTACAGGCATAAGTGAGCATCAGTGAAGGGTCTTTACCATGTATCTGTGATATTTCATTGATAATTGATTATATTCAGTAGCCCTTATAAGTTTGCTGGGTACATGCTTGCAATGGCACATAAGGGACTGTGCAAAATATTCTGAGTCCTAGAAGCAGGTGCCTGGACTCCCTGGGCATCACGCCATAAATAAACCCTCTTCACAATCGGTGTTAAATGAATGCTGGCAAAGTTTTGATTTATCTGTCTAAATCTAATCTCCTTTACTGGAATATGTTTTTTCAATGCATATGCAAGGGTAAACATTAGGATGCATTTCATAAGAAGTATTCTTTATTTACTGCACTCCTGGAGGTACTATCTAATGCACAAGTTGCCCTGGCATCATCCACTCACTGGCTGAACTTGCCATATCATTAACAAAAAAAAATAGTTTTTTTTCCTGAGATGGCAGAGATTATCAGCCAGAGAAAGATCAGGCTTTTCCTCCATCTGTACAGTTCATTGTACTGCAGAGGAAAATGTATAAACTGTAAGTATGAAAGATGCAATTTGAAAGGAGTATTTTCCTATTCCTACTAATGCTGCCACCTTTTCAAGACCTCTTTCACTTCGGTCTGAGACACTCTTAGTTACACAAACATCATATTAGGATGTATAGTACCTGATAGTGGAGGGGTAAGTCCTTCGTGCTTGTGGGCAGGGATCTCACAGCCTGTGTCCTGTTCACAATATAAACAGGCCGTGTCCTGTCCGTTTCCACTTGAAAAATAATTCACCTAGTAAAAGAAGCACAACGAACTTTTCTGTTCCAGCCTCATCTTTCCACAGACACTGCAAACTGTTCTAGCCTGGGCTGGTTGAGTGGTAGATATGGAGCTGCTTTGGAGCAACCCATGAAAGCTGTGAGCTGACATGATTACTGGGATTCTAGTTTTATGAATATTATCTTAGAGTAACCAGGGGCTGTTAGGGTGTGGAGGACAAGAAAAAAGGGGGGAAATGGCTTGAAATAAGTCACTTTTCAATAAATATTTGAGAGTTATTAAGAGACTGAGGCAGGACAGGAAAAGATCTGGAAACACAAAAAATCCAAATAACTAGAAAAAACTGAAAAAGGAGCATCTTCTTAAGGAAGGGGGAGTTATTGTGGGGAAGGGGTCTGTGGCACAGGCACATATGGGGGTCAGAATTCAAGCTGAACTGTTACCATCGAGGGAAGGGAAGTCCTTTTTCTCCAAATGTTTCAGAGCAAAGGTACATCTCTTACTAAGGTATTTATTTATGGGTTTAGGAGGCCTCACTTCCAGCATTCACTTTTGAAATGGTGGGTCCTGTTTACCAAACATGAATACAGGTTTTGTATCTGACCTGTTTGTCCCTTTACACCAAGAACCTCCTGGAGATATCCTTTACCTTGTTCTCCTCATTCTTGGCCACCCATGACATTGTCTCCAACTCCAAACTGTTGTGCTCTGCTGGTGGTAAGTGGACATCCTCTTCTCTATGTTCCTGCATGCAAAGAAATAGCACATGAAGATGTCACAGGCCATGAGCCACAGACCCATCCCATCTGGTGCCTTTGTTACAGACCATACATTTCAAGGGGAAAATGAAGAAATTATGTAGAAGCAAAGAAACAGCTTTTCCTGATTTCTCTCTCAAATGTGGTTGTATTTAAGCAGATACTGTTTGTAGCTTGTCTTAGCTCTACACTTTAGCTATATATTACCATAGGATTTAAAGCCCACTGCTGTAGCAGCACAACCAGTGCATAATACAGTACAAGCAAGACTAGAGGATTGAGGAACACAGGCCAAGTTAATCCAGGATGAAGCTGCAGTTTCCAAGACTCTGTGATATTTGTTTTGATGATTGCAGTCATTCCTAGGAGCCTGAAGAAATAGAAGACAGAGACAGCAGTAACAATAAGAGTCTTTTTCAATGTTACATTAAGCCTAAAATAGTATTTAAAAAGCAATACCAAGTGCTTTAATACTAAATGGGACAACCTACTGAACACGCTATGCTATTGTTTTGGCTGACTATGCATGCTCTTCCCTTATGACCTTGAACAAGTTACGTAGCCTCAGCTCCTCCACTTGTAACATGGGCAGGATCAGCCCAATACCTTGAGGCTGAAATAGTATTTGTTAAGTGCTTTGAGATCCTCCAATAAGCTTAGCGTTTTAAAGCAAAGCAATAGAAAATAGTGGTCCCTATAGATCTTTCTTTATTCCTTTGGCAAGTGTTGAAACGTTGCTTGTATTTATGCTGCCTCGATGGGCCTACAGAGGATCATTAGTGGATCTTTCATTACGTCTTAAAACAGCTTTAAGCATTATCCCTGCCCTTTTCTGCATAGAAGCTGGTGTCTTTACCTGGCATAAATGTCATCAGGAGGAATGAGGTCCTGAAAGTATGGCAGCTGGTATAGGTAAAGGGCAGTAAGGTGGCCAGCACTGAATATAGCCATCATCACGCACAAACTGCTGAAGGTGACCAGTGCAATGGGGAGGTGACAGGACCACCAAGAACACAAGCCCAAGAAAGTGAAAAAATAGGTGGCGGAAGTTGCAGAAGGAAAAATTATTCCTAGAGGGGGAAAAAACACAAGAATCCTGTTCCACATCAAGCAAGATACACATATCTGGCTATTGCAGCTGCTTAGTTCGATAGTGGATTAGCAAGAAAATCCCCCCAAGTATAGATGATCCCCTCAGTTATCTTAAATAAAAAGTTTCTGAGACTCTCAGGGGTTTAAGTAGGGGGAAGAGGGAGGGACTCGCTCTGTGCAGACAGGTTCCCCACTCCATAGTCACTGCAGAAGTTGGACTGGGGAAACTATCCTCCAGAAGATGTGGGACAATCAGAAGAGCAGTGTCAAGGTCCGTCTATAAATCATACAAGGAAATTCTGCCTCACAGATGATGGCAGCTTTTCAGCTGTAGTGGATGCTGACATAGCGCAAACAAATAATTGGGCAACTGCAAATAACAAGTAAGAACAATAGGGGAAAAATGAGGACCACAGGTACCCGCTTGTCTTTTTATTCTTTAGTGGACTATGACTTTTGCTATTTCAGCCTCTTGCTTTAACACTCTTACCTGCTACACCTAATAGAAGAGTTGCTACCACCTTTCCAGCATGTCTCAGCATGACATCAATTATACTTTTCAAGCCAGCAAGGAAGACAATGGCTTTCTGAACAAAAGCTGGCTTTTTAAAACCTGCCTTTTTCCCTGAATTATCTTCAGAGGAAGACTCCTCTTCGTAACTGTCTTCTGTTTCTGTTTCATAACCCTGTGAAAAGATGAATGGTTAAGCAAAAGTCAAGCATCAGCCTGAAAATCAAAGTTAAACCATTGCCAAATGGTTCCCAAACTCTTTCATTGCATGTTCTCAGCCACAAAGAGAATGTGTTATGGTCTGGATATTCTGCTGTGGAGAAGTAGGCAACAAAGACCTATGAAAAAATAAACCAAAGAATATTTGACTCTCTAAACACTGCATTTTGCAGTCAGGAAAATTTACAATACAAAGTACAAAAATATGGTCCTCTGAACTCATTAAAACTGGACAGCTAGTCAGAGGGAGAAAGCAAATCCTGCCCTCAGAGCTGATTCTTTTTACGTGCACAGCCAATGCATTTCTCGCAATCCAAATGTTTTCCAGTGGCTTATTGCTTTACATACCTCTTCTTCATTCTGTTCCTCATCTTCAGAACAAAGCTGCATTTTGCAATTCTGAGCATTCCCCAGTTTCGAATAAAGCCGTGTAGCCACGATACTGGAGAAAAACATTCCAATATCAGGTACCAGTAGGCGAAAGATATTTCCAGCATCAACTCTGCTGAGCCTGCAGAGGGGAAAGCATGAGTGAAACAGGAGTCTAGTGCTTAACAATGGCAGCTTTATTTTTACAACTCTTTTAATTATTAAGCTGAAAGTGCTTTTTCCCTCCAACCATCCCAGAAATGCCACAGTGCAGTAATAAAGATGGAATAATCCAGTGCTATTGGTGTTTCTCTTGCAACTTGCTTTGTCTCAATGGTGAATAGTATTATACTTGGATACTGGCCAGAGTTTTAAAATTTCTTCCTCTCCCATCTTCCTCATCCCCCACACACACAAATGGCTTTAAAGTTGTGACTCACTGAATAAGAAGTCCAAAATTCACACCTCTGATCTACTAATAGCATGTAAGTAAAAGTCATAGTTTTTGGTTTACTAGCAGAATGAGCAAACCACTAAGCATATTTCTGTGTTTGCAGCATAAAGGAAAGAACAGTTGATACTCTTTTAAAACCATTTACTGATATAAAATAATATAGCAAGAAGGTCACTGTAAAGAATTGGCTTAGAACATTTTACTTTGTCACTTTACTACATCCAGTCGTCTGTTTCAAGGCCATTAAGTAGGTATTTCTCTTTCAAATTACTTTGAATGATTTAGAATGATATAGGTCTTTCTGGGCAAATTGGTAAGTCTGGCAAAGCAGAGACCTCAGTAAAAAAAAAAACAAAGGGAATATTTTTAATACTAGTGGTAAGAAGTCCCATTTCCAAGTCCTTTCCCTAACTAGGCATCTCCATTATTATGGACAATCCAACTGACAATATCTAAATGTACATATATTTGGCCATGCTTACTAGATCACTCAATACAGTAAATTAGTGTTTGTTTTATTTGTGTTTCTAATGCAATATCACCTAAGGGCCCAATCAGTGCTTCTTTGTGAAAGATGTTGTACAAACATGAAGTAAAAAAAATAGTTCATACCCTGAAGAGTTTGTTCTCTTCTTTTGGATGTGTTCAAGTATCTTTTGGATGGATTACAATTCTTTGAAAGAAAATACCAGGTGCTTGCAATGATAACTCAATGAGACACTTCTTTACAAATATAAATAAGCAAATCTGTGTCCAGTTTATCAATCATTACATTTTCTGCTTCATTGTGAAAGTAGGAGAATCCAGCCAGTGACCTACCTCAGAAGTCCAAAATGACAGAGCAGGACCTCCCATCTGCTGCCTAGCAGAAAGGAACAGAAAGGACCATTTAAAAATAGATTCAAATACCAAAATACATTCTCATCAGTAGACTTGTGTTGTATTCCTGACTTCCTACCTGAATCCTTCTGTAAAGTAAATCTGTAAACAAATGAGTAGTTGTATGGCAAGCCAAACAAAAATAAGAAGGACCTTTTCCCCCTCAATTGAAGCGTACATTGGCTTTAAGAAAACAATATAAAGCCCCAACACAAGAGTCATTAAGATGGATCATTTTATGCTGTAAGAAAATCAAGGGGATCTATTTTTGATTTAAAGAGTTTGAAAAGCTTCCAAAGATTTTTTTGCACAAAGCCTGTGGCTCAAAGGTTTCCAAAGCAATTCTGAGATTTCAGTAGGACTGAAGTATGTGTTTGAATACATTGTAAATTAAGACATCAGCTTCAGTTATGATTTGAGGGACATTTAGATCCCCAATGCCCAATTGTCCTTCCCCCCACCCACCCCCCCGTCCCCCCTCCTCCCCAAGTAGAAAAGTAGTGCAATGATAAACTGGAATAAGCAACCAAAGTCCCTTCCAACTTGCTGGAATCTAACCTCATTTTTAATGTGGCATTTGGCTAGTGAAATTATCAAGCTCTTTACTACTGAGTAAATGTTTACAGCAGAAAATTGAATTTACCATTAGGTAGCAGATAGTAGAAGGCAATCTGAAACGCCACTTGGAGCACAAGGAAAGTGAAACTCGTGTAAGTTATTGCTCTAAGCAGCTGCCTGATGCTTCCTGAAAAATAAAAGAAGATTGGCTTTGCTGTGCTAGTAAACAAAGTATGTAATGTCCTATAAAACATCTAATGAGGTATGTCCCTTGTTTGGAGCTAACAGTCTAAATCTGATGGATGCAATGCAAGGGGGCAAAAAACAGCTCCCTTCCTTTCCCAGCTGCATTGTGGGCAAGATGAAAAGTCCAAGCCTAAGGAATACAGACGGATCCCAGCACCCCCACCACACCTAGTCTGGGGTTGAATGGGACTGATAAACAGGATAACAAAATACCAGTGATATCCAACTATAGTTCTGCTCCTTAAACAGGCACATGCTCCTTAGAAGAATATAGTATACCTCATGCAAATTAATATAATATTGATAGTCTAGAACTGGAGGGAGGTTACCTACCTTTCATTGTACCAGGTGCAGGTTCAGGGAACAGTGGAATGAGCAGTAGGAAGATGAGATAGGGCACAGACAGTCCATTGTGTCTGAATAATATAGCTGTGAAATGATCAAATGTGGCTTTACTTGTGACAAAGAGGAGTAAGAAGGAAGCATATGTCTATTTGCATGTTAATATTGGATCCACAAAGGAGTTCAGCTGTTTTGCTCAACAAGTGTTTCTCATTCCCTCTTCTGAACAGAGCACTGTATTGGTCTTCAGTGTGACAATCATGTGTTCCCTGCTTTGCAAGGGTGTTGTGAGGGCAAATACACCAGAGACTGAGAGTAATCAGGACTCATGGTAGTGGTGATATCTTTTATTAGACCAGCTGGATTTTTGCAAAAAAAAAAAATTTAATTGGAAGCTTTCGGGCATAACCACCCTTCATCAGGCATTGCAGAAAAGATTGTAAAAGTTCTCCTGGGTAGAAAGGAAAGTTCATATTTCATAGGGGAGTTGAAGGTAGTAAAATCTCTTGTTTGGAACACTTCATTTTATATGCAGATTCGGCTCAGAGAAAAGTTGGAATAGTCTGTTTACTTCAAAGTTGTTCGGTAGCAAGCAGGATGTAGTCGTATTCCCTCTGTGAAATATGAAACACCGTAACCAGAAGGAAATATAACTACAGCCTGCTTGTCACCAAACAACTTCGAGTTAAACAGACTATTCCAACTTTCCTTTCTACCCAGGAGAACTTTTACAATCTTTTCTCCAATGCCTGATGAAAGGTGCTTGTGCCCGAAAGCTTGCAATTAAAGAATGTTTTTTGTAAAAATCCAGTTGGTCTAATAAAAGATATCACCTCTACCACAAGTCCTCATTCCTTTTGCCTCTAGACCAATACAACTACAACCTGGATACCAGAGACTGTGAGTGTGAGGCACTTGGTCTGGTACTAGAAGTCAAAGATGTATTATAATAAGCATGAAGTGTTGGAAAGGGATGAAGTGTGCTGTACTGTCCAAACTAATGTCCACTGGACTTATTAAATAAAACAATTTCAAAATGACTGCATTTTGGCAGGTTGTCCCGGTGAGCATTAATGCCTTTATAATCTTTGAAATGAGGTTTTCCTCATCAAAGTTACAGTATTTCCTCTTCGGCTGAACATCTAATCAAATATGCAGACTGGGTGCATGTAAATTTGTGTTATGGCAGCATGCAGGATAGCAGTGTGAGTATGAGGTGCTTTGTATAGTCAGGAAGGTAGTATGGGGTGGTTTGATGCAAGCATCTCCTTACTAGGGATTGCCAAGACTTTTTAACTACAGTATTGATGGAAAATTAATCTGAAATAAATTCAACCATAAGTTAACAAAGGAAGTTTTGTGGGGAGGAGATAAAGGGTCATTTGGGAATAATTCTATTGAGTAATGTAGGGTTAAAAATATTTGCACTTGAACTCAGTAGGACACTTGCAAGCCAGTGCAGAACGGGGCCAGTTATCTTTCATATTGCTGCTGACCAAAATCTCTCCTTCAAGTAAATGTTCAAAAAATAATGGAAAACCACTGGAAGTATTCATGTTGGATTCATTTCACGAGATGAATACTTTCAATTTACAAAAAAAGCACTAAAAACCTGACCTACTTTGCAAATTTACTACAGAAATTTGTCTTTTGTTTCCTAAACACAGCATTTGAGAGCAGAGAGTATTACTAAGAGTATCTTAAGTAAAACATTTGGGTTTTTTTATTTTAATAGTAAGAAATCAATCTACCATAACAAGAAAATATGAATTCAGGACATCAGGTTTGTATCACGCTTGTGAAAATGGCTAGGATAATAGAATAAGGAACTAAAATACTTTGGTCCTGTTTTGTCAGGATAGTTTTACATAGTTAATACCTATCAAAGAGTGGCTGTATGAAAGCAACAAGGTCTCAGCTGAATACATTAAGGTTATAAATAGTATATTGCAGTTTTAACAACATATATTTTATAAGTAGGACTCTCTTTAGGAGGACACACCGAAAAACCTGCCAAGCAAACCTATTACCTGAGCCAGCTTGGATTTTAAGAAATGCCCCTCAAACAGAGACTGTGATACATTGGAAGGCTCTTCTTTATACAGAAGTTCACATTAGTTTTCTCTAAAAGTACTCACCCTAGGAAAGATATTTGGGAATACAAAGAGCATCTTCCAAGGTTTCTGGAGAAAGATATACTTGGCACTATATACACTGAATACCAGGTTCAGGCAAAAGTAATGCATCTCCTGTCTAATTGTGCCACCATCTAATTGTGATTTGTAAACTGGTCTTCCTCACCTATTTGCTGTCTGAAATGCTATGTTCCTCCAATGCACCACAACCATGTTTCTCTCTACTGTCTTTCAGACAAACTATAACCAGATAGAGGTCCCTAAAATAAACCTTTTATAATTTTTTTTTATCTTGATCTGTGACTGAAGATATATGCTCCACTTCATTCCTAATCTAACATCATTGAGCTCTGTGGGATTACACCAGAAATAGGTTTTGCCCATTCTCCATACCTCCCTCATATCATCTTAATAAATTATGCTTGAAGCGTAAAAGAAAATGTCTTACCTGCTATTAAGGGAATTGGTAAAACAAATCTGAAAATCATCGCAGAAGCTAAGTTTTTTCACCAAGATCTTTTCTTCTTGGGGTATTATAAAGATCTGAGTGAGGCATCCACAAACCCTGTGGCACCAGTGGCCTATACTGCTTAAAGAAGAGAGTATTGTTATCCTGAGCCTTTTCTAACTTTGGTCCGTCTGTTCTTCCTCTTAAATGTGAACAGCAAACTGGATTAAAAATACGATCAGTGAGGCAATCGATCGCTGAGTAAGAAGTGGTTACACCGACAAAAAGGCCAAGATATGATACTTGTCCAGTAATCCCCATTTTCTCTGAGACGGGAACTATTGATTTCTTAATCTTTCCCACTTTAATCCAGACTTTTTCTCTTTATTGCTGAGCAAGGATTCTTGAATTCGGCTGTCAGATCGGCACTGAGTTTTCTTTCCAAAGCCCCCTTGCTTGGTTGTTTTCCAGGTTCAAGTAAGTTGTTAGAACAGAACCTTTCTTCCCCTCCAAATTGTGGTTGGGATTTTTTCTATAGACCCCAGAGATGATTGTCTTTTTTTTTGTCTTTGCCAGTAAATTCCTGCTAGCCAAAGTTTAACCCTAAATACAGGCAGTTGCATATGGGACTTTTACATCTTTTACAAAATACATAATAAATCAAGGGGAGAGAGAGAGAGTTCAAAGGCGGCGATCTAAGCTCAAATCCAAGCATCTTAGAAATGAGTACGTGTCTTTTCACATCTCCACCTACGGTTTGTTTAAAACTGGCATCAACTACAAAATTAGTTGCAATATGACACGGTTTTTCCTTTAGGCCTATAAATTTGTAGCTAATCAGAACACAGCAGTTCATAGATGCCTGGTCCAGTGCCCATTAAAATACCAGCACTCCTGCATTTCTGTTCTAACAGCACTACATGATTCTCCACCTGGAGCTGTGCAGATATCCTGGACTTTCTTGTCTTCTGGGGAGAGACGAAGGTGTTGAACTGTGATTTCAAAGAACCACTGAAATAGGTCAACAAAAGTCACCACAAAGCAGATAGCCAAGAGGAGTCATTTCAGGAATGCTGTACAGGGGAGAAACAAAGGAAAGAACTAAAAAGCTTGTCAGAAAGTCGTGGACCAGAATGTGTGTCTCTGCCACTTCTCATGTACATAAGGACCTGGAAAGATTTTTCCCAAGGATGCCCAGGTTTGTGGAAGGCAAATGAGACTGAGATCAACCCAGAGTCTGAGGATGCAGAGAAGACCTCCTTTGAAAGCCAGGATCTCTTCCCTATACAATAACCTGACCCAGACCCTGAGGACACCCACATGGACATCCAGCTGCCAGTCGTTTGGAGAAAACCTCAACGGTAAATTTAACTTTGTGGTGAATAAACACCAGGAGATGCTGTAAATACAGCTGGGATTTATTTTTTTCTGGGCACCCTATGCACGCAACCATTTTGGCAAGACATAAGGACTGTCTTTCTGGCAGCCACACAAACCAAACTTAACATGGCAGCTGCATGATGCACTTCACTGCAAAGCAAATGAAAAATAGTAAGAGCCCATTGTCACTAGCCCCAGCAGGAGCTGCACCCACTCTCAAAGCTGCCTGTCTCATCTTGGATTCAAACAAGGCCTGGTAAACTGAATATGCCTTGTCCCTTTTTTTAATACAGAAAAAGGCACTATTGAAGTTAAGTCCATAGATTCATAGATGCTAGGGTCAGAAGAGACCTCAACAGATCATCAAGTCCAACCCCCTGCCTAGGCAGGAAAGAGTGCTGGAGTCAGACGACCCCAACCAGATGCCTATCCAGCCTTCTCTTAAAGATCCCCAAGGTAGGGGACAGCGCCACCTCCTTTGGAAGCCCATTCCAAATTTTGGCCACCCTTACTGTGAAGTGTTTCCTGATATCTAGCCTAAATCTGCTCTCTCTCAGTTCGTGACCATTGTTCCTTGTTACCCCAAGAGGCGCCCTGGTGAACAGAGTATCTCTGATCCCTTTCTGCACCTCCCTAATGAATTTGTAGGTGGCTACAAGATCAGCTCTCAGCCTTCTCTTGCAGAGGCTGAAGAGGTCCAGGTCCCTCAGTCTTTCCTCAGACCTTGTCCTGTGAGCCTCTAACCATATAAGCGGCCCTCCTCTGGACCCTCTCAAGTCTATCAATGTCCATTCTTGTTTGCTGCTCTGTGTTATGGCTACTGAAGCATTTAACGGGGTACGTTTCCCCTCATGTTGTTATCAATCCATTATACAAAATACAGTTTCTATTATTCTACCATAACACATTACAAGGAATATTTCATAAGATACCATGATCACAAATCCCTAATATTTCATTATTCCTGAACCCACAGAAACCTCAGTGGTTTGGATGTCACACAGAAAGATGTCCGTGCAGAAAGCTCATACTTACACAAAGCACCACGTCCCTCTGTGACAACAGTCCCAACAAGTTATTTACTTACACCCAACAGGTGATCTACACACTTTCCCTGATCCTCTTCTTGCTTTCACCATACTTGTAGAAACCCTTCTAGTCACCGTTCACATCCCGTGCTCGCCGCAACTCTAACTGCACTTTGGCTTTCCTGATTTTACCCCTGCACACCCAGTTAGCGCTCTTATACTCCTGCCTAGTTGTTTGTCCAAGTTTCCACTTCTTATAAGCTTCCTTTCTGTGTTTTGAGTTCCTTGGTAAGCCAAGCTGGTCTTCTGCCATACTTGCTGGTCTTCCTGCACATCAGGATGGTTTGTTCCTGCACTCTCAGTAAGGCTTCTTTAAAATATTGCTAGCTCTCCTGAACTCCTCTCCCCTGCAGACTGGCCTCCCAGGGGATCCTGCCCATGAGTTCCCCGAATCGAAGTCTGCTTCTCTGAAGTCCAGGGTCCTTACTCTGCTGTTTTCCTTCCTTCCTTTCCTCGAGAACCTGAACTCAGTCATCTCGTGGTCACTGCTGCCCATGTTGCCATCCACTACTACATTCCCCACCAATTCTTCCCTGTTTGTGAGCAGCAGGTCTAAAAGAGCATGGCTCCTAGTTGGCTGCTTGAGCATTCGCACGAAGAAGTGTCCCTAGCACTCTCCAAAAACTTTCTGGATCAACTGTGCCCTGCTGTATTGCCCTCCCAGCAGATGTTGGGGTGATTGAAGTCCCCCATGAGAACCAGGTCCTGTAATCAGGAAACTTTTCATACCTGTTTAAAGAAAGCCTCATCTACCACTTCCTCCTGGTCTGGTGGTTTATAGTAGACCCCACCACAACATCACCCTTGTTCCCCTTCTCTCTAACCCTAACCCAGAGATCCTCAACAGGCCTATGTCCAGTTTCATACCAGAGCTCTGACAAATCGTATGGCTTTTCTAAATACTGTGCAACTCCTCCTCCTCTTCTCCCTGCCTGTTCTTCCTGGACAGTTTATACCCATCCATGACAGGGCTCCAGTCATGCGAGCTCCCACCAACTCTCTGTTATTCCAGTCGGGTCATAGTGCCATGACTGTGCAAGGACTTCCTGCTTGTTTCCCAGGCTCCGAGCATTTATATACAGGCACCTGATTGACCAGAAACTTCTGAATCTTTTGGGGTGTTGTCATATCCACATGCTATTCTGGGCTCTAGAAGGCCCTGGCTGCCACTGCTCTTCATCCCACACCCACACTACACTCTTTCTCTGACAGCCGATGTTGTTTCCTGTACTCAGGAATGACATTGCACTGAGTGAAGATCTGAAAAATGCCTCACACCTTGCAAAGCCGAGTATCAGAGAAAATCACTGGGGGTCATCGCAGGGGCACTTTGGTGCCCTGCTCCTATGAAGAGATACAGGTGCCCGTTGCCGGGGCAACCACAGTTTGGTCAGCTGACCAAAAGGGGGCAGGGCCTGACCTATATAAATGTAATCCAGGCTGAGGCCAGGGAGGCAGTTCCCCTCACGCAGCCAAGGAAGAAGGAGCTCTGCTGGAGTAAGCGGAGCAGGGAAGCCTGATGGCCTGAGCAGCTTCTGGTCAAGGATACCGGGTGGAGGAAGCCCTGGTAGGGAGTTGAATGATGGTTAGCCAGATGGCTTGGAATTTACGTTGTAGCCCAGGGGCTTGCGTTATCTGTTTTGTAGTTTTATAAAACCGGAGGACCAGGTGAGGCTATTAGGGGTTGGAGGAGGCCTCAGAGGGGCTCCACAGTGGTGGGGACCCTGGTGCCAGTGAGGGCACCGCATTTAGGGGTGCACTGCCCCAGCCCTGAGGAGGGGCACAGTGCATTGGGGGGGCCAGGCACGGCTATGGCCACCTGAGCCCCAAGCGTGGAGAAAGGCCCTAGTGTGGGCGGAGCCCCAGGGAGGGGCGCACAGGCAAGAAGCCCAGAGAGGACACAACGTTCAGGGGGCACTGACCCCAGCCCTGAGAAGGGGCGCAGAGGACTGGGGGCCAGGTAAGGATGAGGCTGCCTCAGTCCCACAGGAACTGTTGACCCAAGGAGGGAATTTGGGGCCAGGCACGGCTATGGCCACCTGAGCCCCAATTGTGAGAGGTGCCAGTGAGGGGCGCCGGCTGCGTGACAAGCCCGGGGGCACCACTGAGGGCACGGAAAGGAAACCGATCAGACAATGTCCAGTACATCTGCGAGGCTTGGGGCGTGGTACGGGGGGGTTGGAGCCACGCATAGCCCATAAGGCTGGGGTGCACCAAGTTAGTCCATAAAGAACCGGGGGTCAGGATAAACCAGAGCTCCATGTCCAAGGGGACAAAAGGCAGCCTCCATTATAAAAAATACGTAACATCAAAGACGTGGTGGGCGAGAACGAGGGTGCTTTATTGCAAACTTGGCACGGTAGGGTGCGTTAGGAGAGATCACGGCCGCTCCTAGGACCCCACGCCGTGACAGGGGTATATGCCAGAGTGCTGTGTGCACACAAAAGGCAAAACTGTATGGGCACAAAAGTGTGGACTGAAGCAGGAAATCTCTGTGGATACAACTGCTATGGAATATGTTTTCCACAACAGTTAATGTGCGCAAGTTCAGTGCAAAATCAATTGATTATGTAGGCAAACCCTAAAACTCTGTCTGGCTACAATGTGGCTTGGACTTTATCATGATTACAATCCGGCTCTCTTTTTTAGCATTAAAAATATGCTAGAAAGAGAACACTATAGTGAATCATTAGTAATATTTATATAAAAAAGTCATTGTAGCTAAGCTAATGTGCATCTCCTAGATATCTACAAAACTTATAGGGCATGTCCCCATAAGCAGGAATGTGCATGTCCCCAGGGACAACTAGCAGTGGCACATATTTGTGCCACTGCTAGTTGTCCCCAGAGAATGTCCCTGCATGCACACTCCGGTGTGCAGCAAGGTGCTCCAGGTGGGGTAGGGGAGGTTGGGCTGGCCCCATCAGTTTTACCTGGGGTCCTGGAGGCCTCCTGAGGCTGGCACAGTGATGATCTGGGTGTGCAGAGCCTGGCTAACACAAGCTCCAGTTTTGGGCAGCACAAATGCGCTGCACCACTTTCTTCTGGCACAGGTTTTTTTGACACCGGAATCTCCTGGTGTCAAAAAACCACCTGCCGCACTGCAAATTGGACATGGCTGTATATGGGCAATTTTTGGCCTCCATTTTATTTTCTACAAGTGTATTGAAAATAGCAGTACATAAGTAAAATGCCATGATACTGATTTTATATGGTAGGAAATGTCAGTACGTATTTTCCCTTCTTTTCCAGGGTTGTCATATAATCAGTTTACCAGTAGATTATTCTCTAAGTCTTATATTTTGCTACCTGTGCTGTAGAGTGATTGTAATAGTGGCATAAATAGGAGCAAATTAAATTATTCAGATTCTCACATACTGTCATTTCCTTGCTGCACTCAATTCTGTAGAGCAATAGTAATTTACATTGGCTTCGATTCTGAACACCTACATGAGATTCCTCATGTCTACGTGAGGAAATTTGCCAGCCTGGTTATACTAGTAGAATTGTATCTCTGTAGTTACATTGGCATAATTACCCTGGTACAAAACCTTCGCTCATTAAGTTCAATTTCTCCCATGTCATTTATTTGGTTAAGACATTCATTTTTGAGATTATGAAAGCTGAACTAGTTTGATTTTTTTTTTTTTTTACAGCTTTGTCTTGCTGATTTTTTTTCTAGTGAATAGTACAGGACCATGTGTTTGGTAAAGTTGTGCTGTAAACATAACTGAATGTTGTAGCTTTGTGGACTCAAAGCCATTCAAAATAATTAATACTTCCACCTACAAAACCCAATTATGATCCAGTTTGAGGTTGACACTGGATGTGCAGGGCCTATTTATGGGACACTTACATTATTTGTAGGTGAAAAGAAAATTAAACCAGAGCTCCATCTGCAGAGACTATCCAGAAGGCTGTGACATGTTTGTACTAGTCAGTAAATGGCTTAGTTGAAATAATACAGTTACCTGAACCAACCCCAGAGTCACAGTGATTCCCTGAGCTGCGTCTGGTGCTGTGCAGCTGCATGCTGTCCCCTAACCCTGCACTAATAGGCATTCAGGAACTGGTGACTTAATTGCTCAGTCTGGCCAAGGGTATTTTGTCATTGTCTCTATAAAGCATCAGTCCCTTTCAAGAATACCAAAAAGAGGAACAAGTAGTTCTGAAGTGATGTTAGCATGAATGTGTTAACTGGGAGTCTGCTATTCCCAAATTGACCCCGTGTGTCAGTTTATACACTTTAACCCCAGGTTTGCTGTACTCTAAGTATTATGTTTAATAAATCCATATTACATGAAGGCTGCTTGGGAGTTACCACTGTTGTGCATTTAAAATCCTACTGGAAAGATCATTATCTGTGAATAGCTACTCTGGCACCAGCTGTCTCAAGAATCATTTTGATAATGGGTGTGCAGATAAATGTCCATCAGCAAAATACCAAAGCTCATCAAATCCTGCTTCTCCAGGCTAGGGAGCAAGCACTTAAGATGCAATTGGCATCATAGAAAGTACAGCACATTTTAAAATGGAATGGAAAATAAGGCCTCTTGTATTATGTAGAAATAAATAGACTATTAACCCAGTGAGAGGATAATGTAATCTAAAATATAGATGTGTGCCCTTACAGGCACAGCAGTTTCCAAAAACTAGTGACCTATTTTTCCTTTATTTTACCTGACCAACTCCACAGATGTTACCGTAACCCCATCTTGGGCTGATGTAGTTAATGTTTGTACCAGGGAGCAGAATTTGGACCTTTATATCTATAGGAAAGTGGCCTTCTAGAGAAAAATGCAAAACCTAAAGGCTCATATTTCCAGATTATGTTCATATCTAAATCCTTAATTTGTGAATGTTTGTAGCAAATCCCTAAATAAATATGCTCAGTGCTAGAAACTGGATAGCAATAGGTTTTTGATGCCCAAATATAAGACAAATCTCAGATGGAGATATATACTACAGTACTGTAATTGATTTGTCTGTTTTATATTGTCTGTGAATGGAAACCTGAAGACTCATAGGTGGAAGATGCTTTGGTGGGTTCTCCTTACCCCCATTCTTTTCCTTATTTTAAAAGAATCCAGGGACTGCAGAAGTTAGGCATGGGAAACATTTGCTAGATCTCATCCCCATAGCTGTGCAAATAAAAATGGCATATCCAGCCTGCACCACCAAACAAAAACTTTCAGCAATGAAGTACTAGTGCAGACATGGCTCTGTAGTTTTCCCCTTATGTCTAGGTGGGATAAAATTGTCTATGCTTGATGTTCCATAAGACTTGGCAGCGAATCTTCTATCTTGATGTTAAAAAAAAACATATGTTTTTTTCACAGTAATATGAATCCTGAAATTCTCATGTGGTTTAAAAAAAGAAGTGATGGTTCCTTTCTTTTTTCTAATCCATGGGTAACTAGAGGCAGAGAAGTACTGCAAACTGAAGTAAATTATATACTATAAGCAAAGTTTGGTATGAATATAAGCCAGGGAGCCCCACAGGCTAAACAGAGATAGTCAAAAGGCCCAAGGCTAAAGTGATTCGATTTTCACAGCTTGAACCAGTAAGCAAGTGAACAGACACTCACTTTTGATTCCAGAAATGCACCCACACACCTCCAGTGGCGCAGACCAGAAACTAGGGGGGCACTAAAAGCACACCTTCCTGCTTGGCTGGAGCAAACTGCTTGGGCCAAGGACAGCTTGCCCACCCTGCAAGGGGGAGTTTGCAGGGGAGGTGCAAAGCGTCCTGGGGTGCTGCGGGGCTGGGAGTTGACTTGAATCTGGAGGGGATCTGGGACAGAAGTTTAATAAACTGATTTAACCTAAATCATTTAAGTCTGATCCTACATCTATCCAGGTTCATCTTAAACCAGTTTTGACCATTTTGAAAGTGGTTTACGTAGACTGAACTTCTATTGTGTTACAGATTTGAACTGGTTTCCAATCACTTATACTGGTTTATGTATAATTTCTGTTCCTAGCCACACTCTCCACTTCTATCCTAGTCCTGCCTTCCTTTGTGAATTTGGAAGTCTCATAACTTCTCAGCATCTGCTTCCGCTCAATATAATCTACTGGATTCTCAGCATTATTAAGAAAATTAGATAATGTTTGGAACAAAACTAGTAAAAAGTCAAATGAAAATTCCAATATATTGTTCTAAAAAAATTAGGTTTCTTTCCTCCTTTTCATCAAGGTATAATGTTGTAGAGGGGCAATTTTTTTCTTAAAAAGTCCATCCCGTTCTAGAAAAGATGGTTCCATTATGGACATAGCAAAAAATACCTCTTTGATATTGTTGATAAAGATTCTGACTTGTAGCACAAAGCGGAAGAAAAATTCTCTGTGTGACTTTGTTGGCGGCACTCTCGTTTCTGATCCAGATGGTCTATCTCACTCCAGTCTTAGGCTTCCCATTCATTACTAACACAGCAAAACCTTGACAGCACTGCTCCTTTAACCAGGGGTTCTGAAACCTTTTTAGACACAGGGTACCCCTTGGGAAATGCTATCTCTTGTAGTCACCTAATAAGTGAAACCAGAAAAATAACATAGCAATTGTGTTGCAGACAACTCAGAAAGACCACAACAAGTCAAAACGTTTTAAGCAGTATGGAATCTCTGGCTGTGTCCAGACAAGCGCAAATGTGCGGTACGTGGCACCACGGATCTGTCTGTAGTGCCACACACTGCACATGCTGGCGTTCCCCACAGTGCTACCTTGCAGTACCTGGGGGGTGGGGCGGGAATTGAGTCCAGGAGATCCTGGGGTAAAAAAAACCCACACTAAAAAAAGTGGGGTGGCGCATGTGGCAGCAATGTACACCACCCAAAACGGGAGCCTGGCCAGTCAGAGCCACGCTCTGGCTGCTGGCCAGGCTCCCAACTGCAGGAGTGCTGTGGCTGTAGCTCCCTGAGGCCCCCAGACCCAAAGGTAAGGCTGTGGGGCCCAGCACAACTGCTGTCCCCAGCCTTCCCTCCCCACCTGGGGTAACCTGCCATGCACGTGGCATGGGTGTTCTCTGGGGATATGTAGCAGCAGCACAAGGTGTTCATGTTTGTCCCCCCTGCTCATGGCTCAGCATGGCCCAGCCTCACTCCCAGCCAGTGGGTGATCCCACTGTGCCTTCCCAGCCACCGGGGCTGGTTTTGCTTGGGGCAGCCCAGGAGCAAAGTCCCATGAAGAAAAGCTCCTTCCTGGCAGCCCCTTCTGCCTACTGGAGAGCAGCACCCAGGACAGCCCCAGCCCCTGCAGTGGTGTGGGCTCACCCCCTTACCCCTAGTGTTATAACCTGTGCCCCTGGGCTGCCAAGACGGGTATGCCCTGCTCACTGCCCAGCAGCAGTGCATGCTCAGCTGGCTTTGCCCTGGCTAGCTCCGTGCTGATGAGACAGCAGAGGGGCAGGGAATTAAAACCCGCTCCATTCCCATTTGCTTGAGGCTGCAGATGGGGCTGGCCATGTCCCTCCACCACTGCTGGAGCAGCAAGGTACGGGGAATGCCTGACAGGGGCTGCTACATGCTGGCTAGGCAGACCCCAGCTAGGGCCCCCTGGGGGGAGTAGGGAAGAGAGGGGGGAATAAACTGCCTCCCTGGCCTCTTTGCCTCAGGGGACCATGCTGAGCTGGTGTCTGGTCATGCCCCTGCCTCTGCTTGGGCTACAGAGCAGAGGGACAGAACCAGCCCTGCTCTCTGGAGCAGACAGCACAGCACAGCCCAAGGCTGCAGAGCCTCCTGGGATGCTGGAGGACTCTGATTTAACTTAAACCAGGAAGGGATCTGGGATAGAAGTTCCATAAACCAGTTTGATCCGAATCAGTTAAGTCTGATAGTACGTTCAACCAGGTTTATCTTAAACCAGTTTCGGCCATTTTGAAACTGGTTTATGTGCACTGAACTTTTGTACTGTTACAGGTTTAAACCAGTTTCTGATCACTAAACTGGTTTATGTGTAACATCTGTCCCTAGACAGGGAGATACACCTGGACAAAAGAAGTACTTTGGTAGACTGAGTCTGCCACTTGTACCTAGTCTGTGCTGATCAGAGAGAAGGTTTTCCTGGCCAGGAGTTCCCAAATTCTTCCCTGGCAGAAAATATTAGGAAGATGGACATGATACAAGAATATCTGAAGTAAGCTTCAGCTCAAGAAAGCTTATGCTACATATATAGTCCTACTTTGGTCTATAAGGCATGGATGACTGGTGCCTCCTGAGTCTGCCAGGCACCAGATCGCCAATTAGGGGGAGGAGGGTGTCCCCCAGTGGTTGATCGCCAAGCCTGGAACCACCACCAACGAAACTGGAAGTTTCACAGCTGGTGCTTCCTGGGGGTGCACAGCCAATCTCAGGGGGCACACATGTACCCGTGTGCACCTGCTACGCGTCGCCAGTGCTCTAAGGTACAAATCTACCCTGCCTTCACAGAGAACATTATGAATCAGCTGCATGCAGCCTGGCTGTGAGGATGAAAAGTGACAGGAATTTTTTTCCATCAACCTTTTTTTAATATCCTTGCAAAAGCAGCTATACAGTAATGTAATTGGCATCCCCCTGCAACATTTGCATCCTGAGCATTGCAGCATTCACTAATGCATGTGGACTTGCAAGTATCTGAACTGATTTACAGCTGGCTGTGAGAGAGCTGGGAGAAATACAAATAGGAAAGAAATAGCAGAAATTATAAGAAATAAATTAGGGGGTTTTTTTCAATTACTTCCACTGCTGAGATGATGTGGTGTCACTGACAAAATATGAATGAAAATAGGGGCTTGTCCCTTTAACACTTACTTCGCTTTCCACACAGGCATAGGGATTGGTGCAAAGGGAAACACAAATTTACAAGTCTGTGGCAGCAGTGACATCTAGAGGACACGGGCTGCCTGCACTCACCTCCCCTTTATACAGCTAAGTGAGCTAGTTCTTTCCAAACCAGGGGCCAAATTCTACTTCCAGCTAATCTGGTTTTACTGTGACGTAACTGAGAAAAAAATTGACTCCATATGGATTTAATCATCCAGAGAAAAACTCACCCTGATTTTGTGCTTCTCAGTCCCTCCTAGTAGTTCCATAATATTTCATTATAAATAGTGTAAACTGTGCAACTACAAGCAGCATAGGAATTAAAGAACAAAACCACTGGCCTTCCTTCACTAGATGCATCTATAATTTCTGTCATACTGCTTAAAGTGAGGTAATTGGAATCACTTGTCAGAAAGCTCATGTTGAGAAGGACCTCCATTATTTGTTGCTAGAGTTGCTGGCAGCTGTCTGTGTTTTGCAAAAGAAATGCAGGTATTTTATCTCAAGGAGAGGTGTTCCTTGCACTGTTTTGCAACCGTGACAATGTTTCTTCAGAGTGGCTTAGGGAGATCACTGGCTGAATTCATGAATGTTATTAGCAGGTTTTGCTCCTTTGAAGTCAATGAAACTAAGTCCACTTGCAATAGGAGCGCATGTAGCCTTGTATTGCCTGCTTTCCTAATGAGAAAGTAGATGAGCAGCTGATGGTGCAAGGAAAAATGAACAGAAGTGCCTTGTTTCCTCCACCTGTCTTCCAAAGAATACCGGAAGCTCATCAAATACCATGGGGCTGTTTGTGATGGTAACGGACACAATAGACATTTTAAGCTTCTGAGAAGGTTTAGGAGATTACCTGAATGATAGTAGTTAGCCTGGGTGTGAGCAAAGCCCTATTCATATCCCCATGTCCCTGTACTCACTCCTCACACTGTGTGTGTTAAGAGGGTGTGCACACACCCTGCTCACTATGGTGAGAAACTTTCTGAAGCCTTTGTGCTAATCGCAGAAAAACGTGTTTAGTTTTCATGTGAAGTCATGAAGTCTTCTGCAGGAGGATGCTTGGTGATTCTGTGATATAGCCTGTGTCATGTGGTTCATTCTAGCCTGTGTTGATGAGGTTCCCCTGCTCCTAATTAGCCTAAATGTCAAGCTCATCCAGACCTATACCAGAGGCTTTTCTGTGTAAGGTATTAAAGGCCAAAATCCATGTAAGAGCTCAGATGAACTCAGCAACATAGGCCTACCCTAAACATCATAGGTAAAGCATGCATGAATTAATTTGGTCCCACTGCGGTAGCAATAACTTAGGCTTCCAATTTTTTTCCTGTGCTCCTTTTCCTGATCCAGCTTGCCAGCTTAATTTGGGCAGCTCAGAAAACTTCTGTTTGTTCCAGCTGTATTTTCAATTTTGAATTTGTCATTAGCAATAGTTGAGCTGTCAATAATCTCTCTTGCCCTGGCATAGAAAACAAGTTGCAAGTTCGCCCTAGGTCCACACCAGTGCCATTCTACACCATTTCAACCACAAGATCCAGCCCCTCCGCCAAATCTACAGCAGCTTCTCCATGTAAAACGCGTGAGTTCAAGGCACTGCAGGCTTTTAGCTTTGAAATGAAGAGGTACCACTTGGGGGTTAAACTGCTTGCTGTGAGCTCCTCCTCTTCTGAATCCTTCAAGAACTGCTGCACATAACCACACTGCACTATGTTTCAGATTATGCCCCAGTCAACTCCAAGACCCATTATGCCTGCCAAATCTAGCTCTTTACCTTGATATTGGGGTCCAATAGCAAGGAGTGCTGCAATAGCAGTGTTGGCAAGACTGCTCCAGTGCACACAAGCAGTGCACTCGCTTGATCCCTGTTTCCCACATTTTGTTATGCCCGGCAAAATGTAATATCCTCATGGACAATATTTTTAATCAGGAAAGTATGTTCCTGGTGAGCTTGCCTTTCCCCTTTTAACTCTTTGTGTTTACATGAGAACAACAGACTAACAGGCAATGTGACACTCGCCTCATGCTTCCCTAGGAAACATTAACCTTCCAACTGCTTACAGAAATGATGAAATCTTTCTTGGTAGAACTTTAACTACCTAATCTCCCTTGAGTCGACTGGTTGCTGTTTTTAAAGCACTGGAAGATAAGCTCATTCTCTATTAAATTATTATTCCAAAGACTAAGCAGCACAAACTGCCTTTAAAACCAAAGGGCAGATTTGATTGTCCCACTTTTCTTGAAGGGACCGTTTGTTTCTGGGAGGCCCAAACTAATCTAGTGTTCCCCGTGGGTAACAATATTTGGGACACTGCCAGATTGTTTCTCTTGGGAAACTGATGATCGCCCAGCATTTCTTCAGTGCAGTCTTTTTTTGTTTGCAGAAAATGAACACAACTTTCTATTGCTATGAACACAGCAGGAGCAACCAGTGTGCCAACTCTGCAGCTCCAGAAGCCAGCACAAGAAGAAAAGGGGAGTTCCCACTTTTATATAGAAAATCAGAGGGGTTAGGGTCACAAGCCAATGGGCCAAAGGGATGGAACAGGTAAAACATAAATACTGTGGTAACACGCTCAGCACATTAATTCCCTCCACCCCTCCAGAAGTGTTCCCAAACTAGCCTATAGTCCCAAGAGTACTCAAACAGCAGCCTGCACCTGCCCCTGTGTCCAGCTCCAGTCTACAGTCCTGGCTGACCGAGCCATCAGATCTCCAGCTCCACTGCACGTTCTTCCTCGGCTTAGGGTTGACCAGGTTTCACGTGCACGTTGCTCTCTTAACCTTGCCCTGCCCCTCAGCTCTTGGGGGCTTCTAGGAGTTGTAGTCCAAATTACAGTTGGCGCAGCTCTGCAGACTGCCCCCTACTTCCTCTGGCTGTTACGCACATTATATTCACATTACACCAGTAGTAGGCTGTTTCCTTGTTCTGCATCTCCAGTCAGTACTGTCCAAAAAGGAGTTCTTTCTCTGTTGGCTTCAGCTCAGAGCCACATTCACGCTGCTGCTCTTCACTCTGCTTGCTTCCTATATGATACACACTCAAACAGCTGCAAATAAATCAGTGCCCCAGCTTCTGTATTTGTGATCAGTGTCCAAGAAAACCTCTTGGGCCACAAGGCTCAGCTTCTGCTCAGGATTACTATGATGGCTCATGCCTCGTCTAGTAACCTCTGCTTTTTCCAGCTCTTTAGTCGGTCTTCTAAATGAAGGCCATCTGACTGTTTCCTCACTTAAATTGAATGTAAGGTGGCTACTCTAGACATCAATTGCAGTTAAAGCTGTGATCACCCATAGATCAAGAATGTACTGACAGCCGGCAACAATACTGTTCTAAGTCTGAATACTCATAAATGGTCCAAATGGGACTAACCGTCTGAATAAGATAACTCGTACATGTAAGCATTTGCAGCATGGAGCTTTCACTCAAGGCTGAATAGACTGGGTACTTTCCAGAACAGCTGACTGACCCTCCTTGATTATACTGAATGTAGAGTCAAATTAAGGAGGTCATCACATCTAAGTAACTGGCCTTGCCTGCCAACAGTTGGTGTTATTTGACAAAACCTCATGACTTTGAACGGATGGGTGCCTAAGCATGTGCTAAATCCCACTGAGGTAATTAGTGAACAGGACTTAACACACTTTGCTTTTAGGTTATGGTATCCAGAAACAAGCCTGAATTGTGTCTGCCATTATGACACCGTAGTAAACGCTACAATTAAAAAAGAAAAAAAGGTTTGTTGGGAATGCAGTTGTCTTTATAGGACAATACGTATTTTGGAGGACAGTCATTTTTCCTGCTGCATATGAATCTTGTTAATTTAGTTGTTTTGTTTCCTTTCCTCTGGTAACTACTGCAAAGTGCATTCCAGTAAATGATCCCCATCTGGCCGCAGCCCAGTGTTCTTACAAAATTCTTTTCCCAATTATCTACTTCTAGCCATGGGCAATCTCCCAGTAAGTGAAACTGCCTACTTTTGTTTTTCACCACCTTTATTGATAAGGGCCAACAGATGTCAGCACAGTCTGAATAACAAGAGGCTTGTGTCTGGTTCAGTAGAAACATCCCCCCGTGGGAGTTTCAGCATAAGACACACAAGGTGGGGGATGTCAGTACGAACAGAATCAGTGTCCTAAGGAAAATGTGAGGCTCACACCAGCTAAAAATATCCAGTGCTGAGTATTTGAAAAAACATCGTTAAGGGTGCTTATATACACACAGACTCTTGTTGACAGAACAGAACTTCTAATTTATATTGTGTATGATCCTGAGAACCCTGTCTGTTTGTATCAGGAGTCCCATGACAACCCCAAGCTTATTAAAGGTACCACAATGCACTCCCACCAACACATACCACTGTGTCTCTCGGACAAGAGGGGGAGGACAAGAGGAAATGTCTACACAGATTAGAAGGACCAGGATATACACAATGTAATTAAAATGCTACATTTCTATATTCTACAATTCATGTGGCCCTCTGTGGAAGACAACAGGACTTAAGCAGATGCTGAAAGTCAAGCATCTGGCTAAGTGACTTCTCCCATCTGGTTAAGTGACTTCTTGTGTTTAGCTGTTTTCCTAAATCAGGCCCCTAGTCATTACTCAGGCAAATTGGATGGGTCTAGGGAGAGTGCTGGCCAATCTTTAGTTGGAAGAACTGAGATGATATTTTTGCTCATTAAATGAAACTGGTAAGCAACAGCAATAGTCAGACATGATCCCAAATTCACTGCTGGCATCAGCCAGGACATTTTCACACTGGAGTTGCACCTACTTAACCCAGAAGGGAATTCAGACCATGGTGCTGTCAGGTCTGATGTACAATAACCCGTTTATCTGCAATTGCCCCTCCTGAGTAGGGAAAACCATTTTGTTACATGATGCCTAAATGAGCGGTGACTTCATCATGTTGGCATGATGAACTCTGGAGCAAAAAATGCACTTTAATTTATAACCTTAATACAGATTTGAACCCATGATGTGCAACCCCCACACACAGAGCCAAGCCCTACCCTTAGCTGTGCATGCTGATACAGTGTAGAAATCTGTTGCAATCCCCAGCTGTCCAGTTCAGACAGGATGCCTGAAATTCAGCCATCTGGCAGCATGTTGGCAAAGTGAATGGGAGGATACATTTTTGGTAGATCAGGATGTAGGGAGCCTTAATTTATAAGGTCTTCACACAGCTAATAGATACACAGACATTTCCATACAGTTATAACTGTCAAGCCATGTGCACTGAAAATGCTCCCCATCTTCAGTGGATACAGCGGCATACATGCTTAGGCCCAATGTTTTAAAATGTTGTGCCTAATTTTAAGTGCCTACCTCTGGTTTTGTGCCCAAGTGACCTGATTGTTTTCAAAGGTGTTGAGTACACCCATCTCCCATTGGGAATCCTGGGTGCTCAGTGTCTGTGCAAATTCTTTCATTTAAATACCTATCATGAGGCCATCAAAGTGTGAAAAGCTGAGTCAATGCTAGAGAACTCCTGCATATGGGAGGGGACCACATTAGGGCTGATAAATATCTCAGGCATTAATGTTTCCCAACAAAAAGGGAAAATACCAAGTACATAATTTCTGAGCAGATGAATTCCAGGGGTTATTCCACAGAATCATATTTCCAGAAAAACTGAGGAAGTGGAGATTTGTCAGAGGTGATGTTTTCTATGAACAGTGGATTACAGGAGTCATTTATTTCACAACCAAATGAGGGATCTTTAAGGAAGACAAGAAAAAGAAACCATGCTCCCCAGTTTGAAAGAGAGTGCCCTGTTCCAGATGGTTGCATATGTTCGAATTAAACACACTCCTCCCCACAAGAAGTAAACAGATTTAGGAACCAGCAGAAGGATGTTGTAGTATACCAAAGGCCAGCCAGCTACAGCCTAGCACAGTGCTCTTCTGAATGAACTGAAAGAAATACAATCTAGAAAATTATCTGGATGGGTGGTTCTCAACCTTTTTAGATGTGAAGCACCCTTTGTTAGACTCAAGGCACCCCTTGGATAATGCTGGTTCTTAGTTTTCACTCATTTTTTTGACTAAAGAAAAACAATAAGAGCAGTTTTTCTGCTGCAAAGAACTCAAAAAGACCAGCAACAGGTTAGGATGTATTTGTCACTATGGATTTCTACTTGAAATCTGGGTGCGTCCAGACAGGTGCGCACATGCGGTATGTGGCGCCGCAGACCTTTTTGTGGTGCTGCACATGCAGGTGATCCCTGTGCTGTTAATTTGCAGCATGGGGGAGTTTTCTGACACCAGGAAAGCCCAGTATCAAAAAATCCTGCGCTTCAAAAAAGCTGCTGCTACGTGCACTGCCCAAAACCAGAGCATGGCTGGCTGGAGCCACACTCTAGCTGCCGGCCAAACTTCCCACTGCAGGATCACCGCAGCTGCAGGCCCTGGAAGCCCCCAGGGCCCCAGGTAAAGCTGTTAGGTCCAGCTGAGGCACTGGCCTCAGCCTCCGCTACCCAATTTGAGGCAACATGCCATGCGCCAGAGCACACATGCATGGTTTCCCCAGGGATTATTGTGCCACTGCTGTTTTTCCCCAGGGAAATGCACATTGATGCTTGTGGGGACACATCCTCTGGGTTTATCTTGTGAATCATATTTGGGCACATAACATAATGACTGATCTGATTATCCTACATCTTTTTATTTACTGTATAAATTTCCTCGCCAATGCAAAATTACCAGAATAGAGACTGAATTCCTTAGATTCCAGTGAGTTAGTAAACTGAACTATGGCACAGCAATGGCAGTTTCTATTATTATAATATGATAATGTATTTAAACAGAGTAATATTTTCAAAGACCCCCAAGTCCCAGAGGTACAGATGACTGAAGCTACTAACCCAACTAAGTGGGTAAAATTTTCAGGAGCACTTAGTTGAGTTAGTATATATAGGTCCTAAGTCAGCCTACCCCATATTTACCAATATTATTCTTCAAACAGTTTCACTGAAACCAATACGCAAACTCAGCAGCCTGGTCTTATGGACAGAATGCAGGAGCTTTGCATTTTGTTCCCACCTTTATCACTAGTGTGTTTGTATGGTCCTGAATAAGTCCCCTTGGGCCAGCTCCTCAAAGGAATTGATTTCAGTGGGAGTTAGGCACCTAAGTACTTTGCTTTAGTGTTTCTGCTTCATTTTCCAGGCTGATATCAGCAAATAAGCAGAGCTAAGTATGACTTAGGGAGCAAAATGCTATGACTTAGAGAGCAAAAGAAAGCTTAGCTTGTAGAATGGGGACCTGATAACAATAATGCACTTATATAGCATGCTGAGAGCAGTCAGCACTTTGAACATGCCTGATTCAGCAGCAGTGTACATGTCTACAATGAGTATCATTAACCTTACTTGGAAGCTGGTGCACAAAGAAGGGTAAGGATTTCCTGTCCTTACAGTGGCTGGACACAAACGTTGCCCTTGTTTCCCTGCTTTACATGTGGTAAGTTAAAGGGTGCATTTGGTCTTCTGTGCATTATGCCTGGTAGTTAATGTGAGAGTTGTTCCCAAAGTTTTTCAGGATAGATTAAAATTGTCTAGGATAGTTTAGACAGAGCCGATCCTGCCTCAAGTGCAGGGTTAGACTAGATAACATCCTGATGCCCCTTCCAGACCTACTTTTTCTGATTGTATAACTTGCATTAAGTCAAAGAGTCAGTCTCCAGTAGGAGCCAGGATTAGATTCCAGATCACTCTTCCCCAATCTCATGCTTCGAATATGAAAGGTTAACCCCAATAATATTCTTTTGTTAATTTAAATGTAGCTGAATCAGATACAGCTGCCTTTTCTACAGCCTGAGGGCTGAATCCTGCACAGAGACATTTGTGCAGAACTTCTTCTGACTTCAGAGAACTTGCTGTACATGCATCCACAGGCAAGCCTTGACCTTTTCTATTTCAAATGTAGTTTGTGATATGAGGAGATCCATATGAAGTGCTCAGAGCAAATACAACTTGTACAAAAGAACCTGGGCCACTCAGATCAGTGTGGTTTGCACCCCCTCCAACTTCTTTCACACCAGGTTGTCACAGCTTGCTGCAGCTTTTACTTTTATTTCAGAGGAACCCATAGGTGGTCCCACAAAGCTGAGCAGGGAAGTGGCCCTCTGAAATAAAAACCAGAGCAAAGCCCTCAGCAGCCCTGCATGGCTATTTCTTGCAGCTGCATACACCCCCAGCTGGTTCACAAACTCTCATCTTTGCTGGAGGCAAGAAACCTAAATCCATGAAGAATCAGATTCTACTGGAATTGAGATCCATGTTGCATCCACGGTACCAAAGGGACAGACACCGTAGATCTAGATTTTGCCTGGCCCTTATGCAGGTACATGGTGAGGAGCCTGGGCAGAATGTAAGAAACTTCCTCCCCTTTGCACAGCCTCCATAAGGCAGGCCATAGAGCTGTAGTCCAAGCTTCAGGGGAGGGGAAGAGCCTACTCCCTTCCTGGGAAGATGCAAAGTTGCATTTTGCTCCCTTCTCCCTCATCATTCTTTTGCCAGAGGGGATGACAAACAAACAGCACCCTATGGAGGGATGATCAGGGTGCATGTTGTCCGGCTGGAGAGGATCCCCTCCCATCCCCATGCTCCCTTTGGTTAAGTGCAATTGTAGAAAACCCAACTCAGAGCTACCTACAAGACACAACCACTCCCTTCAGATTTTTTTAAAATTATTATAGTATTGTGCTCTCTTGCAAACTCTTCTCTGGAAAAGTATCTCTTCAAGTTTCATAGTAGGCATTTAACAATGTGTTGCCGCTCATCCCATCTCTCTCTTTATAGTCTTTCTTCTGGTAAGGGCCCAACATGTGGCCTGCTAAGACAATCCCAATAGTCCATCATGATTCTTTGTTAATCCAATTTTGAAATCAAAGAAATTATTTAAAAAGCAAAACAGTGAGTCTTCTGTCCTCAGTGGATGGTGATCCTTTAATCTGTGCATGCACCTGCATCTGTAGTCCAGTTTCCTGCCTGCAAACATGCTGAGGTTCTGTATCCAATCAGAGCATATCCCCATATCCCAATAAAGCCCTGAATTGGAAAGGGCACATTATAAGTGGCCCTGGATGATGTTTGATTGTGCACCCCTACTCTGAGGAGCCTTTCAAAGAAATTAAGTATGCAGCTGCACACCCAAAAACATAATGAAATGACTGGGAGGGCCTGTGCATGTGTCCAGTTTATGTGCACAACCATGGCTATTGCATACAGGACTCTGGCTCCTTCGGAAGCCCGGCTTCACGTTGCTTTAGTGTTTCATGCATAGACTGCAAGTGAACTTCTCTTCCTGGGACCAAATTCTGGCCCACTGTGTAAACACCCCCACCACAGGCATAGCATTAGCTTGGACTTCAACTTGTGTGACTTGAAAACCACTCAATGCCTGTAATACACTGGTCTCTTGAACAGAAGTATAAAAAAGCCTATCCCGTTGCAATTAAAGTCAGTCAAAAATTTGCCATGGAATTCAATGAACCTAGGCTAAAGGCCAAAAACAGTATAGAAATGATAATAAGTACAGTAAGGTAAGTTAATATCAGAAGACACCTTTATAGGCGGAAGTTGAATGATGCCAATTATACAGTAACTATACACATGGGTATTGCCAGCAAAATCAGTTCTTACATCAAGTGGCAGAGTATGTTTGTTCTTTAGGAAAGAACTGCATGTTGCTAGACGCAACCCCCACCCCCCCCCGGTTTTAGTGCAATGGCTTCATGTTTAGACTTGGAGTTGATGACATGGGAAGAGAACAAAGTACTGGTGAGCATTTCTCCCAGTTTCAAATTGCTGCTCATTCCCAGCTATATTTGGGTAGAGTACAGTGCAGGCGTTTCATACAGGTCTCTCCAGGAGGATGAGTAGTGCCTGTGTGAAGCCCACCACTAAAGAGAGTTGCCGTACACATTTGGAAAGAGGTAACCGGTACCAGAAATATTTCCAAATGTTAATTACGCCAAACTGAACGATTCCTAACATTTCAAAGCCTCATTGTCGGGCATCACACAAAGCAGAAAACGTTTGTCCCTCTGAAGCCCTGGGGAACCAGTTCTTAGGCTGAATGCTCCCTTCTGTTTGATGCCTTTCCTTCTTCCTTTTTTCCCCTTATAGACAGTTAACTGCTCTTGTTCCTCTCACAAGCAGCACACTGATTGCCATAACATAGTGTGCCTTAGAGAATTGCCTGAGCTCTAAATATAACCTTACTCTTGTTTTAATACCTCTCCAAAAGCCACAAGAGGGGAGAAAAAAGGCTATTAATAATACTCTAGCCTGACCTTTATATTCCCTTGGCATACTATATTTTCTTCTCTGGAGTACACCTATCAGAGGGACAAAAGCTCAGTTGTGAAGGGAAAAACACCACAATGAAGACCCAGAAAATGAGTTGTGCAGACACCTCAGTAATAAAATGTAGGACTGATTCACTCCTGGAGCGTAAAATACCTGCTTCTGAAATCTAGGGGTCAGAGCTGCATATCTGAGGTTACATTTTCTGATGTATGATAATCTGCATGGCTACCTAATCTGTAGGGCTGTCTCCGAGGCATCAGTCACTGTAAGAACCAGGCAGCAAAGGAATGCATAGGTAGCTTGACCATTGCATAGCAGAGGTGTTATCATGAAAAGAAATAAATTGCAAAGGGTCAGGCTCTTTCCTCATCTTGAGTAGGGTACATGTAGTCCCACTAAGTGCAATAGGACTGCTTGTGGGACACAGTGTTACTTGTCACAAGAAAAGAGAACAGAATCTGGCCACAAATTACCTCTGGTACCAAAAGTGAGAAAACATGTCAAATGGAAGTAAGCTTGTCTTTGGAAGGTGCAACATCCTCCTAATAAAAAAACATTTGGGACATCTGCTCTGGAGTTCCAAACTCTTCTGTGGTTTGGTTTTGAATCCACCTTTATCCTACTCCTGGTAATACCAACCCCTTGAGAAGTTACCAAAGGGACACAGCAAGCACATGCAGCTCAGGTCTGAAATGTATGGATGGACGAAAGGAAGGGAAGGGGAAGAAAACCAGTCTTGATTAGAGCTATGCATTTAGGCTCTGAAGGGATTCCAGAAAGTCTCCCAAACTGGTTTATAGTGGGGTTTGGTTTTGCTTAAAAGTGCTATTAATAAGTTTGAAATTGTGTAAGATTTATTTTCTTTTCCCTGCCAAAGAATGGCAAGACAATGAGAAGACCGGCTCTCCCATTACCAAGGCCCAAAAGTGAGTCTGTCAAGAATGAGAAAGTTCACTAAAAGCACAAGTCAAAGAAAAATAAAACCAGATATTGGAATCTCCACACATTCCGCGGTAGTTTGAAAGGAACTTTGCTCATTTGAAAGCTAATCTGCCAAAAAATTGACAGAGGGTCACAAGGTTGGGTATAATATTTAAATCTAACTCATTTCATTTGTAAAAAAATAGTTAGATTTTAGTATTATATCTATCCTTGTGAACACTCTCCTATTTCCTGGTTACACTCTCCTATTTCCTGAGGGCTGATTAATAACATCTCCATATACAGGGGAGCAAGAGAGTGTAAGATAATGCTCCTTTCCTCATGTGATCATAGAGAGGTTGCACAGATGAATTGTCCAGAAATGAGAACAGAGCTAGTTCATAGGGCCACAGCCCACCCCTGCAAGCAAATAGACAGGTTGGGGCTAGAGGTGGATGGCATAGGGAACAAGCTGATGAAGTCCTGGCTCTTTCCCCCCTTGCCTGGGTCTAATGGTTGAGTCAGCTGGGCACAAAGCAGGCAGCAAAGGAATGCATAGGTAGCATGCTGTTGTAGCAGTGGGCTGATACAACACATTGCAACACCGTTGTTGAGGAGGAATTGAGAGAGAGAGGAACATTTGAATCACATTGCTTTCTGTGCAGTTTTTGGGGGTAGTGCAACAACATGGCACTCCGTTATGCAAGGCTACCAGCAAGGTCTCAATCCAGCTCTTCACTGCTATTTTTCCCCCTGAAATCCTCCACAAAATACGTCCCGAGTCTCCCACTGGTTGCACAGGTGAATGCATAAAACCACTCAGGTGCAGAAGTGTTTGCAGAAGCATATAGCAGCTCTTTGATGGGAACAACAGTTTTGTTCGAGGACAACAACACTCCCCTGCATTATTTGCACACCAGGTATTACAGCAATGTCTCACTAGTCTTTTCTTTCTTTTATGTTTGTAAAGTGCCTGGCACATGGACGATATTACCAAAAATCAGTGAGAAATTGGGGTGGGGGCAAATGAACAGCCAACTTTCTAGGGCCCTGATCCTGCAAATTACACACGCAGAGAGTAAATTAACTTGCAGTGGATAGCGAACCTCCTGAATTAACTAGGATCCTAGTGTACAGTCTTTAGCTCTTCCAATTCAAAGCCATCCCTTAGTGAGACCCCAACATGAGGGAAGGGTCCAGATGGTCCAGCGTAAGAGCAGGCGGGACCTCCTGGTTGCACCCTTATCAGAGCCTCCCACCCTGGGACCAAGCCCTCCAGCAGCAGGGGGCATTTGTGCAGTGCCAGCAGGGTGAGAATAGGCAAGCAGAACAACTGGCCAAGGGCAGCAAAGGTTTAAGAGCCTCACTGGAAAGAATCTCTGTGCCGGGGTTCAGCTGCGAGGGTGCCTGGCTTGTCCTCTGCAGGGCCCGTGGCAGGTTGATGATGTTTGGGGTGTAGGCCCGGGGCCAGGAAAGGGCTGCAGGGTGGCAGCATAGCGTGACCTGCATAAGCTCCCCGGGAACAGTGAACAATGCACTGCAGAGGCAGGCAGGCACCTGGGCTAGCCCACACCCTGCCTCGCTTTGTGAACACACAGTCCACCCACGCCCCTTGGCACCAGAGAGCCCATCTGAGGGGCTCCCCCAGTGCCATAGCAAGGGGCGGGTGAAGGAGGTGACCACCCCAGACGCTGAAGCAAAGGGGTGCCAGCTGGGGCGGGGCACAGGATGGAGCCATGAATGACTTGTTTGAGTGGGGGGTAGGGACATGTGCGTGGGGCTGCGGGCTTTGCCCCAACACCAGACTGCAGTGCTACAGTAATGCACCCCCGCCGCCCACCTGAACGGCTGCCTATTGCCGCTAGACACGGGGGGGGGGGCGCTTCTAGACGTGCACTTGAATGCATAGTGGCCTAGTTAAAGCATCACCAAAAAAGTCCACTGGTGGGGGGCAACCCCCCAGCTCGCGTCGGGTTTCGGGAGAATACGGTAACGCCTCCCGGTCACGTGTCTCTTTTCTATTTTGGCAGGAAACCCCCCAAATAAGGAAGATGGGAGTGGGGGGGCGGTCCACCTTAAGCGGCCGCAGGGAGCGGCCCTCGCCCGGCCCAGCCCGGCCCGCGGCTCGCCGCTCCGGCTCCGGCTCCGGCAGCATGGGGCTGTGCTACAGCCTGCGCTCGCGGCTGCTGG
>NW_017728942.1:5367953-5373068 GCF_001723895.1 Crocodylus porosus
GCCGCGCCGGGCCGGGCTGAGCGCGGGGCCGCCTCGCCAGCGACCGGGGGGAACGCATCCCTACCGCCCTGTCATTGTCTCTGCCCGCCGCTGTAGCGTGGTCTCTCTGTATCAGGGTATCTCTCTAGCCCTCTCATTGGTGAAACCACGGGGAAATAAGCGTGTGCATCTGTCTATGCACACACATAGTTCACTTTTGAAAGCTGAGGGAAGTAATTGTGTGTGTGTGTCCATGTATACATACGTACATACACACCTGGCTGTGTCGTTTTTGAAAGCCGAGGGGAATAATTGTGTGTGTGTGTTGTGTGTGTGTGTGTGCATATACATACATACATACACGCATGCATAGTTCACTTTTGAAATCTGAGGGAAGTAATTGTGCGTATGTATGTGCATCTGTGTGTACATACATTCATAGTTCATTTTTGAATGCCGAGGGGAAACAACTGTGTGTGTATACATTTCCTATAATTCATTTAATTTTTGTTTTGGGAAGTGTATTGTTGATGCCGTGATGTACTGTGTTACGGAGATGCGGTGTGCACAAAGCTGTGGAAAAATGGGGCTCTTGCATCTTTGTAATATGTGATTCATACAGTAAAGGCCATACTTTGGAAAGGAGACAGTCTCTGAGGACAGAGTGGGGTTTTTTGGAGTCTTGGTTTTGGTTTTGGTGTTTTCCAAGTCTGTTAATTACCGAAGAGTAACTATTTTTAACTAGACTGCTCTGAAATATTTGGCGAATATAACTTATTGGTCACCCCTTTTAGCACACAAGTTGCCTGTCTGCTGAAATTGTGTCACTGTTGGACTTAGCTGGCTCGAGGTTGCAGCATTTCAAGTGTATTTGAGTCCTAATGTTTCCATATGGACCCCTATAACGCAGTATTTTGCAATAGGCAGTGATCTGGCCACACCTTGTGAAGTGTGGGATTAGGTCCTTATTCAAAACCATTTTTTATCTGTGGATTTCCTCCAGTGCTTCCTGACTGCCTTTCCATTGACTTCAGTGAACTCCACGTTAGGCCTGAACCTGACAGTTTTGGACAGATATTTTCACTAACCAACATTTGCTATTGAACAGGTATGCTAGAATCCAGATGTTCCTTTTATGAGGCGAGTCTGGTTGGAGCCTGCGTACAAGTGAAGTAAACTGCCTGGGACAGTGAGTTTTGAGAGGTGTGAACTGCATCATTCATCTTATTAAGGCTGTCAAATCTGAAGCACAGAGAAAAGATTACAATTTCAGACCCCCAGTTCTTCAACAAAATCCATGTTGGTAGATTCGGACACCTGGGCTGCAACCCTGCCACGGATGTCATTACAGATCCGGCCTGTATGTCGGTGATTTCACTGTTGATCATATTAGCTGAAACTTTTAGCTAATGTGACCAATATGGCAATTAAGTCTGCTGAGAGGTAAACTTTAAGCAGGGAAAGAGGCATGACAGGCACAGATTTTAGTTCAGTTAGGGGTGAGACTTTTTTGGAGGGGAGTTGTTTGATTGTTTTTTAGGTACCCTAGCTGTAGCAGCAGTCATTAGTGTTGGTCCAGTTCACAGAAATAAGCTACAGCTATGTAAGCGCCTTTATGACTGCATCTGTCCAATTGTGTCTCTAACTGGGGGGTGTAACTTAAAGTGGTAAAACTCTCATTGTTTGCAGCTAGGGCATTAATCTTTGCTGTCTACACAAAACAATTGGCAGATACTTTTGTACCCAAGTTAAACTGGTTAAATATCTGGCATGTTATCACTTATTGTGCAACCCTGACATATAACATGCAACAAAGGTAGTGTCTGCCAGGGGCCATTGTCCTACCTTTCGACAGTGGTCTTCCAATCAAATGGCTTCCCTTCAGCTGCCCTCCTCAGCCCCACTTCTTGTACCACTCTAGCCAAATTTGTACTTGTAAAACTACAGGAATGTTGTGGGGGGTTTTAGCTCCATGTGTGTTATTCCAATTTCCATGTGTTATTGTTATAGGTGTAAATCTGAGATGTTTGTAGCTTGCATGCAGATTGGATAAGGCAGTGAAGGTAGGACAGTGCTTGAGGGACAGCAGGAAGAGGAAGCTACTGTTGCCTGGCTGGGACTGAAAGTAAGGGAGGATCTGATGATAGTCTTAAGAATAGAGCGAGACAGGATGATGGGCTAAGGACACAGAGGACCCACTGAGACCATGATACCTGCTCTGTTTAAAACTTTATACAGTTCCAGTAATGAAAGCTCTAACTCCTGCTCCTGCTTTCTCATCTCGATGCTTATGGCCTTTCAGGCTGCCACACTCCTGCCTGTGCCCATGACAAATGTAGAGCATCAAGGGAAACAGGAGAGTTGGGTAAAGCTTCTTCTCTTGGGCTGCTAAGGGTTAAATGGAGGCTGTGTTGTGTATTTTGAACAGCTCTCTTCCCCGTTTGCCCCACTCTCCAATGTCAGATGGTCTCTGGCTGCAGGTTTTAAGCCCCCAAATCTTGGAGATAAATTATTTTAAACACTAGCAAACTTTCCCACAACACTTTTTGTTCACATTAGTTAAGATTGGGACATAAGGTCCTACCCCAGTGCAAATGGCAGAAAACAAAGGAACTGAAAGCTGAGGCAATTTTAAATGTCCATTCACTAGCCTACTCCTTACCTCGGCAGTTTGAGCCCTATAATGGACTTGTGCAAAACTGAACCATGCTTCTTGTTCCTGCAGTGGAACTGAAAATCACACTGGGAACTACAACATTTAGTCTCGCCCATTTCTTTGTGCTCTAGCGTAGAACGAATGCACGCAAAAAATAGTTGGACTGTGCCTGATTCAATAAGTGTATGGTTTAGATCATACGTCTATGATATACACATATGTATATGTGTATCGTATACACCCAGGGTGAAATCCTGATCCCCTTGATGTCCATGGAAATTTCTCTACTTTAGTGGGGCTGGGATTTTATACCTGACCATTTTGAAGGTCATTGTTTATATACTAGAAGCTGATAAGGAAAGATAAAGGTGGTTGACCATGTTAGTCTGAAGTGAGGCAAAAAATAAATATAAAAACAAACCTGGCTGTTATGTCCAAGTTGTTCCGTATGATCATATGTCTGCTAGCTCTGTGGGTCTCATGCTAATTTGTTCCTGTTTGCTGTACAGAGTCCTGAGGAGGTGGTTCCTCAATTTCCCAGTAGAGCACAGCCCAGTCCTAAGCTGTTGCCTACAAAAACTTGTGCATCTCTGAAACAGTTAGTTGCTAAGGAGTCAACCTGCCCTGCCTTCTGCCTGTGATAAGGAAGCGGTTGTGTTAGAGTGATATCATAACCAGGATCGTCCAAGAATTATGCTTTCAAAAGTAAAATGTTCTTCACCAGGTCACCTGATGAAGCAATGAAAAATGTCTTGCATTTGAAAGCTTGTCTAACTTCATTCCATCCATGAAGTCAGTCCAATAAAAGGTATCCTAAAACATTCCTTGTGATAAAGAAAGAAATTTCTAGTATGCAACCGTTTTATTCATCTTTCCAGTGCACTGTATGGCTTATGCAGTTATAGCTAAAGTTGTGACTTTCATTACATGTAACCCTGGGAGCTCAGAGTTAATATTGTGTATTGCAGGGTAATATTTTTTGGGTTGTTTTGGTATGTGTATATTGAGAGTGAACGGGTTGTCTGAGTGGGGCGAGCAAGGTGTAGGAGAGATGATAGGTGGCAGAGGGGTAGTTGCATGCAGAATGTGGAACTGCTCAAAACTTGGAATTTCCGTTCTGTGGGAAATGCTGATATTTTTCAGAACTTCCTCCCACTGCATATTGGAATGGAACTGTGACTTTTCCAAATTTCTTCTTAAAAAAAAAATTGTTTCAGCAGCACTAAAAGAAATATATTTTGATAAGGTCACTTATATGGTCCAAACAGTTCTATTTTTTTTGTCTGTATAACTTAGACTTTTTAATATTGATGCAATTTATAAAATATAAATATAAGTTTGAAATAAAGTGCTTCAACTTCAATGAAACTGTTTTTGATAAAATATCCAATTTTAAATGAGGACAAGAATTCTGAAAAGTGTGTTGCACCAACATTTTTCACTAAAGGACTGTTCAATCAGAAAATTTTAGTCTAGCTCCTGGGTTGGCAAGCTTTTATCAACAGTGAGTTGAATGAATATGGCGCAGCCTTGCAATGGGCCACCGCTGCTTCCAACTCAGCTGCCACTACCACTTACCTTGCCATTTATTCCCCCAGCCTCAGCTGCCACAGACTGCCACCTGGGACCAAATCCAGCCGCCCTTAAGTTGGTGACCTCTGGTCTAGCTGCATTTGGGCATAAATGCTGTCTTACTGTGCTTGTTCCATCACAGAAACCTAGACTCTAAGACAAATATGACCAGTCTTTGAGGCTTTATCTAAACAGAGAAGTTTGACCACCTTTAGTGTAGCCATCGTATAGTTAATTTCTATATGCAGTCTCTATCCCCAGTTAACTTACGTATTGTATAGTTTATTTTCATACCAGAAGGGGAACAAGCTATGCTGGTATAAAAATGGTGTTCTTACTGGTATATGAACACCTACTTCACAGTTTGTACCACTGTGACTATTTCAGTAGAAAATCTTACCGACCCACCCCCCCAGCTGAAATAACTACTCTGGTACAAATCTGTGCATATGGACTGGGACTGACTTAAAGGGGGTTGTTTGTGGGAGTTTTGGGAGTGCGGTTTGTGAGATAAGGTAACATAATGCATTAAGGGTACCAAATCAAGCGTTTAAAAGTTAGGAAACGCCAGAATTAAGGTTGCTTGTGTAACCATAATTCACCCTTCTATGTATTTGCAAGCAAGTGTAGTCTTTAGTCATGCTACAACACAGTGTTTAGTTATATGGCCACATAGTATTTTAACACCCCCTCCCCCTTCAACTCCTACTCCATTCAATATGTGAGAGCTGTTCATTTTTTTCCTTTATTCTCACCATAAAATGTACCATCCCATGCCCTATTTACAACACAATATCCATATTATGTACTGAATAAAGAACTGATAAATTCCTTAGATTTTTTTTTTATGGCACTGATTGCTGTAGGGTCCGGCTGTGTCTCAAACTTTAATGTCACAAATGCATGTC
>NW_017728942.1:5373168-5383390 GCF_001723895.1 Crocodylus porosus
GGGGAATTGGGGGCATGGAGTGATCAAGGTCTGAACATAGCTATATAGGTTTCATTTCAGGAGTTTCCTTAATGAAAAGGTTGTATACAAGTCTGCATGGGAAATGCAGTAGTTTCTCTCTCTTGCCAATTTAGTTCTTGAAACAACTGCACCATTTGAACTGAGATTTTAATCTTGGGCAGACACTCAGCACAGCACAGAACATTTTAACCTGACTCCTGAAAGTTTGGCGTAGTTATAAGCAACTAAGAGGGACAGATGGCGTCCAATCTTTGAAGTAGGAAGCACCAGGCAACTTGGAGGTTGTGCTTGCAGCTATCAGGGATGACAGATATTGCAGATGGATTGCTAATACACAACACTGAGGATAAAACGCTCTCTAGAATTTGGGAGGTCCTGCAATAGCTGTCATGGGATAGGGAAAGGGGTAGGGGTGAATTTTTTTCCATAGTGCTTAGACTCTCCAGAATGGCCTTTTTGTGGCAGAAAATAGGCACAAAAGGAGCATTAATGAACAGATGTGTTATAAACGTATTTATGCTGCAACTGGAGATGGCCTTTAGATAGCTCCAATAATGATAGTAGCGCAAACCCACCCGAGACCCTTGGATGCTTGTGCTGTAAGCCTAACTGCTGCAATTGCACCTGCTTGCAGTGTAGACAAGCTGACTCTTTCAGGCTGCTTCACTTTAGATTAAGGTGTAAAAGCCAAAGAAGAAAAAGAGCATAGAGTGTGTTCAACCAATTGGAGTCATGTGAAAGTAGGCAAATGGCTTGGAGTGAGAGAAACCTATGGCAGGCACTGCCTCATCTCTGAGACTTTTGAATAGGGTAGGATATAAATCGAAATAAATAGATTACTGGACGTATCTTTACAGGAGGCTACCTGGGTAAAGCTTTTCCCTGCACTGAAGTGGTAACAGGTTCTGTGTTAACAAAAACAGATTAACTAAGAAAACGCAGGACTCTGCATCCTTGACATGCTCCAAATTGGAAACAGTCTCATGAGGGCCCAGCATTTGCCTTTTATTTGGCAGAGGATGAGCAGTGATGATGACAGATTCTCATTTTGATCCAAGCAGTTAGTCAGTATTCAGGGTCTTGCAGGCTGTCCTGTTCAGAGAAATGAATGATGAAGTCGGGTAGTTCTTTGGCACAGTCCCGAGGGAATTCATTACAAGAATGCGTGTTGGCTTGTTTCCCTGAAGCCTGTAGAAGTCGGGCGGTTTCTTCGCTCAGTATTCCACACCTCTTCCAAGCCGGCACTCTTCCCTAAATGAGTTCTCCTTTGCTTTCTTCCCGGTGCAAAAAGTGCCTCTCAAGTTGTCCTCTTTGGCCTCTTTCTGCCACCTTTTCAGCCTGTTATTGTGATGTAAACATACCTACAACTCCACCAAAGCAATACCTGCCCCTCTGGATTTGCATTCAGCCCCCAGTGAAATCTTTGTGCCCATGCAGCTGAGTCTGCCTGACATGTGGCCTCTCTTGGATGGTGGTTTCTATTACTTCAGCTGTCTTGTTCCAAAAACAGCTTAACTGTTTCTTACATTTATCATGAAGGATGGGTGACTATTACACCCACTGGCATCAACAAGCATTCACTCAGCCCCTGGCACAATGATAATAACATGGAGTGGATGACCACATCTAATTGAACAGCATAAAACACCTTCGGTTACTGCCTTGAGAAACTAATGCTCACGTGGAATAAGCCCTGGCTGGGTTCAGAAGCAAGTAATGAATAGGCTGTGGATCTTATAAGGTTCTTCTTTTAGGGGAAAAAAAATTCTAATTTCCAATACAAGCAAGTAGCCTGACAGAAAGGCTGACTCAGAGTAATAATGCAAGCTTGTTTGTACTGGAAATCCCTGTTTATAGCCTTGAGTTATAAGTTCACAAGGTAATTGCCAGCTGAGCACAGTAACAATTAAATGGTGACACTTAGGCTGTAATTTTTTTTTACTGAGTTGCTAATCGGGGACTAGTATGGCAGACTAAATGTGGTTGGTATGGGTATACAGCATGGTTAATACTTAGTAAGTTTGGCTTCTGGCTGTGCCCTGGTTTCTGGCAGAGATCTAAGCTGGCACACAGATTTCCTTCTGTGGCAAGGTTGGCACTTCTATTTTATATAATGACACGACCTCTAAGGCACTCCTGCATAACTGGTTAGTCTAGTCCGTCTTTCTTGGTTCTCTGCAGTGGACACCGGGGGGTACATTGCCCTCTGTGTCCAGTGCCCAGCAACATGAGATGAGGACTGAAATCTAGATTGGCAAGAGCAGCAAGCGCTTGCCAGGCTTCACCTTCTACATGCCTTTGAGATGGGAAAGGGGGGCAGCTTTTGGTGTTCTTCTCACAGCCACTGCAGGATTTAGTAGCAGCCCCCCGACCTGTTTCCCCGCAGCCAGGGAAGACCGCTCCCAACACACGTTTTTCTTCCATTTTCACCTTCTGGGACAAGGGCACTTGGATTGGCAGGAAAGGTTTCTGTCTCTAGCCTTAATGAAGGGGTTCCTCTAGGCCCCTCAAATGTTCCCACACAAGCTTTTGGTTGGCTTCTGAGCAGAGCCCTGATGGGCAGCAGCGGGGCGAGGAAGATGGTGGTTTCACCCACCACAAACATCAGCCCATTTTCCCAGCGAAGATACTGTCCCTGCTGTTCCCACTCTTCAGGAGATTGCACCTGGAAACTAGGCTCAAACCTTTCTCTGTTTAACTTTTAAGAATCACGGCGAGACCTGGGTTTCTTTGTAGAAGTGCTAACCCTCTGCAATGCCAGCCGGAGTCACTGGGAGTCTGGTTTACACTTGTGCCTCTTGAAACTTATATTTGACTGCTGACCCTGACCCTTCTTCAGCCTGTCCTTTGTTTGCTGCTTCGAAATCTTACGCTTCAGTCTACCTGGAAATGGTTTAATAAAAAAAACGTCCTCCCCTTGAAGTATGTAGTTTTTCAGCTTTTAATTTGGGCTCAGTGTGCTATTTTTAAATGCATTTTAGCCATTGTTTTTATGCTGCTATAGGTATGTTTTCTGGTGTTCTTGCAACTTGGCCACTGGGTATTTTGCCATTAATTTCAACTAGAAAAGGCTTTGTCTCGTAGAGATATGCAAGGTTCAGACCTCACTGACAGCTAAGCACCTCTTCTGCACCCTCAGCTCTCACTTTGTAGGAATAGGAGCTGTAGGTTGTGGCATAAAATCCTGACTGCAGCACTTGAAACTAAAGGGTGGGCTGCACAGTATTTGCATGAGCTAAAATTATCAGCATCTCTGCTACAAAGAGCAAGTTGTTCTTTGCATAACTGAGTTCCATATATGGATTTATGGGGCACCTTTGCACAGCCTTCTGGCCGCCGTTCCAGTGCAGTCTGCCCTAAAACCGTTTCCAGACAGACAATGGTTCAGCTTCTAGCCTCCTGCTTGTATTAGACTTCTAGCAACAAGCCTAAAATGTAATATTGGCCAGTGACCACCGTACTCGCTGTAAGAAGGAAGGGATAATCATTCATACAAAAATATGAGCAGCTTCTCTCTGTCTTATGGGACCAGGAGTATGATACTTCCTTACCCTCATACAGTACTTTGAAACCTGTGGATGAAAATCACTATATAAGAGCACAGTTCCTTCAGATTATATCCTGGTCCATGTTTCTGTTGTCATTTTTGGGCATATGCAGCACAGTACCTAGACTCCTGGCAGCCCTGGGCAGACTTTTGGTATTGGGCCCCCCTTCACCAAAGATAATGATGATAATAATTAAATTACCATTTTCGGGCCCCATTTCTGTCTGGGCCCCAGGCGGCCACCCAGTTCGCCCATGGGCATATGCTTATACACAAGTACATACGGTTACTGATTGTAAAACAACATATGACTTGGTAATGCCTCAAGGGAGCAGAACTCCAATTGCTGCTTAACTGAAAGATGTATCTGAAATCTGAGTACACTGGACATTTAAATCCATGTGCCACTCGCATTTCTGAAGTTGAAAAAAATTGTAACAAGAGGATTTTAGTTGTGACTTACTCATTTTAGTGTCAGTGAGGTGTTTGGGAAACATGCCAATAAGCATGTTATAAATAGGACAATGACAGCTTTTTTTAACTTCCTCTAATGAGTTCCAACTGCAAAGAGAACCTGCAGTAACTATGCCTTAGCAGCCTTTTGCAAGCCGTGCATATCATTTAAGGAGGCGCTGATGAATGCTTTCTCCATCAAAAAGAGGAGCGGGTCTTGGCCTGCCGTCACAAATGGGTGTTAGGAGTCACTCCCACCATATCCCTTCCATATTGCTGAATGGGTAGGATGGGTGCTGGCTAGATGGGGAGTGGGAAGGGTAGGGATTCCTGTATAGCTAATACATCAGGTTTTGTCTGTGCTTTTCCCTAGCGGTGATGTAGTAGTGGTCAGCTGCTAAAACTCTAGGTAAGACTGTTAAATTTTGACCAAAAGTGCAGGAAGTGGAGTAATACGTTTTCCCTGCCCTGATGGAGTCTTTCTCCCTGCCCACCCACTTAGGGCCCACTTAGCACAATCAGTCCTGCTGGAAAGGATTTGTAGCTCCGAAACATGTTTCTGGAGAATTGCTGTCTTTCACTTGGAATTAGCCAGACTTTCTAGAAAGAGTGCCCCTAGTTTTCATGAGATTGTCCCATACCATCCCCCCAAACCGCAGTTTGAACACTGCTCAGATATTGCTGAGATACTTGGAGTCGTCTTCAGGAACAAAGTGCAAATGCTTCCTAGCCAAGTGCTGCTTCAGAGAAGTTTTGTTTTATAATAATCCTGTCTCCGTCTGTGGTTCTGTTCATAAGGAAGTATATCTTGTATTGATGGAGGAAATGACTAAGAGAGTCTCCCTGTTCTCCACTCCCATTTGTTAGCATATGTTTCTGGAGGGTGGGTTTTAGTGAAATTTAATGGGGGAGGAAGGGGAATGATAGGACACATTAGTTAAAGTATCAGCACCCATCCCCAAATCCATTAAGCCACAGCTTGTGCAGTCGTGCAGGTATGACTGGAAAGGCATTTTTTGTAATTAATTTGTATTAAACGTAATTTTATTTTACAATGCAATTTTAGATGCTCTGGTGACCAGAGCACTTACCGTATATCTGGGCACTCCAACAATATCCTCTTCACTGTTACTCTGAGCTATGCTGCACTGTGCTGATACCCATTCCCACCCTCTTAGTGGCAGCATTTCTCAGACCTGCACTTATGAATAAAAGCAAAATTCTTGTAGCATAAAGTAATAGAAACACTATTCTAAATACATTGACCATAGCAGCTAAGACCTGAACTCTGATATGGCATTAATTTGCACATGAGAGATAGGAGGGAAAAAATGTTACCTGTACCTCTCTAGCTCCAAATAAGACCAGGCCTTGTGCAGTGGCTTCACAAGAAGATGGTGTATGTGTAAGTAACAGCATTAGCTAATATGTTAACTAACACGTGGTAGTTGTAACTTGAACGTATTTGATCACAGATGGCACAGGAGGCATGGGCAGCCTCTGTCTGTGGCACATGACAGATAGTGCAGAGAATAGAAAGCAGAACAGCAGATCAGGTAGGGAGTATAGAGCAGGGAGCAGAAAGCAGAGCAGCAGATTGGGTAGGGTATCTGAGTAGCACTGGGGAAGGATGCAGGGCTTAATTTGTGGCACACCTGCAAAAAAGATTAGCCCCCACTCAGGTGACTGAGGGTAAGACCAAGACCAGCCGACATGTTAAAGCCACAGTTTGCCTTGTGTATGCCAAGATTGTCATGTGTTAGATATTCACTTTCCATTATTATCACTTGACTGGGATTTTCGATGCACATCCTATGGCCTGGGAATAATGTTCTGGGTATACAGAGCAGTCCCTAGCATAGCTTGGACTAACAGCAGCAGAAAGCTTTGTTCCTATCGTCAAGCTGTCTCTGGGTTGGCAGAAGAGGCCATACCTCTCTTCATCGCTCCTGTGAGCTTCCCTGCGTGAGGTTATTCTTCTAATGCATCTAGGTTGTCTGTGTGCTAAAAGGGTCGGGTCTGAAGTGTAAGTCTTTCCACTTCTGTAAAATGATCTTCCTATGATGTGGCGCTTCTGATCACAGCTTTGTTTTGCTGTTCCTTTTTTTGTGATCTCACTTCTCAGAGGTCAGGTACTATTCAGATCAGGACAGTCACGTTCTTGGTGTTTTCTGAGGTTGCCCATCCTTCCTGCAGTCCAGACGGGGATGTTCCATTCCTCAAGGTGTTAACCTGGTGGGAGTTTCTTTGAGTCAGTTCTGCATTTGCTTGCATAATCATCTGCAGGATTTAGGTGTTGGTTCCAGTGTTTTCGGGAAGGGCTCTGTAAAACTTTCCATAGCAGCATAGGATAGCTCTCACCAGGTTTCACAGAGCAGCAGACTTCTGCTCCAAGCCACACTTCTGAGTTGAATCATTTGAGATACCGGATTCCAAGTTTTCTGCCCAGTGACTTTAAACACAAGAGAATACCCAGTAGTTCTCTCTCAAACCTCACCAAGCATCTCTTAAACAGTGATGAGATGATTCCAGTGGCTTTTGTAGTTCAGCCATTCTCCTTTTTTGCAGTGTAAGCACTGGGGCGAAAAGAGCCAATTTTAATTTTTGCAGTGGTTTTAGAATCTACAGTATGCTTGGGTTCATCTCTGTTCCAGAAGGCCGTAAAGGAAGTTCCACAATATATTTAGGGTGAAATGCAGTGAAGATATTTTGCTTGTCCTCAGAATCGTTGGTACCACATGAGCTGAGCCCAGCTGCACAGAAGCAGCTTCAGGTCAGCCTTGACTAGGTAGGTGGTCAAGGGGACTTAAATCCAACAGCCTTAAAATTGGTATGAGCACAGGAGGTGGTGCTTGCTTGGCTTCCAGCTTAAGTTACTGCCAGTCTGTCAAGCTTCTAAGCAGCCAGGGGCTGGGATCTCAGTAGTGCAAGCCACAGACCACACTTCCCACTACTGCACTGCATGCACAGGCAGCTCCTCACTCTGCTTCCCCACTGCACCATGCCACGGGCTCCCCCAGCGCTAATGGCTGCACTGCCCCAAGCTGCTGGGGCAGGAACGGGGAGCAAAAGCTGACGGGGGTGGAAACCTTGAGTCCCTGGCTGTAATAAGGGGAGCAGTGGCTGAAAAGCTTGAGGGCCACACACACTTCAACCTCTTGTAGGCCTAACGGGCCCTGAGTTAGAACAACTTCAGGACTGCTTGAATTTATGCTGGACCTGTAACAGCCCACAGAAGAATAACCAGAGCACTCCAATACTCCTGCACGTTCTTTCACTCTCAACACCTGCTCAGAGATGAGGCAGGGAAGGTGCTGATATCAAGCCATTCTGGGACCAGCACATGCATTTCATTCCCTCTCCCCTTCACAGACCCTTCCCACTGCTGCGTGGTATAAAGAGGAGGGTAGAAGGCCCCACAACTGAGACTCCTGCCCCGTGGCAGAAGTGTGTAACTAACTTGTTCCAGCCTAAGGGGTTGAGCAGCTGCATTTTACTCCCCGTCCCTTGTTTAATACCTAGTTGTGTGGGATTTATTTATTTATTTATTTATTTTTAAGGAAACCCAACTAACCAAGGTTTGGGGTTATTGTTATTCAGGGGCTATAACAGGCTTAGGTTGCCTTGAACTGCAGTAACCAGACTGAGACTCGAGGGGAAACTCATTCCTTTTCTCCTGTCTGACTGTTTACATTTCTTTGCACAGGCCGAGTTTTGCACAAACACCGGAGCTGGGTCTTCTCATTAGTCACTTTCACCGAGTGTGTAAACTCCTCTGGCTCCCTGGTGGAGCTACAGACTGTCTGGGGGTGGTGAAAATATTTTGATGCCGAGGCGCAAAATATTGCACAAAAAAAATATAAAACTGGGAGAAATTTATAGAACGGGGAGAGGATCCTGGTTTTGAGTTGAACAAGTTGGAAAATAGAGGAAGAGCGTGTGGGTGCACCGTCCTGCTCCAGCTCTGTCCCCCGTGTAGCCTGGAGCAGTCCGAGGGCTATCCTGACCTGCCCTATGCTGCCTCTGGCGCCAAAAGGAAGCTGCAGGCAGCCAGAGTGCAGCTGTGGCCCCTGACGTGAATATAATAGACTAAAGTATGGCAGAAATGAGGATAGAAGGTGAGGGACTTGGTTGCTTGCACTTTGTGATGGGAAAAAAAAGGCTTCTCTTTCCCCTTCCCAAACAATTGTTTTGGTTTGTAGGTTGTTGGGGGGCGGGAGGGTCCCCCTCCACGTTTGGTTTCTACATGAGAAATCTCAGATTTCACTGCAGAATCTGTGGGACTTCAGTGTCCCTATAGAAGGAAAACCAGGGAGCAGAGGAAGCCAGCTGCAATAAATAGTAAGAGCCTGATTGTTTGCTTGAACTTGACAGGCTTTTAATTATAAAAGGAAAAAACCTCTTTAAAAATATTAACCCATCTCCCCTCCTATTGAGGACTTCCCTCATAGAACAGTGGTGTCAAGGCCTCATAATCCCCATTTCTTTTCCTCTTTTTTTTTTTGTCCTCTCCCCACTCTTTTGATATGTCCAAAGGGACAATAAAGAATCATTTTCAAATTTTTTGAATCAAGACGAAACCAAGAGATTTTGAAGTTTGGGTTTTTTTGCTACCATTTTAGCCTCTGTGTAATTTGATTTCATTTTTCAAATGCAGAGGTTTTGATTGGACTGCAAATACCGCAGAAGAATGTCTTCGTTTATGTGTTTTTTGTTTTAATTTTTTTAAGTGATGGAAACACTTTGTTTTGTCTCTTCTAATAAACACTTACTTTTAGAGCAGAAACTTACTTACTTTTAGAGCAGCTTTAAGTAGACCCTCCTTTTAGCTCCTCTGGGACTCCAGGATTGTAAATAGCTCACATGGAATTTTATCAGAAGACCAGAGGCAATAACCAAAGATAGCGTTTTCTCTAAAGCTCACCGAAGTCCATGGGGTTTCTTTAATTGTGTTCACTGGGCTTTGGATAAGGGCCAGAGGCTCCAGTCCTGCAGCCACACCTGTGAGTAATGTTACTCGCACAATCCATTTAACCGACTTCAAATGGGGTTATTTGTGTAAGCAAATATTTACAAGATTAGTTTTAAACTAAGGAATTATTTTTTAATTGAAGGGAACGTTTAATAGAATCTTGTGCGCATTTTCTTTTAATAACCTTATACTGTAAGATCTGGAAACCTTGCTTTTTAAACAGATCTAAGCCAAAAAAAAAAAAATTGCAAATATAGATTTAAGATTCAGGCTACAGGGCTTGCTTTTGTGGAGGGAAAAAGCAGTGTAGCCTGATAAGTTATGTATTTGACCACATGCAGTTAAATATCATTTGAAATATAAACTTCCTTGTCTGAAGACTGGCTTCATGCACCAAGTCAAATATCACAAAAAGCAGTTCTCCTTTTTTCCCTCCCACCCTGCACAAGTATACCTTAACGCTGCAGAATCCTGGAAATTATACAGGGCATGTCTTTTAAATGTTGATTTTGACTTCTTGCCTGGGACCAAGTGTAAAGTTTTTCCAAGGAATTGCTTAGAAGACTCACAATGGAACCCAAAATCTGCTGCCAAACCTTAACTTTAGAAAAAAAGGGGGGGAGAAAAAAAATCTGGACTGTTTAAAAACTTCCAATCGTTTGTAATTAAATCCACTTCTTTTGTGCGCCGTAAATGTATACTTAGAAGAAGATTGCTTTACATAATACTTATGCGGTTTAAATCTTTTTTTCAGCTGCTAAAATCAAGCGACAGGGCTGGCTATTTTAGTCGGGAAAGCAAATTTAAAGGTTGCTGCAATTGAGAAGGCCAGGAACGATGTATCCATTCCAACCCAGCAACATACCTCTCCTGCCTGCGGCGACGACATGCTAGGTGGGCAAGGGAATCCTCTTGCCTACCATCCAAACGTGTGTAAAGCCTGACCAGCTGAAATTTGCATAGAAGTGATGGAGGTGTGGGAAAATGGTATTTACTGCCCATTTTAGCCAGAGAGAAGCAAAGGAGCCATGGCAGAGGAGCAGTGGAAGCTCAGGACTGGAGTAGTTTTCAGTTGAAGTGGCCCCTGCTATGGGAATGTACACCTCCTTGTAGATCCTCATAGTTGTAGCTTCTGACTCCCAAACCTGTCCTGTGGCTGTGCCAGAGGCAGAGCTCCGTGGAGTGTGGACTTCCCTCCCCCACAGGCAGGGAGCACATGAGGAAAGGGG
>NW_017728942.1:5383490-5416167 GCF_001723895.1 Crocodylus porosus
TTTGGGCTGTGCTGGAGAAAGCAACTTTGGTAGGTGGGCCCTCTTTCCATTGCCTGCTTCCGGTCTGCAGGGGACACCCAGAGGGAACCAGCAGGGAGGGGAATGTTTCATAGTTGTTAGGGTCGGGAGGGACCTCCAATAGATCATTGAGTCTGACCCCAGGCAGGAAAGAGTTGCAAGCAGGGACCTGGCTGCTGCCACCGCTGTCCTCAGCTGAGCCTGGATCCCTGTGCTGCCGCTTACTGCAGCCCCTGGCTGGCGGGGGGGCAAGAGTGGCTCCGGGGCTTCCCCTGTCCTGGGTCAGCTGGCAGCAGCAGGCCTGTCCCCACCTTCTTATGCCTGGAGGCAACTCCTGCTGGAGAGGGGAAGGAGAGGCGCTGCTGACCATTGGAGGGGAAGGAGTACCCAAAGCGGGGTAGCGGGTGAGGGACTTCAGGGACTCCAGTCTTTGGCAGCTGCTACTGCTGCAGCACAGTCTGCCCACAGCGAGGTGGGGGTAACAGTTGCAAATACCCCTACAGCTCCAGTCGCATTACCCACACCTTCCTTTTCAAACTCCAGGATCTGCCTGTGGCCTGAAGTGAGCAATAAATGTGTAATTGCACAAATGGAAAGAAAGATGCCAAGACAACAGCAGGCCATGACGGTCATGGCCAAATCCCAAGCTCTCCAAACAGCAAATCAGAGCTTCAGAATTTGTGGGGATGAACTTGTGGGCAAAGGAAAGGTGGAGATTGCTCAAGGGTTGAATGGGAAAGTGAAGTTCTGTACCTTGTCACAGGGACCCAGACTGTCTGCAGCTTGAAGCTGACTCCGTGTTGGGGTTGTGTGAGGAACGCTACAGTTCTGCATTTGTTCTGCACTTGCTCTGTGGCTAAGTTAATTGAGTCTCCATGGCTGTTGGTGTTACAGCTTTCAGCAGCACTTAAGTCATGTCTCAAAATATTTTGTAATTGTTCTTTAATGGCTAAAGATCACATTTATCTGCTGTGGCCACAGAGCTGCCATCTCATCTATCCTTGTGGTTTTCTCAGAATTTGCAAGGAGGCTGTGTGAGAAGTCTCTCTCTTGCTCTGGCTGTGAGCAGAAAGGCTGGAATGTCTCCCATTTTATAGACTGATTTTCTTTCCCCCAACACCCACACGCTTGGCTTCACAAAAGGGAGAGTAAACAAGATTCCTGCATTCTGCAACAAGGGGATGAACAAAAGCCTTCAGAGCCTTGCTCGGACCAAGTGACCGCTCTAGTGTAGGCATCAGGCTGTTGGCAGGTTTGATGAGGAAACAGAAGGCCTCCACATAAGTCTGAGAACAGTCTATTGAAAACTAAGCTGCATGGCATTTTTTAATTGCTTTTATAGCTTTTAGTGACTTGGGAATTGGGATTCTTGTTCCATTAGCTGAGGATCAAGCATCTTGCACTGTCACAAAGGTACCCACGACTAAATACGCTGTGAAGGCAGTACTTGGATCTCTGTCTGGGGGAGAGTCCTCATCATGGTGACTTAGGGGTGAAAGAAAACAGTGTGTCCTTACCAAATGCATAGTTGTGAGGGAGCAAGGTGTTCAGTGGAAAATCAGCTGCAGGGGGTGTAGAGATGGAGGATGTGATGGTCAAGGTGAATTATCTAGTGAGTGGCAGTAGAGAAGCCATGGAGACTTGCAAAGCAGATTTGGGAGGGTTTGAGATGAAAATCCCTGTGCACACTGAGATTACATCCCATGCCATATGCTGGAAAATAACAGAGATGTGAAATTGGCTGCTAATGATCCAGACACCACCCTCCCTACCCTGTGAAACATCCGCCTATGGAGATTGGCACTGGCTTATGCTCCATCTCGCTCAGTTGAAGTCAGGGCTGAGTTTGTCCTGGAATAATCCTGTGCTGCACGGTGCAGAGCAATCTCTGTTGCACTGACTGTGGAGGCTGGTGTTGGTGCCTGGGCCAGCCGAGACCATGTTTCCTATTAATGTAATTGAGGTAATTATATACAACTGTCCGTGTTCTCAATCCACTTCATGATAAACCCAAACTGGCACCTTGAGCGCATTTCTGTGACTACTTTCCTCTGGCTGCCTGTTTTTTAGGGGCCCTGTTTTGTCATCTTTGGGCTATGAGACTCAGTCACTGCTGGGGAAGGAATGGATTCACTGGGGTTAGATTTTTCTTCCAGACTGTCTGTCTATTTTGAAAGACAGTGGCATTGCTTATGCTTAATTGTCCCCTTCCCTGAAATCTTGGAGCTTGGGTGCCCAATTTTTATGATAGGGGCTGGTTTCTTTTTCCCAGTCTAACTCCTGTAACCCTCTTGTAGTGCATTCTCTCTCTGCTAGCTTTTAGGCTGATATATTCTTTTGAATGCAGTAAGATGGTTTTGAATTTGGATTCTTGAGACAGGAAATGCCTTCTTCAGAGCTGGAAATAAAAATATGAAACAACTTGACACGCAAACATCAGTTCCTGTTGAGGAGCGCACACTGAGTGTTAAGGGTAGAATGTAAAACCTGAAATGTGGATAATGGATGATGCCCTTTGACTTGGCCTGGATTTCTCCCAGCATAGTACATCATACAAACATACTCTTTTCCTGTGGCTTGCCTATGTTGCTTATTCAATGAATAATAGAACAAACCTCAGCCCTAAACTTTTCTCTCCAAGCTGGTCGGATCCCTACAGGACCACCTCTGCTCCGCCCGTTTCCAGCTGCCAGTGCGAGTTGGCAGGAATTGATCTGCGTTTTCCTATATCTGGCTTTGGGTGGCCCAAGAAGGAGACATGTATTTCTCTGCAGAAACAGCCTGTTACAGCCACAAAAGTCTTCATATGACAACTTTTAGAACTAAAAGGGCTTTAAGTCTTTCTGGGCAGTATTAGTATTTCAATAAGGTGTTAGTCTTACTTCCCTGACCACCCATCCATAATTCCCACCCCTTGGGCAGAGCAGAAGATATACTTCTGAATGACATTACATCACCTCCCTGTCTTAAAAGACCAAGCGTCCCCTGTTTCACCCTTGGTTCCCTGCTTGCACAGCCACTTTTCGTGGCCAACTGTAGTGATTATCTCCATAAGTATAAACTCAAACATACTCTGAGTACTGATTTAATGCATTAGAAATTTAATAACAGGAACTAAAACTCGGAGGGGCGGGGGGATCCAAATCTTGAAGGAGTTCTAACATAGATGCTTATTCATATCCCTTATTTCACAGGGTATAAATATCTTTGGTCAGCATGATAACATAGTTGCATAAAACCAATTTTTTTTTTCTGTTGACATCAGTAAAATCTATAAAGGTGTATTTGAGAGTACTGATCAGTATGCAATAGCAGGATGTGATGATAAGGACTATATATATATCTATATATATATATATTTTTTTTTTTCTGGCATTTTAAATTGGAGTTGAGTAACATGTTGGTTACCTTTTGATATCTACAGTGTGAAATGCAATCTCATAGCAAAACCAGGGAGCAGAATGTTTAATGTTAATGGTGTGTGTGTGTGTGTGTGTGTGTGTGAGAACTGCTTTGTGGTCCTTGCTTTCAGACAAGGAACAGACTTTTCACCTTTCAGTCATCCCTCCCCATAACCTAGTATGCACAGAGCATCAGCTTTGGATGGCCACATTGTGAAGCAGGTGCTTACAAGTGTGTTTGATGAAAGACCACTTGCATGTGCTTACATGTGCTAGACTCCTTGAACAGAAATATGTCTTCTTGGAAGTTCCTGCTGTTCCACTATCCCCAGCGACACCCCTATTCTGCTGGACTGAATGTTGGGCCTGATCAAAGGTAATACAGATTGTCTCACTCCTGAGCAACAAGAAGGAAATAAGATTTGCTGTAATAATAATAGATTGATTGCAGCTAACAGAGACTTGCCTTTAGCTTAAGCAGCATGGGTCTGATTTTTGGACTCAGTGCAGCCTTTTATTTCTGGTGACACATTTGTAGTATAGCTGATGACTCTTGTGTGACTATCTATGCAGCAGCATATTATTATTGTGTGTTTCTTTGGCCATGAAAGCATAGAAGGTGCAAGTAGTTTGGGGTACGCCAAAGGCAAATAAAATATTCTTTTTAAATCACAGCTCAAATGACTACATTAATACAAAATGGTCATTAAGATTTTACATGTTCAGCAGCCAGATAATACGTCATTATGGTTGTCGGTGCAACAGTAACTTGGCCACACAGTCTTTTCTGTTAGAACTATAATAATTTGTGATATGTCTTGTTATATAGCCACTGGCCTGCTGCTTTTTATATACCGCACAAGTGCAACAGCACTGAAATGCCAGTGTCCAGCAGAGGGCAGGATGCAGCTAATTACAATGATTTCATTTAAATACGAGGGACAGTGTCCCAATTTATTTATTTTTTACAAGATGGTAGAGGTACACTATAGGTTTTTTTTTTTCTGTATGGGTGTTACCTTACTTTCACTTGCTTTAATCCCAGCATCCTGTCTCTATTCTTGTTTTCCAACCATACCTATCTAGCACACTCTCCAGACATACTGATAAGATTGGCTCTGTCTCCAAACTACATGTACCTAACAGTAATAGTGCACATTTCTTCTTACACACCATAATGTCCCCTTTTCACAGAAATAAGTAAGTGTATCCATTTGTTCTTTTACTCTGGACTCTACTGGCATTTTTATGGATCTGATTTATGCCAGTATAAAAATATGTGCAAGTTGGAACAGAATGGGGCCTCTGAGCATCCACCTTTTTCTCCTTTGTCCATCCCTGTGGTATCTGAGCTTACGTGCTTCCTTAGGTGCTTACATCCAAAATTTAGATCTTCAGAATTGCTGAGCTACAACCTAATTCTTCAGGCATCTAATGTTCCCACCAGTAAAGTGCTCTAGCTTTGTTTTTGGATATGCTCAGCATCCATGCCACCCAACTAGGTGCCCAACATGGGGCTGATTTCCATGCCTGCCTTAGACTGAGGGGATTCAGCCCCCATCCACCCTGAGAGGGTCATAATTGCCTGGCTGTAAGCAGGTTTTGAGTGGGAGCACTCTCCACCTCGCCTGGTGAAGCCAGATCTGTATTCAGTAAGGAATTCAAGCTGCACTAAGCAAGAGAGAACCCAAGAATATGTTGAATGTAGCTTACTGGTTACGGTCCTTGACTGGGATGTGGTGGTTTTGTGGGCTTGGTCTGTGCTTCCAGGAATGTGTTTAATGCAACATTTTCTTTAGGAGAGGTTCTGGGCTGGGAACCTCAAATGGAGAGAGACATCTTCCTGCAGGGTTTGGGCATCCTGCTGCTTGGATGAATGTGTACTCAAGCTATTGCAGAATAATGTTAGGACCACTGCTGCCTCTTCCTCCTCCCAAAATACAGGTGGTAGAAACAGCTGAACCGCAGCTGAAGGTCTGTTGCTGCAACTCCCAAGCAGAACATGGCATCTTTTCACAGCTTGGGTTAGATGGCAAGAAATAACCTTGTTGAGTGGCGAGACGACCGTTGGCATTTCCAGCCCTGCCTAGTGTCCTGGATTTGCATCTTTTGCTCTTAGCTGCTGAACTTTTCCCCATACCTTCTATAAGGAGATGAGGTGCCTAATTCAGGGCTGCTGTTTTCACTAGGTGACTTTTGTGAATCCAGCATTATGTACCTGGCATGTATTTTACCACATGGCCATGCTGTCATGCTGTTTGTTGTACCTTTATATGAAATTAATTATTCCTTAAATCTCTGTACTTATCTTGAGTCCTAAATTTGAGAAGACAGTCTCTTAGTTGTTTGTAGAGGTGCATCAGTATGTTGGTTACATATCAAACGGGCACCATTAAAAGGAAAATTGACATTATTGGCTATTGGAGGTTTTTTTGTTTTGGTGTGGTTCGGTTGTTTTTTTAGGCCAGCATAGTTAATAATGTCACTGATTTAAATACAATATGCCTTCTGGTCAGGGCCCCACATTTTGTGCACAGGGCAGATTTGGGCTACCCACTGTGGGCTCAGGGCTCTCCGCTTTGCTGCCTTTTCCTCGGGAGCCCCACGCCAGCCGCACATCCCTTTCCCCGCCCCAGCAATGGGAGGCACATCTTGCTGCCCCCACTGCTACCAGAGAGCCCTGAGCCCACAGTGGGCAGTCCACATCCACCCTTGCACTGCTCATCCCCTCTCTGGTTAAAAGCATCCCCGTGCTTAAAAATGGTGGCGGTGGCACTTGAGGTAAAACTCATTTGACCAGCTTTAGTTCAAGCACTGATGATGACACCATTTTTAAGTGATCCCATGGAGTCTGGATGAGTCCTGCTCCCCACCCTGTCCCTGGTCCCATTCACCATCCTGGCTGGGCAGTGCCCCCCAGCCCCTGCCCGTGTCCCACTCCCTCCCTTACCGTGGGGGCCTCAATCTGCCGCCCTTGTGCCCCTGCCTCCCCCCATGCCCCTGCCCTTCCACAGACTTACCTGCAGGCAGCTATTCTCCATGCTGCCCGGCTGCACTCCTCTAAGTCGGTTATCAGATCGGTACCAGCCGATATGGCTGGTTAATAATCTGCTATCAGTATTGGCCAAGAAAATCTTTATCGGTGTACTGCTTGGGTTTTATTTTTCCCCCTCTATTCAGTTCAGAGCTCAAAACCTATTAATTCTGTTGAAGTTTCTTTTCATCTCCCATCTTAAATTTCCTTTTGGCCTTTCCTTAATCTTCCAGTAAGAACAAGCCAAACTCCCCTAACCTTTTTTCATAAATGAGATTCTTTTGACCTAGTGTCATCTTTGTCACAAAGCTTTACCCATTCCAGTGCAATAGTGTCTCTTGAGGTCTATTACACAGCTTTGCAAACTGTATTCCAGGTGGGCCTATATTTTTTCAAAATCAGCAGCTGTCTCAATGGCTGCAGTTTGGGAACCAGAAAAATAAAATGTTTAGCAACCATTTGAGAGGAAGATTTTAATCCAGTGAAAGAGTTCAGGCCCAATTTTCATCCAACTTCTACAAATGCTTTTGTATTTATTTGTGGAGAATAAACAGAATAATTTTTCCTGGTGAATGGTGGGATGGGGGTATGCATTTTTGGAAGCCAGATGAAAATATTAATGGTAATATTAATGGTAATATAAAAAGGAATCTCTCCCTGTCTGTGGGAGCAATTCAGTTGGCCTGAACTTTTGCACAGAGGCAATAAGTGCTGTACATTCCTTGGCCATTAAAGGTATGTTTAAGTTGCAGAATTAACCCAGGCTCTTGCCTATTTTTCACTTTAACCCCATTCTTAAGCATGCAGTTATAACTTTGACCTGGGTTCAGAGGTGCATTGAGCCCTGATTGGGATGTGACAGAACATGGTCTCTGCTTTAAACTACTGGCACTGCACAAAAAATGTAGGTTAAATAATTGCATAGTCCTCCAATACACCCAATACACTTCCCACAGTGCCCTCTTAAAGGACTGAAGTTCTCTTGCAACTAATTTAGAAAGAGCCTGAGGGGTTTCAGTCCAAGGGGGAATTTTGGGTGAGTTGAGGGCACAGTAATGTGGGCAGAGCTTTGTGAGGGGGATGCTCTAACACCTGCTAGACTAACTCAGGTGCTCAAACCCAGTGCCAGTCACTTAGGTTGACTGTGCAGTATAGACAGCCTAAGCATGTTAATTCATCCTGTTTGACCTCAATAGAAAAGAGACCTTGGATGTAGGGATCCAAATCCAGGGCCCTTTGATAATGTCACTTGTGTGAACATACTGGCTTTAGTAGTGTTGAGTGCCTTTCAATCCAAATCCAGAGGCATGTCAAGGAAACCAGGATTACCTCGCACAGGAAGTTGCTGTAAAGGCAAAAGGCTATATTGCTTTTTCCTATTCCTTGAAGTCCAAGAAAAATCTTGCTGTATACAAGCTGAGAAATTGTATGGAGAAGAAAATTAGGAGAGTATGATGTGCCTTATGTTTCATTAAGAGATGTCCTTTAAATAATTTTGTTTAGGAATTGTTCTCATTACAAAAGAACAATGGATGTTTTCAGTGTCTCCTAATCAATCATGCTGTAGCTCAAAGCAGTACAAATCTATTTAAAATCAATTAGTGAAGCATTGCTAAATCATGACACTTCAGACACCATGAACTCCTCTCAGAGGCTGCCTTCAAGTGAGGCAGAGGACCAAAAGGAATGGATTATTAACAGCCTTGCATTGTTGGGGCGTTAAGTCCCGTTCTCACTGGGGCAGTTAATGGTGCAGCTGGTACTTGTGCAAAGGATACAAACAAGAGGCAGCTGCAAATACAGAACCAACTGGGGGGAATGTTATTTTTAAATTGTATTTGAAATGCTTCCAGTTGCCTACAAACTGTAGAAAACTGATAAGGCCAGATTTCACTCTTAAATGTAAGTGCAACACCCATTGATTTGAGCAGATACTCCTGACAGCAGAATCTGGCTAAGTAGAAATGCATCAGACCATTTATTTAAAAACCATAACAATGAAGTGGTTAGGTTGTTGTGTTGGGTGAGTAGTGCACCAGAACATCAGGTTAGAAACCATACCCAAAAGTCTGTGTGCTTTTTGGGGCAGAGGCAGCATGAGACAGGGAGAGACTCTGGAGATTTTTGAAAAAATGTGAAGGGGAGACTGGTGCCTAACGCTTTTTGGCTTAAAATGAGAGCTGGATATCTAATCTCCCCAATGCCCTCTTTTTTTCTTTTTTTCTTTGGAAAAATAACCACTAAATACAGGGATGAGTCTGAGTAATAAAGCTTGGTTTGGAGCTGAACTTCCCCAAGGATCAAGGATATCCATAGGAGACACATTTTAATTCAGACTGAATTCTGGGTTTATGGAGTTGATATGAAAGGTCTTAAACCCTTTACCAATTCCCAAAGATGTTGCTGAAGTCTACACAGATGTGCAAGGTAGATGCAAATCTTTAGAGGTAAAAGGGCTCTTCTCTGATTCCAGCCTGGAAGGCATTGAGAAGCCACACAGAAGGCTTACTTATTTTTAAAAACTAGCCTAGAGCTGTTATGGGTGTGATTCCTTCCGTGTTACAGACTGGATGAGGTTCTGTGTACAACCCTGTCACAGGTGAGCTTGGCCAGGCCTGGATAACAACCAGAATTTCATATGCATCCAACCCTCTGCCCTTCGTTCTGGCTTCAAACATATGCCCCCCCAAACTGACGGCCCAGTTCTAAAGACTAAAATAAAAAGCTTGAAATGAAGTCTTGTTCAGGCTCAGGAAAAATAGATGTAACGGGTGACATCCTAATCCTGCGGTAGTTAAAAAGAAAAGCAATTTTTAGAAAGAGCTCCAACATGCATTCCTGATTACGGTTTTTAACTATTAATTCTTACTGTTTACCATCCACAAAACTGACTGTAGTAGTACATCTCATCTGTGCAGGTAAAATATTTCTCACTTTTTGTGCTGTTAGTTTCTATTTCTTATCCTGATTAAAAAAAAAAAAAAGATTCTGGGAGAGCTTGCTTGCATTACCTTCATTTTTATTAAATGTACCCATGCTTCTTTCTGTTGTAGACTGTTGTTGTTATACCCTGATCCTGCAAACGTGTACAAAGGTAGCCTCATTAAAGTCAGCTGGGATTTGAAGCACCCCCCGAGTTTGCAAAAAAATGCACCAGAGAAAGCCCTGTAATAGTTACAGTGCTACAATGAAAATTCTTTTTGAGTATATTGGCCAAAATTCAGAAATAGCACTAAAAATGGAAGTCCTGTGATTATAAAACAGAAATGTTATCAAATGCAACATTGTAATGGCAGAGCTTGTGAATAGCACATTTTGTCAGACAAGCGAGTTAGTGGCTTTTCTTAAATAACAGACTTTTTAATCCAAATTGCAAAATCTGATTTCATGTTGGATCAGGAAGCCTAATAAATTCAGGAAAACCTTCAACATTATCATGGCATTTGGAGAATTTTTGCCTTTGATCAGAGGCAGCGACATAAGGTTTTTCACGTCTCCCCTGGATCAGGCTCTCACTGGCTTGTGGGGAGTCTGGGTTGGCCTGCAAGAAGGATGAAAGGAGAAGGGACATGAGAGATGCAGGGAAGGTGATGGAGCTGTCGCCTCTTTACAGTACTAGCAGGACTCCCCACAGGCCGACATTTAAAATTTTGGACTTATATGGAGTTGGCGAGGCAAGAACTTAAACCGGATCCCCAAAGGCTGGGCACAGGGCTGTGGCAGGTGCTGGGAGGAACCCTCAAGAGGAAGGGGTGACTTCCACATCCCTGCAAGTCGTTCACCTCGGCCTTCTGCGGAGTGGAGCCAATTTCACGCAGAGCAAATAATCTGGAAAAGCAGTGTCAATCCAAAGCTAACTAAACTGTTTTCTACTCCTCCCCCATTTATCATTTCCCTGTGTAAATATTTTAAATGATAACTGGTGCTAACCTTGAATGTTTAATGTTAGAACCAACCTCTGCTCAATGCTTACCGCAATAGTGGGCCAGTCTGTAACGGCAAGAACATAAGTAGCTGCGAACATGGGCAACTGCTCTTGTAACAGAAGACTTGAATTCATAACAGAGCTTAACTAAACTTACTACAGCAGCGCCCTCAAGTGCTACCACGCAGTTGCAAAGTCTGCCAGGGTCTCTGTTGTAAGTCGCTTCTATTTTCTATTTTTCATTTGTAGGGGTCTGATTATACCATAAGATTTCATGTCAGCTTGACTGTGTGTTCAGCCCAACAAGATATTAAAAAAAAAAATGGTGCTGTTTCTGTATGTTTGCTGCAAACTGTGTTTGTTTTAAAAGAACAGCTCTTAAGTAATAGCGCAAAGAAAAAGTGCATTGATTTCAGAGTTTGCTTTTAAACTGCTGTACTTCCTCTTATGTGCCCTTGTGACAGTATTTAGCAGAATTTGCAGATTCATTGGACACTGACAGGGTTGTGCTGTGAGCGTGTGGATGGCATTGCATCAGGAAGAATTTGTCCAGATTTGGGTTTAGTTTGCACACTGATTTATGAATAATTGTATCAGTTAAGGTGCAGGTTTTTTGCTGAGACCAGTTTTATACGGGGGTGAAAACGGCAGGGGCACATGAGTAATTATACTTCTAGAAAGCATCTTGATACCGATAGACTCTCATCCACCGGAGAGCACTGTATCTCTGCAGTGTGTCTCTCCCTAGGACTGTTAAAGCAGAGAAACTTTGGAGACAAAGCCTTAGTCTTTAGCCTCAGGCTTCCTTGCTGGACTGCCATTTATTTTGGTAAAATCCCATCTTCTTTCTCGCCAAATAGTTACATTGCTGAATGCGTAATGGGCTCAGTTATTAAGTTTTTGGTCACTAAACTCCCGTTCTTTTCAAGGTTGAAACGTCTCTCTACGGACAGCATGTCGACTGTACGTGATTCTCTAGAATTCCCTTTCCCCTCGAAGCTGGCAGCGCCTCCTCGTGCCTCCCAGCTTGTGCTGATCCAAGAAGGTCAAAAATACTTTATTTCTAAACAAAGACAACATTACTAAACAGCACCAAGGAGCACCTGCAGGAGCAAATCATGTTGAGCTTGTGGAGATTCCCCAAGGGTCCGGGCAATAATGGCACCTAATAAGTAGCTGAAACCTCCTGGGCTTTGTGGGGGTAATGAATGTTTAAGATATTGCTGGGAGCAGAGGGAGTTGCTTCTAATAATATTAATGTTAAAAATCATGTCCCTAGCTTTCAAAGAGCTGCTTTGTAAGGATACCTCAGTGATCAAATGCAGTAATATTCTGCAAATCTGTATTTTTATAAAGTCTTACTGTGTGGGTTTATGGAGATGTATTGCGAAGATTGACACCACAAGGGAATTCATCTGTGTAATAAAGAACAGGCACATTTGGGCCATATTCTGCCCAAAATTTGTGCCTTGAATGAGAGTTGAAATATAGTCTAATGGATAGTGGGTGTAACTACATAAGATGCTGGTGCATAGTAGCATCCAAAAAAAACATGCAAGGAAGGTACTGCGAAGTAATGTTGGTTAAAAGGAATTACTGCATAAGCAAGTACTAAATGACTGCACAGTAAACTGCACAGTCTGCCGCTCGTGTAGATGCAGCCAGTGTGTCCTGGATTTTCCACCAGTACTGTTAAGGGAGAGGGGTTTTTACTAATGAATAAGGGCTGCTTTTTCTGAAACAGCGCTCTGGAAATTGTTCCTGCTTGTCAAGAATGTTAATGTTTCAGGCTGTGGCTGTGGCTGTTCGTTTCAATTTAAATGTGGGGGGGTTTAATACCTTTTTGGCTAAAATCTCCTCCTAGCAGGAACACACATCTATAGGTTAGGCTAAATATGTTGTAGTCCCAATTTACTGTGGGATACTGGGCAAGTGGTTTAAATTCCCTGGATTAAATACAGCTGGTATGTGTGAAGTGGTGGAAGGTACATGTCAGTAAAAGAGCTTAAAAGTTAAGGCCTTGCCTGCATGGGAATAGTTTTCTTTTTTAACATAACTAGTTTTTCTGGCATAGACTCTAGTACATCCATGTGGTGTGTATGTAGGTGGTTTTAATCTATCTTATTCTATTTGAATCCACTTATGGCAGCTTTGGGTTTGTGGGGATGCAGTCCTGTTTGAAATAACTACTATCAGGCTACAGGCAGTCCTGCCAAAGCTATCCCAACTGCACTTTCTCACAGCTGGATTGGCCTCTCTCTTGTTCTTCACCAGTGCGTGGTGTGCTGCTCTGGGATCATTTAAACTGGACTTCGCTTCCCTGGTGAAGTGCTGGCAACATCCAGGGGGTAGCTCTTTTGTGATTCTAAGTTTTATAGTAAGTTCACATTCCTGAAGTCCTTTTATATCACCTTCTGCTTGGTCCATGCAGAGGTCCTGGGCTTCCATGCCCTTGAGAAGAAGAACATGTCACAACTCAGTTTCACAGGAATCACCAAAACGTTTTGACCGTCACTTGCAGATTTTCACAACTCTATAGCCTAATGCCCTACCGACATGGGGAAGCGTTGGGGGAATTATGAAAAATGCTAGAGGCTAATATCAGCTTTCAGTAAAAGGCCCAATCTGCGTGCCTACTATGTGGAGATCACTTTTACTTGGACTGCATTCCTTTTTCTCCACTATAACTTGATCTAGCGTCGGAGCACTTTGGACCACTTTCTCTGACCAGCTGAAGTATTTTGCAAAGATTCACTTCTCACTGGCTCTTTGCAGTGTGCTAGACGTCTCCTCGCTCCTACGTCATTTTTTTTTTCAGGCTGTCTCTCCCTTACTTTCTGATGTTTTGCAAAACACAGTAAGTAGCCATCATGAGGCAGACATGCCTTAATATTTTCTACTTCTGTCATGAGATTCCCACCTTCCCTGTGGACTTGCAAACGCATGGTCCACTGTCACTCTGTGGCTACGTACCGCAAGCAGTTCTTTTCTTCTATTCGGGTGTTCAGCTACAGGGTTGTAAGGGCGGGATGCAGGAGAATTACTGGGTTTCTAGCAAAGATTGGAGAAATCAGAACACTCGTAATAGCCATAATGATCTTGAGAGGGAAATGTTTTGTAAAATGAAACAGGGGTGAGGTTTCTAAAGATCCCAGCATTACCCCATGTTAATCCAGACTACCCCATATTAATGTTGGTGAATCTACTACAGTATTAAACTGGAAATTTGCATCTGCTGTTCGAGGGTTCTTCATAAGTCTTGAGGAAAGTAACCCATCTGCATCCTGAAAGTTATGATACCCCGCTGGTCACTCCAGTGTAAACCACTGTCCACCAAGCCATGCCAGTTTGAGCGGAGAACTAGTGCTCCATGGAGTATTTCTGCTCCAGAAAAATATCACACGGAAGTAATTACTCAAAGTTCCTCCTCCTTTTCCTCCTCCAACCCCCCCCCCCCAGCAGTATCAGTGCAACATGGTAGCAAATCATCTCCATCTCTTTCCCCAGCAACTGACAAGGTGACCCCCGATACATTTGGACTCCCTGTTCATCTTAATGGCTGTCAGGATGGTGGCAGTCTGCAGTGCTACCTGACAGTGGGTCACAAATGACACTGGCAAAAACCAGAAGGGTTATAGGAGTCATGGGCATTTGTTAGTATGACCTCCAAGTCTACAAATTTTATGAGTTCTCCCACAAAGCATCTGACCGTATATTGAATGTATTCAGCATAAGAGCTGAACATGGTACCAGGCAGTATATCTGCCCGGACTTCTGTTACATTGAAAAGGCACAGAATCGTGGAGACCTGGTCATTTGTATAAGAAATGTCTTGTTCACCAGCACAAGAGTGGATGGCTCTTGGTATAACTGTACAGGGGGAAACATGCCTGAAAACAAGGTCTAAAACAACATGACCTGCCTGCTGCGAATCAAGAGCAGCAGCAAGAAAAGCACCTAATTCAGGTATAAAAATGTACTTAAAAAAAAAAGCATCAGTTTTGTCCATGCTCAGTTTTTCCATAAGATAGCTAGTATTTTTCTTGGAGTCCACAGTTTATAGAGTTGTGGGATCATGTGAGAATCTCTGCCTCTGTTTAAAACAAAAGCAAATTTCTAACCTTCATGGTTGAGGAGAGAAGATGGAAAACATGACTCAGACCCCAAAAAGCCCCAAACCAGAGGGTAAATACAACAGACACTCTTTACTCTCATTTTGGAGGCTTGACTCGTGATTTTTTGAATAGTTGAGACTAGCCATACTGGCCACTTTAACATATAGGTGCATGCCACTGAGATAAGATGCACTATGACCAGTGCAGACTCCTTTACAACTGCTGGCTGAGGTCATAACAGGGTTGTAAAGAGAATACTTACTTGCCAAAAGCGTGAAGCCTTGCAGATTTATTAAGTTAAGGTTCTCATTATATCGCCTATAATATTCGATACAGGGAAGGTGGGGGGGTTGTATCTTTCTCTTGCAAAGGACCAGGCCCTCAGTCATCCCGAGGACACCACTCATTTTAGGCTCAGTGGCCACGTCCACACATGCAGAGGCCTGCGCTTCAGCACAAATTGCTGCAGCCCCTGCCCCTGCACACGTGCTTTTATGTGGGACAAATTGTCGGCAACCGGCAAGCTGCCTTTGCCCAGCTCTTCAGCCAGGGAGAGCTGGAGGCTGGGGCCGGCACTGGTCGGGCGGCGTGGAGGCCGAGGGGGCATGGCTGGACAGCCTGGCCGCTTGCGTGTGTCTTGGTGCAGCAGGGTTTGGGGGTGGTTCTGTTCACCAGGAAATCCCTGCAGCAAACTGGTGGCCCTGGGGCCGCGCGTTTGAAGGCTCACCCCGTGCGGTTCGCGGTGCCACGAAAGTGCGGGTGCCCAGACTCCCTTTTACTGCAGGGCATCCCCTCGGCGGCAAAGCCCGCGCACGTTGAAGGCGGCAGGGAGCATGATTTGCAGACGCACGTCCCAGGGCTTTGAACTTTTGGCCTGGTGGGCTGCCGCAGCTCTTCCGCGCCAGCTCCGGGCTCCGCTCCGGGACTTCTCCTGCCCGACGCCTTTAAGGCAGGTCTGAGCCCGGGCACCGGCTGGAAATGGCTCGTGCGCTGCTATTTTTAGCGGGGCGCGGGCGCGGGGAGGAGCCGGCGGTGGGCTCGGACTTCGCGCTGCGCGGAGCTCGGGGCAGGGCAGGGCGCAGCCGGGCTCCAAATAGCCACAGCCGGTTTAAAAATAGTCTCCGGGCGCCGCTCCCTGGGGCAGGGCTGGGGCAGGCCTCGCTAAACCGCTTCAGATGGTTCAGTCCGCAGCCCCCCCCGCCCCCCGCCGGCTTTGGGGCCGGGCATTTACTCGGCTAGCTCCCAGGAGAAGGTGAATGGCCTTCATTGTATTCGGTGTGCTACGCCGTTGGCTTTTAAGCTATTCCAGAGAGAGAGAGAGAGACAGAGAGTGAGTGTGTGTGTGTGTGTGTTGGGTTTTTTTTCCAGATCACTTCAAATGAGTTGATCTCGAAATATTCTTCCGCCGAAGTCCTTTGAGCAGTGGGACTTCCAATAGGGTCGGGTTTCACTTGCTGCAGAGGAGCTGGAGAGTGTTTCGTTGTATTCCCAAAAAAATGGGTATTGGTTTCTGTCTGTGTTCATGCAGAGCATCCCGGGGTGCTAAGAGGATCCTTGTGCACAGATGCTGGCCGAGTACAAATTCTTGTATGCAAATCCCAAATGGACTGTCACTTCCTTATCGAAATACTGTTGTAGAAGAATATCACAGCCTTTCTCCTTGGGACACTCAGCAGGGAACTATATGGACATGTTAATGTATTGAAAACCCAACAAAAATACTCTGGCTTTTATGAGTAAGAAGCATTTTTGTTACCAATTTAATAATTAGTTCAACTTTAACAATTATTAATGAATTGCCAGATGTCTGAAAAACATCTTGCTTGTCTCTGATCTTCAACAGTTTTTAGTTAGGATGCATGGGTTGTTCCAGAAATCATTATTCCAGAGACTTTTGGAGCTGACATTTTTTTTCTTTCCGTCTACAATGTACTGTGCCAGAAAGGAGGGGGTGAAACAGGTATCACATGTGCTGAAATGAGACTCCTAGGAGTCTGAAAATGGATGGGTTAAGAATTTATGATGGAGCTTTGAGAGGAAGTTGATGGAAAATGTAAAGATGTGTCTATATACAAGATTTCTTGTATTTGCAGGTTAAATTTAAATGCATCTATTTTGATCCTCAAATATACTTTATACCATGATATTTAGTATTAATGAAATGTATACATTACTACTGAAGCATTATAAATTGCACCAGGAGAAAGGATTGTTTGTGTGTGCGCATTTTAAATTTGAATAAAAATTGTAGTCTGTCTTCACTATTGTAGTCTAAAAGGTGCATATCAATAGTTTGAGAAACATGCCTGCACTTCACCATCACTTGGTGGAGGATACTGGTGTTCTGCCCTTTTGAGTTGCTTTTACTTCCTGCTCAGAACAAATTATTTCCTAGATTGCTCTGTTTTTCTACCATTTGGGGTACAGTTGACCTGTCTTTTCATGTGGATAACTTGTTAACAGCTAATTAAAAATTAAATTCTAAAATATTATGTCAGCAAAATTCCACAATTATATGTGTGTCTGCTGCAGCTTTACAGAGATCAAACTTGTAATTCTCAAATAATACTAGAAAGTAGTAGTAGTAACCCCTTCTACAGTTGGCAAGATGTTGAGTCTTTTTTAAAGATTTGTATAGAAGAAAAAACATTTTAATGCCGATTTACATTAAAATGGCTCCTAAACTAAAAAAATAAAAATGTGATATTTATTTGTCTTTCCATTCTAAAATGGAGCACTTCTAGAGCACTAAGTGAAATATATTTAAAAAAAAAAAAGTGTTTATTTTTTAAAGTGACATAATAGAGGACTGAGTGTGTGTGTGTGTGATTTAAAGTGGGAGAGTTTAGAGAAAATTCTATAAAAACTTGAGCCAGTTTGGTGTGAAATCCTCTGTCAAGATGCAGGCTTTCCAGCTTTACTTGTTTTTAAAGTGACCCTTTGGGCATACTGGGGATTCAGAATCAGGCCCTAGCATACTAGCAGGGAAATGAGCTGTTTAAGAGAAATTGTAAAGGAATGGAACAGAAATCAAGGTAACTAGACAAGTTAAACTGGCTCAGTGTTTGCTTGTAAACTTCCATGTTGCTGGACTGGCACAAAAAAAAAAAAAAGATTAAACAAATTTTGAATAAATCCTTTTGAGTGGGACTTCTGAGTAGAGGAGGTTTTACTCCAATTAGTTATTGAACTGAAAAGAACCCCCGAACAAAAACGTCAGGAAGGCTAGTTCTTACTGTCTTTTTTCCAAGATGGAAATGTTACATTTCCAGAAAGTGGGAAGAGTATTTTTTCATTTTCTATTATAATAGTTGAAACCTCACTTGTAAGAACTAGATAAATAAGTCAAACCAAATCTTAGACCCAAATGAGAATGGTTTTAGAATAATTAATCATGTTCTTTCACCAAAAAATGGAAAATATTTTATTTAGAGAAAAATATTTCTGTGCTGGTAAGAGTATTAGTGACCAGATTTCTTATTAAAAACAATAATCAGTTGAATATTAGACTGTTACTTAATATAAACCACATAATTTTTAATGTGTAAAAAAATAATGCTTGGGGAGTTTAAATATAATATTGGTTTGAATAGGATGTATTTTTCATATCTACACAATCAGCCCTTTGGGGCAAGGAGTCAACTGTCTTCCAAATGGGTTGTGTACTCACAGTGTTAAACAAGAGGAGTTTCTCAACTTCAAAGATAAAGTTACAATGTTTTAGTATTGGAAAGTACCACATATAGGAAACTGGTGAATTTTGAAGGGCGGGAGGGGAAGAAGAGTAAGTTGGAAGCTGGCTGCCGCAAAGCCATTTTATGTTTGAACTCTAGATGTTAAAAATCAGCAATGTTAATCTGATTTAAAATAAATGGAATCCCAGACGCATTTAGGAAATGAATTTTCTGGGATGCTGTAATATTTCACTTATTTTCAAATTGCACCTCCTAAACAAGAGAAGCAACGTATCAGTGATATACTAAATGGAGAGTTGGGAAATATGATCCGTTATCATCTTTGCTAGGGCAAAATTCATGAAATTTGAGCAAGGACAAGCGGGTTTTTTTTGTTTTTTGTTTTTCTTTTGGTGAGGGAACATAAAGTTAGCTCATTTGCTGAGATTCAACTCCGGAAAATCACCCGACATTTACCATATAATTCAGACAGACTGCATTGGCCTGGTGGATAGGTAATCATTAGAAGCTGAACGCTGCTTTGTCTTCCCATAGCCCCTGTCTCTGGCCCAGCTGCATGCAGGGAAGCACAAGAACAGAATCTTAAGTCTTTTATAAAACCAAATGTATTATCACCATATAGTCACAGTAGACAAGGGGGAAATTGTAAGTGGTTTGGCAAACAAAAACATTATTGGTCAGGTACAGTTTTTTGCAGAACAAACCCACTGAAGGCTTAGACTCTGCCCCCACCCCTTCTTTTTAAATAAATATACTTGAATTGTGGGAAATTGTGGCTGAGGAGGTTTGGGTCAAGCTTTGGGTATTGGCGCATCTCATCTTTATACATCTTGAAAGAATTGTCTTTTGAAATATGCTTCCTGCTTTGGCAAACTGAAGAGAAAAACTTTAAAATTCAGATTTAAAACCACTGATTAAACAGACAACTAAGTAACATTTGCAATAATCTTTAATAATAGTAGATAACTAAAAGTTAGGCTCTCAATCTATCTTTAATACATTTTTGCCATTAGGCATGGAAGCAAACTCCAGAGGTAACTGCCATGTGAAAACCTTGCAGTGCTTAGGCCTAGGTGATTTTGAAGCATCAGCTTTAACTGTGAGTTCCTCTTGTTTGATTCCTGTGTCCCTGCTAAGAGTTTGAGTTGTAGTTTCTTCAGAGTTCTTGCAAAATCTTTTTCACTGCATTATATGCAGTTAATATTCAGAGATCAAATGATGACAGTGATTCACTTCCTTCCCTGTACAAAGCCTGAGAAGAGTTAGTCTTTGTGTGCATGGGGGTACCATGCTGTGGGAGTCCAGTGGTAGGAAGAAAGTGATAGCAGTTGACCCTCTCCGAAGTTATTCAGCCCATCAGCTGGAAAAGTGGTCTTGATTCCTCCAACCTCCTTTGTAGGTAATTCCAGCCATAAGACCTGCGTGAACAAAATTACTCGTGCTTTTTTATGCAGCTCTAGTTAAGGTCTGTCAGCACTTGTAATACGAGTGATTGCTTTCAGGAATTCTTCTCTGCTGTAGAAAGCAGGCGTAGGTAGAAACTTGGCCCCACCCAGCTGTGACCTTCCCCCCTCCGCACCTCGTCTTTCCAAATCTGGCTGCCTCAAAGTGAGACTTTTAAAGCTAGTTCTTTTGTTTTCTGTTTGCACTCGAAAGCCATGTTCAGATGAGCGTGGCCGTGCATATGTGTCTGCGGTGCTGCATACTGCATGTTCACTTGTTCTCCGTGCTGCAAGGGAGCAGTGTGGATGGGGTTTTTTTGTTTTTGTTTTTTGACCCTTGGATATCCACAGGGTCAAAAAAAAACCTGTGGAAAAAGGTGGAGTGGCGCATGAAGTGGCAGTGTACGGTGCCAAAGCCAGAGCCACATTCCACTGCCAGCCAGGCTCTGCGTGGCAGGATCACTGCTGCTGCAGCCCCAGGAGGCCTCCAAGCCCCCAGGTAAGGATGCTGGGGCCAGACCAGTGCTGGCCCCGGCCTCCCCTACTCCACCCGGAGTAACTTGCCATGCACCAGAGAATGCGTGTGGCACAGGCATTCCCCAGGGACAAGCAGTGGCAGCGCAAGGGGTGCTGTTGCTACTTGTCTCCAGGGAACCACGTGTCCATGCACATCTGGACGTAGCCTCAGTGGTGAGAATTTCAGAAATGTAGAATGCCCACAAATCCAATGGGAAATGTACATGCTCAGCATCTCTCAAAATCGGTCTGCCTTTATTTAGATCTGTGGTTTTAAAACTGGGTTCCATAATGGGTGATCACTCAGGCGTGTGCTGCCATTGCAGGCTGTGGTCCCTGGACCATGTGAGCTGATGTGAAGCCAGGGGTAAGGGTGAAGAAGTAATATGAAAGTTTGAAAACAACCAACTTAGGTGAAAAAGATACAGATTTAGGACCCTTATTTTAGGCAGCCAGGTTTTTAGCTTTTTGAAGCTATGATCTCTATCAGTCCATTATTCATCGTGCCAGTGTGTGAACTAGATTGGATGCATGCTTCTGCTGCAGGTTGAATCCTGCTTAACTGCATGCTGTAATTCAGTTCTGACCTAAAGATGGGGGAAGTTTCAGAGTGGTCTGACTCCTTCAGGATCTGATTCCTCGAATGAAGCAGTATCACAACAGAGGAGCTGCACGGTAGACTACCCCACAGCAGCATATATGGGAAAACCCTGTTCAAATTTTTTAAAGCTATGCAATGTGGGAATGCTGAATGTGGGACGCTTATAACCAAAATTGCATGCTTGTTCAGTTTTTGCATGCTGATATCTGAGACGGTAATTCTGGTTTGAGCTACAAAGCCCAGTTGCACCCCTTATGCAGGATGCAGGCAAAGTTCAACCTATTGTACTGGGACCTTTGCCTCGGTAAGGAGCACAGGTGGGTAGCTGCCTTGTCGCACCACTGCTGACTTTCTGAGTTCCTGGAGCCGGAGCATGAGGATGTTGTCATCTGTTTTTCATGCTAAATGCTTTTTTTGCCACTTGTTCTAGAGGCTCTCTTGAGAGCCCAGTCATTTGTAAGAATAAAAAAAAAGTCAAGTTTATACAACAAGGGGTGCAATGTGTTGGTAATATAAAGAAGATGTTGCCAGAGTGTTACTCACTATGCCACATACTAGAAAGAACAAAAAATGTTGATGTTGGGCCCATTTCAGCCCTGGTATGAGCAAGTCCAGGTCTGAATCAAAGGGAGATAATCCAGGATTCAGTTTCCCTCTTTATAGCATATTCACATGTTCCAATATTTCAGAAAAATTTAAATCCCCAGTACAAATGGCCTGTTTTCCCAGCCGTACCACGTCAGCTATCACTGGACACTTTTTTTCTTCTACAAAAGACATCAGGAGTCTAGCAGTTAGATGTACCCAGTGCCTCTTTCCTGACTCGAGTGTCTTCTGAAGAAAAACCAAGGAGGTCCTTTTTCCTGCCACAAGGCGCTGGGGAGCAGAATACTTCAAGGGTTATTCAGATGTATTAAGTAGCCTGCCCTTGTCTCTCCTTAGGCTTGTTCTGTGATGTGATGTAGTCTGACAGTAATAATGTCAGGTAAAGGCACTGAGTAGACTAGTAAAAGGGCTTGTGGCTGATGTTGGGTCCCAAGGAACCCATGACCCAGACGCTAAGGCCCGCTTGGTTTTCCTGTCCCAAAAGTATACTAGACGCCTGGGGGAGTGACTGCAGATACAACATCTATATTGAGATAATGTTTAACTGTCCTGTATCAAATGCTGGATGGATGGAAAGGAGTTTTACTATGACGTATTAGTCTGCAGGAGGTATTTGTTTTCATCAGAAAACTGTCCAACATTATGGTGCATCTGGGTAGCGAGGTTAAAAGATCAGCACTGAAAAAAGAAGAGTGTTGCAATGGCAAATGTGCTGGCTAGGAAGTATCTAATCTGAGGATTTATGGTGAGCTCATCCCCATAGTATCTGAACACCTTACGAGGATTATGGAAACAATAATACGTCAGTAGTCCAGTTATTGTTTGGGCTGTTTGGGTAAGTGAAATCTAATTACTTACTGTCTGCCACACAAGCTGCTGACCTCTGCTAAAAAAACTTTGGTGCATTGAGTTCCCTTCCTCATACATGGCATCAAATAGTACAAGAGACGGACAATACAAATGCCTTGACTTCTTCTTCCTTTAAATTCCTCTTCTGGCTATATTCTTCCATGTATACTTTGAAAAGATACATGTGAAAACTTTTTTTGTTACATATCTGTAACTAACCCAGGAACAATTGTCCTCCCCTCTGAAACAATCTACTTGAAGATTCAAATTGTCCTCTGGCAAGCTGCCTTATGGGGGGAAAGTTGCAACCTCACCAAGTGGGGCAGACGAGAGTTGTTCATTCCTTACTTATTGAGACTTTACCTGGCCTAGCTGTTATTCCCTTTTAGAAACTCAAAGGTTACACAAATCCCCCACCCCAAGAGAAAAAGTAGAATACTTTAATTGAAAAAGGTGTGTTTCTCACGGGAGCAAATGGATCAAGCAAGTCGAATTAAAGCACACAGTAGCTGCTTTTCTTGAAATATTTAATACGCTTGGTTTGCTGTCGTTGGCCTGCTAACCGCCTACACTACTTCTAAGCCAACAAGTGTTCAGAAGTACCTTGTGGTGCTGTTAGTGGCTATCCTGATGTTTATCCATTGATTTGGGGTTGCAATGAAAACACTCCTTTGATGCAAGCTTGGCTAACTAATGCAGCAACAGAAGTGCTAGCATGAGCAGAATGGGAACCTTTTTTTTTTTTTTTTTTTAATCTAGTGGACTTGTCTAAAAGCTGTAATTTCTGCAACTCTTCCAAACAGAATTCAATTTTTTTTTGTTTTTTTGTGTTGGTATTTCTTTACTTTGCATGTCCCATCTCACTATGCGTTGCTTCTGTCCTCTGACATCCTCTTGTGTGTGTGTTGGGGGGGGGGGGTTGTTAAAATGAACTATTTTACCTGTAAGAGGGTGCTATCTTTTTAGCAGTGCTGACAGAAAATATTATGAGTACCTACTGGTTAGAAGAGAGAGGGAGGGGGAACACACAGCAGCTAGGTGCAAGAGAGCCACTTGAGAGCAGAAGATGCCTGGCTCTGCCAAATCAAAAGGGGCAGCTTCAGAATTCTGTGCTTGGAAAAAAATAAGATAGTGTACCCATGCAGCAGAAAAGAATTAGTGGAGCCTGCAAAGTTTCAGCATTAGGTACATCATAATCCCTATATTGTGAAAAATGTTGATGCTGTTATTTATATATAAATGGGTTGTGCTGGCTTGAAACAGAGCAGCACATGACTTCTAAAAGGTTCTGGTGTTTACTTGAGGACCCATTTATACTAGAGTTTGAGCAAGCTGATGTTTACTTGTTGAATGGCAACTCCAAAGCAATGAACCAAAATGCATCAGAGAAACAAGCCGATGGTTTAAACCACAACGAAATGCTCAGGAGCTAGGAGCACGTGAAGTCCAGGTCCTCAAACGTTCCCAGTAGCAGTGGCACTGTTGTGTTTCTGGGTGGTTTTAATGCCTTCTCAGGAAGGTATCTGGGAAGATGTATTGCCTCCTTTTAAAATTATAGTTCCTGTTTTGTTTTGGTTTTTTTAAGGCTAGATCTATCAGAAAAGCAGGTTATAGTATGAGTGCCAGTTATTTCCCAAAGTACCAAATGTTTGAGAGAGCAGAGGCAATAAGTGTATGAAGACTAAAATAAATCCTCAACGTTTTTTTTCTTCCTTCTGTTAATCTTGGAGATGCTTTAATTTTTTTTTTCCCCAGTGTCCAACACACTGGCTTAGAGACAAATCGGAATGGAAAATGAATGACAGGCTGTCTTTTTTTTTCAGTTGTTCTTTTAGTTGGTAGGGTCAGAAGGGACCTGAGCAGATCATCAAGTCCGACCCCCTGCCATGGCAGGAAAGAGTACTGGGGTGAAACGACCCCTTGTCTGTTTTGTGGTCTGGCGAGAAGCTAAGCTCTAGCTCTCCTTCCAGTTGGGAAAGCTGCTAGAGCAAGGGTTTAGACTTTCTCTCGGGAAGCAAAATGCTGTTGAGAAAAGGCTAGTAGAAGTTTAAATGATCCAAGTCTTTAAGAACTTCAGAAAAATGCTGAAGCAGTAAGTATTGGTGATGCAGGTTTTTTGGTTGTGGGTTTTTTTTCCTTGTGGAGCATCAGATGGTTGAATTTTTATCCTGACCTGTGCATGGCTACTTTAGCAAATGTAAAGGAAAAACTCCTTTTCTGGGTTTATAATGAAGATGCTAATGCTGAAAAGTGAGTTAGTGATTTGCCGCCTCCTGAGCTGTCAGTAACACTCAAGTCCTACCTTCTTGTGATGACTTGGAAAGAAAGTAATAAAATGCAGACATTGCTCAAATCATTCTGCTCCTCCTTCGAATGTATAGGAGATTTGCTGCCAGAGAAATGTGTGCAGTTGGCCATTTGTAACCTCTTGAGTGTAATTTCCATATATAAGTTACTCTTTTTTTACCAATGTCTTGCCATCATTTGAAGAGAGGTCCAATTCATTTTTGTGTATTGGTTCCAGTGAATGCTGTTGATGTGTGTAAATGTAGTGTTTTTGTCTGGTTTCTGGACTTTTGCTATGCTCCTTGGCAAGGATGTCTTAGGATAATATCTTTTATTTGGACCAACAATGCCATTGGGATAAAGTTAGACAAGCTTTTGAATGCAAGGTATTCTCTGTCAAGGCTTTGATCACAGGAAGCCAAGCACAGCATAGTGAAAAACTGCAAAGGGGAGGGGGTGAAAGAAATTCTCCAGTAGCAGACAGAATTAGCAGAGCAGAAGCTGATTGCTGATAGATCAAGGCCTATCAAAAGGGAGAAGGGGTCATTCTTGCCTTTCTTGTGTGGAAAGAATTCAGGAGTTGGATAAAATTATGTCATATACCCAATATCAGTGTTTAGTCCTTGGTTCTCAGTGAACAGCCAGCTTATTAATTGTTGTTCCCAAGTTTGCCTTTACCCATGCTCTCGAAATTCTAAGATGTCTTGGCCTGCTCTTTAAGATGGCAGGTTGTCATTGCCCAAAGCCCCTGCTTCTGAATGTAAATCCTCTTGTGCCCTGAAAAGCTTTGTTGTTGTCATTTTGGAAACTTCTGTCCAGCTGTGGAGGAAGTACTTTGTCTTTCTTCTATGTTCTCAGTGTTGCAAACACTTGATGATTATGCCCGCTGATACAGTAGCCTCGGTGTATGTGAGGGTCTTTTTGGCAAACATCTCCAATCATTGCTGACCCCCACATGACTCTGTAAGGCACTCCTGAAGCCTTTTTTAATCCATTTTAAAATGCAAAATGCCAACAGACTCTCCCTATGCCTGAAGAAGGGTGTTTGTGCTCAAAAGCTTGCAAAGAATAATTTGTCCAACTATTTAGTTGGCCTTGTAAAATATCACATCTATCCAAAGAACCTTGTCTTTTTACCACCAAGTGATTTTAAGCTGCACTTGGAGCAGGTGATGTAGGGATTAGACTTTTCCTCCTGTCTGCAGTGTATGTGGATCATAGCTGCTGGGAAGTACAATGAAAATGGAAAGGGGGAAGTTTAGCAAAGAGTCTACAGGAAACTCTGGACAAGGCTTCAGTTACCCAGTAAATCAAGGTGGAATTTGGTGCGTAATCACTATGAGCTAAGCCCCTCCTGTTTCTCTGACCAGCTTTTCTCCCTTGGTAAAGGCAGCTTTCTTGCTCCTTTCTTGACCCTAAGGCCTTTTAGAGACAATTGGAGGGTAATTTCAAAGCAAATGTCAGCAGATCCTTCTGAAAAGGAAATGGCACTAGCAGTGTTGAGATATGAGCAGTAGCCACAGAAGGAAACAAATGCCAAGTGGCAGGGAGGGAGGTGGGAGCATGAGGAAATGGGATTGAGCAATCAGGTTGGAAAAGAGAGTTCCTTCTAGAGTCCTAAATTTCCATGGGAAGCAGGAACATGAGGCCTGTGAGTTGTTTGAGCTAATGAGAGAAGTTAAATCAACATTTAAAATAAGTACAGACAATGAAAAAGCCTGAGGCTGAATTGATTCAGTCTTTGCAGGTTAGTCTAAACTGCAAAGATTGAACCAATAAGCAGATGACCAGACATTTACTTTTGATTCAGGAAATGCAGCCACATGTCTGCAGTGGCTGAGGCCAGAAGCCGGGGGGCACTACAGCATGGCTCTCTGGCACATAGCCAACATGGGCTATGTGTTCACTTCTTCTTCCTGCTGCCCCTCAATGTCTCTGGGATTCACAGTCCGGACTCACAGCGGCAGGACTCTGCGGGGTTGCTCATTACTTCCTCTTCTTGCTTCCAGGTGCCTCCGGGGTTTGTAGTTCACCATCACAGCCAGCATTATGTAAGCAGGGCAGGGCAGCTCCATACTTGGGGGAAGGGAAGTTTAACCCCTGGCCCTGGCCCCAGACCCAGGAGAATGCATGGCCCTGGCAGAAGACCTGATGGCAGCATCAAGCTGTGGAGTCCTCATGTGGTTATCTCAACAAGCCTTTGCCAAGCCTTGTGGTAGAGATGCTTTCCCCTCTTCATGATTGCACTGGGTGGGCCTCCTCAGTTTCTTTGCAGGGGCCTGGCAGTACAAGTACATAGCTCCCCATGTCATGTGCATAGTTGGATGTTTCAGAGTATAAAATATCCTCCATCTTCACATGGGGCAACAGCCACTGAAGAATGAAGCGTGAGGTTTTTTTGCACATGTGTGAAGTAGCCTCAAGGTAGGTCTAGAGAAGCATCTCCTGGCTAGGTCAGTCCTAGGTTTGTGTGTGGCATGGTTTTGGAAATTGCTATTTAATTATTATTAGCAAAAAGACTGAAATGGCTCCAGTCAGACAATCAATGCAGATCTATATTTATCTCCCTTTTGGAGATATAACAAGATGGGGTTTAATATATCTTTTGGAAAAGATAACACAAGCTGCTGCTGATGTAGATAGCGAAGATCCTCTTTGGGGTTTTGCTGTGGGTTTGCTTTATCCCAAAGCCAGAACTCTTAGGATTAGCAAACATAGCTGGGGAAAGTGAGTAGGTCTTAATTTTGGATAGAAGCCTGCCTGTGCAGGGGGTGGATGCTTGTAGAACCCACGACGCCACAGCTGAAAAAAATGGGGAGGGGAAAGATGGGGGTGGAGAAAATTAAGGGCTTTGTTGCTTTTCCTTTTCAAGAGCTCATACAGACTTTCTACCCTCCATTTGATGAAGATTCATGTGTGTGTGAGAAACTCATTCTAAATATGGACAGCTATAGAACAAATAGTACCAAGCTAATTTCCTCTTTGGAGCCGAGATGGGTGAAAGCAGTGCCCTGTGCATTGTTTTTTTTGCACTGTATCTGACAACTCGGACCACTCCTGCTTGCCAAACTACTGCACACCTTCCAAATAAATCAAGAGCTTGTTTTCTATGCAAACAGGAGGACAAATGCAGGGATTGGCAAAGTTGTGTTTGTTCAGTGTCAACAATGCACATTGCATAGTTTTTGCATCTTCCAGCACAGTCCTTGTTTCCAAGAGGACTTTGAAACAGTCATTGTTACAGACTGAAGAATTAAACTTTTTGTGGTGGGTTGGTTTTTTGGCTTTTTTTGTTTGTTTGTTTGTTTTTAAACTGAATCAAAGCAACTGGTTTGGATTCCTTAAAAAGGGGTATGAGAGTGGTTTGGAATTTAGTTTAATAAAAGTAGCCAAATCTTTCATTAATTTCAACCAAGAAATAAAAACAACTGTAATTGCCCACAGAAAATGTCCACTATAGTTACCCCCAACTCTGTGTAGTCTGACACAGAGGGCTGTGTATTGCAGAGGTGCAATTGTCAGATTACTCGTGTGTGCGGAGGTCATAGTTGCTGTTTCAATAAAGGACTGGACTAGCAACTGTGTAGGAGCTTCTGAGCTCCCCCCTGTCCTGCCAAATGCCTACATGTTTGAACTCTGTGCAGCAGGCTGGGCCCCATGATCTGGGGGAAAGAGACCCTGGGGTGCGAGGAAGGAGAAGAATTTACTTGGCTCCTGTGGTTGATCCCAAAGGCTGGGGTAAAAAATTCTCAGACCCAAGAAATCATTAGGTCATTTTGTTTTGTTTTTGTTTTTTTTTTAAATGATATTTCCATCCTGGGCTCTGCTTCCTTTTTAAGAAGTTGCTTTCAGTGTGCATGCATGTGTGCATGGCCACCAGGAGGGCTAGAAATTTTCCTTTTTTTTTTTTTTTTTAAATAATGATAGCTTAGACTTTCACATGATTCCTGAGGTGGGACTTGTCATATCTGCCATCTTTTCTTCCAGACTTGCCAGCACTGTAAAAGTGACTTGAGCATGTCAAAGGATGCAAGTTTAGTGCACGAGCCTGTTCAAAACTGGTCTAAACTAGTTCACTTGCCCCACTTTATGGATATAACTGAAAGCAGGAGACCTTTGTTACTCAACTGCTTTATTGTCTAAGCTCTCTGCTTTAGGGTGATTACCCACATTTCCAGGAAATGAAGGATCACAATGTGAAAAGTCCAGGACAGAGTTCATTTTAAAGGAGAGCATGCTACAGTGTCTCAACCCTTGTACACAGGATTTATTTCCTGTTAAAAAAATGGTAACAGTACTTAAGCTGGCGGTGGGGTGGGGTTCACTTGCAAAGCATCTGTAGCAGCAGGGAAAAAGCATAGTTTGTATTGTCTTGTTTGGAGGCCAACTTTCCCCATACAATTTAGATGGAAGTTTGAATTGGGCACTAAATAAGGGATATAGGGTGGAGTAGGATTAAGGAAGAGAGGGATGTAGGCCCCCCTGTCAATCATGTCAGCAAAAGCCATGTAACATCAATACATTTGTAACAAATATTTAATAAGGAACTGAAATAATGGCAAGGTCAAAAGCAGCCATTATCATCTATGACCTCTTGCATAACATGGACCGTAGAACCAAACCTTCTAATTGCCTCTTCAAGCTCTACTTTTGAGTATAGCATGTCTTTTAAAAGAAGAAATCCAGTCTTGATTTAAACCCTTTAAGAAGTAATGAATGCTTTCAAATGTAGATGGCAACTCTGAAACATGTTCCATGTACATCATGTATTTTCCCACCTGCTTTAAGAAGCCCCAGTTATTTCTGTGATGGTGGCAGCACGCTAGTACAATCCCACCTGAAGTTTATCGGTAGGTTTTCTTAAATCCCACTCATAGGGGTCTTTATGTATTAATCTTTGCACATTTATTTTATTTTTGAGAAAACAAAGTTTTGGTTTTTGTCTTGTTTTTTAAAAGCATTTTGGGAAAAGTAGTACAATTACAAGAGAGCCATCAGAGTTGGAAGAAAAATATTCTGATATCTATTTTCTTTTTCTTGGCATTATTTAGAATCCCAAACTCTTAATATTTTTTCATTTTCCAGCCGAAAGCTGGACTCTGGTAGAGATCATTTTGTGTTTGGAACAATGTACATATTTTAGTGGCTGCCCAATGTGCCCCTGGACAGCTGAAGTTCATGGATGCTAGCCTAATTTGCAGTATGTCAGAAAACCTCACCACTGATGCATGAATTGTCCAGCTTTGTGTCAAATGTTGCTCCTTAAAATCTGTAATGTTACTTTGTATTACATTTCCTTTTGCTTTTGAGGAGGAGGAGTGTGCTGAGGTGGGAGGGGGAAACCCTAGAGGAAGGTTGTAGTATATTTTAATATACATACCGCAGCATACAAAAGGAAAAAATCCTGTATTTATTTAACCTGCTTTGAAGTCCATACCTTGGTAAGGTGACACAGATGGTTACAAAAAATGTCCTCTTTACAAAGCTTGTTTTTAAAGAGTGAAACTGCTTTATATCATATGCCATGTATGCTAGAAATGCTGATGAAAAGTTGTGCTTAGTTGTCTGCATAGACACAGCAGCCTCGTGTCTTCAGTCTTAGCTGTTCTGAGCAGTGGGTGTAGCGTTTTTTTCTTTGTTTGTTTGTTTCATTTTGGCTTTTTTTTGGTTTTTGTTCAGGGAATCAAATCAACAGGCAATTTGACAAATTGCATTTTCAGAAAATGAAATGCAACCTCCTTATTTGACATGACCCAACTACCTAAAATGGCTTCATGGTTATAATCTGTTGCAGTAGCACATGCATTTCTGTTGCTGAGTTCTAAATAAATGAATTGGCCATCTGCAATTAATTCACATTGTACAAATAGTTTAAAGACTGAGTAGTCTGTATTCCGAACAGAACAATCTATTTTTAGCTTTTTCAAGAGAATCTGTTCTGCTCTTTGTAGAGTCAGCGACATTCTTTCAATTTTTTCAGCTTAATTAACACAAAAGAAATCGTAACCTGAGAAGGCAGCAGAAACAGGACCCCTAAAAACAGAATATGTAAGAAAGCAGATGATGGTAGCTGCGAGAGACTGGGAGGAGAAAAGTTTGGTGAGGAGTTTGTAGGTTTATTTGGTTGGGTAGGATAAGGAGAATTACTCTGTGCTGTAATTGCTGATTTGCAGAATACACTCATACATGCTGTAATGGTTGATTTGCAGAATACACTTGTATATGCAGAACCTAAATCCTGAATTCATTCAAAACCTGTTGAGGGATACACATAGGAAGATACTTTCATAACTTTGAGGACAATGTGCAATTATAGAAAAGGCAGAGAGCATGTTACTGCAGATATAGCAGTGATGCATAACATTACGTAACAGATCCTGGCTTAGTCTTGAACTTGGAGCTGTTAACTTCTGCATGTGTGCACATGCGCATGTGCGGGCACTTCCTGCAGGATTGAATCTTTGCACAGGCATATGCCTGCATCCTGACTGCATCTTTTCAAAGTAAACAGATGGTGCTCAGATAGAATTGTATAGACACTGTTTTCATTAGAAATATGCATTGGCAAATGCAAGCTGTACCTGCATCTCTAGGTAAATGAAAGATATTGATTAATTAAATGCTGAAGGCAAAGCTTACTGCCTAGTGTGGTAGTAGGAGGAATGCTAGTTCTGGAGATGAAGTGAAAACAGAAGACTGAAGAGCTAAAGATTCAAAAAGTACCAATAACAGCGAATAAATATTAAGTAACTGGCATTTCTTTAAAAAAACTACATGCACAAGCAAAGGGGTGCTTATGTGCACAGAGAAGTGCAGTATTCAGCTACAGCACTTATCTGGGTACAGTAAATCAATATAGTGTCTAAAAGGTGAGCACTTGTGAAACAACTTTTTAATGAGAAGATTGCCTAACGTACCAACTGCTTTTTGAAATACTCAAATTGAGGAGGGAAAATGCTAAATGCTTACCCTCTAAATCTCAGCAAAAGGTTCCCTGGAATATGCTAAGGGAAAAATCTGAAAAGCACCTGATTTCTTTACAGGCCCAAATGCCATTGACTTTCAATGAGACTTAGCATTTTAAGTGAACAAGTCACTTCTGAAAATCTGACATGGGCTTCTTAGTCATTTAGAAATATTTAGGTGGTCTTAGTCATTTTTAGAAGTGTATATATAGGCTTATACAGTCATTTTTAGAAGTACTTAGGTGCCTAAAGACTGGGTAGAATTTTCAAAAACATCTAGGCGTCTGAATTAGGCTTTTGAAAATTCCAGTAGATTCCTGCGTCTTTAGTTATGTAAATATTTTGAAGATTTGTCCCTTGCATACCTTGTAAAAATATTGCCCCCAAACAGATTTAGCAGTACTTGGTATGAATAAATGGTTGGATTTTGACAGTGAACTGTCCCCGATTCCTTCTACACATTCTGTGCAGAACAGAACTTAATGCTTATCACAGAAAAAGATGCGCACACAAACTGTATTTCCCAAGTACCTAGTTAAATATAGCTGCCCAAACTGTAAGCACCTCCTGATACATGACACTAGATAGAACCCATGACTAGCCTCCAAAGCAATGTGTCATCTTGTCTTAATGATATTTCCTGACATGACTTAACTGATTTGTCTAATTCTGCCTGGTTCTGTGATGTAATATAAGCCCTTCCTACAGAAGATTTCTTTAAGTAGAAGCGATCAATAGCTCCACTTTTGAAAATAGTAAGCTCAGCCTGTTCCTGTGTCGAGCTTTTGGGGGAGTCCCTGGCAGTCAGAAAGCTTGGGTGTATCAGTAATTTTCCATCTAGTATTTTTGGAAGATATAAATGATTGTAATTAAAATATTTTGTCAGGAAGTATTCAGATCCATTTGTCTTTTTACTTATGCCTAGTATTTGTGATTTCATTTATGCCCCTGCTGTCAGTTTGAATAGCGTGGGGTGGGGAATTCTTTCTCCCACTGCAGCTTCATAGTTTCTAGGGTCGGAAGGGACCTGACCAGATCATCTAGTCCGACCCCCTGCCATGGCAGGAAAGACTACTGGGGTCATATGACCCCAGCAAGATGTTCATTTAACCTCCCCTTAAACACCCCCAGGGTAGGAGCCAGCACCACTTCTTTTGGAAGCTGGTTCCAGACCCTAGCCACCCTGACCGTGAAGTAGCGCCTCCTGATATCTAACCTAAACCT
>NW_017728942.1:5416513-5440456 GCF_001723895.1 Crocodylus porosus
CCACACTGCCGGCCCATGGTCATCTTGGAGTCAATGATGACCCCCAGATCCCTTTCCGCTTCCGTGCTCATGGTATCTCTAGGAATGAACTGTGCATGCCTCCTATTATTTGTGCCTTTATTTTGTGTTTAGGTTTTTATAAATGACCTGCTGTCTAGATTCTGAACCTACAATTTTCAGAACTGCATGTCTGTCTTGCATCTAAATTTACTGCCATTGCCCATGTTATCGGGCATGCAATTATGGATTTGATTGAATGTTAATGACTTTTAAAATACTGTATTTACATTTTCTGAAAACTTTTTTTTACAACAAATCTGTAGGTTAAGGGGTTTTTAAAACAATAGAAACAAGCTCTGTTTTCCATCTGTGTATGAAAACTTCATCAGTGTTCATATTGTGCAGAAGGTTATAGAATTGTTTAGCAGAATAAAGAACCTACTGATGGATCTGTGACTTGAAGAGAAGTGGATCATTAGTGAGTGAACTGAACAGCTAAAAGATATTGAAAAGGAAGGAGTAGAGCTGTGAATTATTATGGGAAGCCTGGTTTGCTAGCCTCTAGAAATTTTCAGGTAAGGAAAGTAATGTATAATATAATTCAGTTCAAAGCTTGTCTTAAAAAATAAGACTTCATAGTGTTGGTTCTGACTGCAGTAAACGTTCAATGCTGATGGATATTGTTGATATGTGATAATTGTCAAACACCTAGTGTACAAATTTGACTAACTCTGGGCTTGGGGGCAGATCCAGAGGGGGTGCAGTGATATGGACGCACCCGCTTTCAGTAAGCAACGTCCCATGAGCAGCAGAAGGGGACCTTCCTTTTTTTAAGTCCCTGAATTGGGTAAGAACTCCTTTCTCTCTTTCCCTTTGTGATCAGGAGAGCTGCTCCTGCCGGCTCCAGCCAAGCTCTGCATGGAGCTGGGCTCAGCTGGAGGCAGCAGCTGGCAGGTTTCTCCTGCTAGCCTGGGAGCAGATGCAGGGCAAGGGAACCTGCCCATGGCCACTGCTGTCTCTAGCCAAGCCGGCTCTGGATTCTGGAGCCTGGGATCTTCCCCTCATCTCCCCACTCCAGGTCAGCTGGGGACAGTGGGAGCAGCAGGGGGAAGGGAGAGGAGGGGGCATGCCACTGTGCTTGGAGGGGAAGGAAGTGGGGAGGGAAGACTCTTACTTGATTGAAGGACTTAAAAAAAAAAAGGAAAAAGCCCCCAGCTGCTGCTCCCATGTGGTGGTCTGCCTGCCCTTGGCTAGAGGGTGGGAGAAGGCTGGGAGTGGGGGTGCACCCCCCACCCCGCCCCTGCAGCACCAGTTGCTATTCCTGAACTTCCCCCTCCTCCAGATTTTACAAAATCTGGGATCCTCCCACGTCTGGGCCTGATTTGATATTTAAATAGAGAACAAGGCCCAACCGGCATGTTTTGAAGGAGGTTTCAGGCAGCAAAGAACTGAACAGACTGAAGGAGCATGAGCGGATATTTCCCTGACACTGTCGGCAAGTATAGAAAGGGATCCTGCTCATCTCAAAACGAGCAGGGGTCTAGCTAGCTCAATACCAACCTAACGTTTTCAGCACAGTAGGACTGGTTTTGCTGCAACTTTGTAAGAGGTTAGGTGCTGACATAGGAAGTACAGCCGTTAAAGTGTATTAATATCTAAAACTAGATATTAGAAGATGGGCAGGCCTGAGTTGCTAGTGAATTAGGGCCTCTATTACTACTGTTGTGTTTTGTTGTTGTTTTTACCTACAAAACGGTTTCATTTTGCATGCCGTGTGGGTGAGTCTTTGTCTATAAAGTAAACATCCTTATGAAGCGAGTTGCATAGAGGTTTATATCATAAAGCCTTTGTGAGGAGTTTTTCACTGGATGCTTTGAGTACATTTAAAAACATTAATAGTGGAAATTGCAACAACCTTACTACACTGTTCATTTAGTTAGGCTTTGAGAGAGGGTGAACTTTACCTTTCACGTGCAATGAAATAGAGGAACAAACAGGAGCGCCATCCTGAACAGAGTTTGACTTTTTTGTTTTAAGATGCATAACAGAGTCTGTTTAAAATATCTTCTGCAAGCAAATAGATTTTAAAAAACCTAGTTAGTGTAACAGTTGTAAAACATGTATAGTAGTCAATCGTAGCACTGGCTTTTATTCTCCAGCTGGGTTACTTGCCAATATAAACAATGACTTAAAGGCTTTTTGTTGTTTGTTTGTTTTAATATTTTTTTTTCATGGCATTTCAGACGTAATCTGCTTTGAACCTTCCCGGTTCATCCATAATTGCCAATGGGAACAGATGCTTCACCATTTATTGGAATAACAGTATTCCTGAAGGAAACGGACCCAGTTGTCATTTCATATATAGCATAAAGTTTTCCTTTAGCTTAATAATACTCTTCTAGCTTTGCGCCTCTAGAGTAATGAAAATATTTCCTCTATTTTTAAATGCATAGATTAAGCTCATTATTTTTTACACTAAGTACCCTTACAACCCAATGTTGCTGTTGAGTCATGTTACACACTGTACAGTAGTAAAGTCTTTAAGCCACAGCACTGTTAAATAATTGTAAGTCCTTTTTGCTGAATCACTTTAAAGAAGAAATGGGCTTATCACAGGGGTTGGCAACATTTTTGGTTGGTGCCAAAAACACCCACTTCAACTTGTAAGATGTTGATGTACCAGGGGTGGGAAGCTACGAGAGGCCCAATCCTTATTGTTGCCGTAGCCCTGGCCCCTTCACTGCTATCTACCCGGAGGCACACGTGCCAAGCAAAATGCCTTTGAATGTCACACTGTGGCACCCATGCCTAGGATTGCCTACCCCTGGTTTATCACCTATTTATGGAAGCACCACATCCCCAAAATGTCACATGTTTCTGTATATTATATAAGTCTTTAATCAAATAAGTTACTTAAATGTTGTCAAGGAAGTGGAATAGCTCTTTGCAGCTCTACTGACCTAGTCTTCCTTCAAAATAGAGTGAAACACAGTAAATATAACAGCAGGACACCTAAGCACCGGTCTAGCTTTAGAATTAAAAGTGAAACTTTCATATTTTGACTTGGTTCTAGGTAACTAAATATTCTGGAAGTGTGTGCTAATCTTGGACACCACTGTAGGCCTGCAGATGCCTTGTGCTTAAACCTGGACTCTTCTGAGGATCTGTTTTAACCCAGGTCGGGCCTACGCCATTGCCTCACTCTTGGTTGCCATTAGAAATGATGGCGTGGCTGTCACCGTCTGTTCCCTCACACCCCACATATAGCCTGACAGCATTTCTGGCAAGTTGTCATTCGTTGTTCTGTCTGTAAGCCTCAGACTCATTCTAGGTTAATGGGGGGAGGAAGAAGGGAATTGTATACATTTTTTAATGTGGATGTTCAAGAGGAAAGGAAAGAGATGGGGAGAGTCCTGTGCATACTTTTGCCAGTTCAGGAAAGTGAAGTGTTTTGTGCCAAACTCCATCATCTGTATTTCTGCAGGGTTTGTACCCTACCATTTGGGAACAGTCGTATGCTTTTTTAATCAGTGGGCACAGTAGACGTCTGTCCTGCTTCAGAGAAGGACTCACACTAGACAACTGCTCAATCTGACATTCCTTCTTGTGCCACACCTGAAATAAAGAACTTTGAATCTCAAGTTACATTTGCTTGTCATCTCAGATCCTGGAGAAGAAACGGGTCTCAAAGTCGAGAGAGCCATGAACCAGAGGTTATGTTACAGATTCGAGCACCATACTGCCTTAGACCTAGTTCCTGCAGGAAGAAGAAATCCTTTGCCAGGGTGCGAAAACCACTGTCTTGGATGCTGAACATGGCACCAGTAATCTTTGGAACCAACCTCAGGACAACAAGACCTGAAAGTTTTTTATACTTGCTTTCAAGGAGCAACATGCAGCAACTCAAGCCAGTGTGGATATGCCCAGTGTCCTCCTAGGTACCAGAACCTTTGTATCTCGAGTTTTAGAGGTGGGATTCCTGTCTGTCCCCAATATACCAATGCTAGAGGGCCATGCTCAGCAACAGAATCATGAATAATGCTCCATTTTGGACCCTGGCAGTGTGCTGCCACCAGTCCAGAGCTGAGGACAGGGAACAGTACTAGGACTTCCTTGCCTGTTAGGACATGAACAAGAGTTTTGGAAGCTTTGGTGAAGTTGGGCAAGTGGTGTCACAGAACCCTAACTGCTGGCAACCTAGATGCATGCAGGAAGCCCACCTCTGACTGCATACAGACCTGAAGGACATTGGGCATATCAACCTCTTAAAACTTGGAGTCTTCACACTAGCATGTGTGGCATTCCTTCCAGTCCTGCAGCATTTCATAGCGCAGGTACTGATGGACAGTATACCAGCGGTGCAATGCGTAAATAAGCAGGGTGGAGCCACATCTTTCTTCCTTGGCAGGGAAGCAATCAAACTGTAGAAATGGTGTCCCCTCTACTGCAATAACCATAGTAACTGTGCAACTCCCAGGAGCCAGCAATGGCTTGGCACTCTTCCTGAGCAGATTTATTGTCCTCAGCCACGAATAGCCACTGAAGAAGTCCATCAGCCAATTAATAGTTCAGCATTGTGAAAGGCATCTGATTTAGATCTGTTTGCCAGTAAAGGCAACACCAACTGGCTAAACCAATTTCCCAGAAAGTGCATGGTACAGGGCTGGGTGCCTTCCTTCTAGCAGAAACCAAGGCTGCTTATATGCCTCTACAGCGATTCCGCTGAGCTGTAGCATGACTGTCAAAGCTAGGAGAGACCAGGCCGTGCTCATTTTTGTGGCTCTCTGCTGGTCAAGATGATTCTGGCCGACACATTTATTGCAGACATCCATGCAATACTCATTAGATTCATGGACCAGCCAGACCTGTTTTAAGAAATGGAGCTAGGTTTTCCACCCAAACATGAGGCCCCTATGTATTCCCAGAAGAAGAGGAATACACTGCACTCTCTGGACATAGTCAGGGCTCTGAAAGATCTGCTTGTGTTAATGCAACTATAGCTCACCTTCACAAAGACGGTCAGAACGAATCATCTTTCTCCTCTTGCCGTGCTACCAGTTGACCAGTATAACTTTCCTACCAAATCCTGAGGACTGAAGAAAATCTCTTCCTGTTTCAGAAATTCACTAATATCCAAAATCTGCAAGGTTGCCAGAGGAAACAGTCCATTCATGTTTGTCAAGCAGTATGTTTGAGACTCAGGTGCTAGACTTGGAGACCAGTATGCTGATATCTTACTGAAACCAATGTCACTTTCAGGATGGTGGGAATGAGAATACTACCTTCCAGTCATTATTGATGGGATCTACGTGAATTAAGGGCACCTTACCTTACAGTACCTACAGTTTTTCAAGATCTTTTACAAAATTGGTATGGATCCCATGACCCATTTTCCATTTCCTGCTTCTCCAACTCCATCCCTAAACTAGAGACCAAATTACAAAGGAAAGGAACTGTTCTGCCCTTTATGCCTGCCACAGCACCATGTGTCAATTGGAGCCATAAACATGCAGGTGAAAAAAAAATACTCCCAAGGATGCAGCGAGCAAATGCCTGCATCTAGTGGAATCACACCTGTGTCCAGTTTTGGGCACTAAACTTTCAGAAAGGCTTTGAGAAACTGGTGAGGGTCTAGAAGTGAGCAACTAAGATGATGAAGGGGTTAAACAGCAAGTGGTCTGAGGAAGGGTTGAAGGAACTAGGTATGTTTAGTGTTGAGAAAAGGCAGCATGAGAATAGTTTTCAAATATTTGAAAGGCTGCCATAAAGATGATGAAGAAATATTGTTCTCCTTTTGTAACCAAGGACAGGACATGTGGCAGTGTGTAGCCAGCACAAATGGAAGCACAGCACAGTCCCGCAGGCTTATGCAATACTCAGCTAGCAGCCCTTTGCTTGTGTTTTGCTTCCATTGGGAAAATCTATCCTGATCTTCATAATAATCAAGATAAAAGGATCTGATCTTCAAAGTGGCTAAGCACTTGTAGCTCACTTAGACTTCAGTTTGAGTTGCGGTTGCATGGCCTCAAGATACGGTTGTTTGGCTCCCGTGGGCACGTCTATACAAGATACTTAATCTGCAGTAGACTAATTCTACCATGCATTAGCGCATCACAGCAAAAACCATGCTAATATGCAGTAGAATTAGTTTATTGCACATTAAGCATCACAACAAGACTATGTACTGTTGCTACTGTGCATTAGTGCCAGCTATTGTGCATTTATGTAGTACGTCATACAGAGGTACTAAATTTGAAAGGGGAATGAAACAGCGGCACACTAATGCATGTGCAGGTGGCCCCATATTTACCTTATTCGGTTCACTGGGTTCCCTTGGAGCAGGGTCAAGCCCTTTAGTGATGTCAGAAGAGCAAGACAAATGTCTGCAAAGTATGGACTTCCGTAGGAATTCTGTATCTGTGCCTGCCCAATGGGAGTCTTTAGGGATGTGTATTTTCTAATCTTAAATGTGCATTAATGTTAGGACTGTGATAAAATTTATGGAAATACTGTGGAGAGTGATATTTTGTTGTTGTTCTAAAACTAAATCACAGACCCCTTTTGTTACCAAGAAATTAAAAAGACTCTTCATTTTACTTGCCATGGGTAGAAAGCGGTAGTTGGGTCAGTCTGAAGTGAAGGTGCCCTTGCTTTGCCCTTTCTTCTGCAGTTGTTCAGCTGCTGCAACCCAAATCTGACAGTAGAGGGAGCACGAGTTAACCAACAGCCACTACTTGCAGCACACAAGATGTCAACATTAATTGCACCAACTATTGACTCAAACAAAGAAATAAATAAGCCAAAGCCATATTGGTTTGTGGTCTACAGAAAATGGAGGTTGGGGCTGGAGCTTATTAAATTGAAACAGGCCGAACAAAGTATTAGGAAGGAAATGGGAGGAGTTGAAAATGGCACCTTGATATGAAACTTCTGCATGTTTCAAGGGGGCTGTATTTAAGAGCCTGAATATAAACCTGCCCCTACAGTGTTAAATCTAGGTTGGATTAAAAACCAGAAAGGGACTTTTTACTGGTTCTGGATTAGATGCAACTGAAACTTCTGTTGAACGGTTCATGCCATTTTGGTGCCATGGAGTCCAAATGAGAATGCTAATTCCAAGCTAGCCTGGAATAGAAACCAAACCCAGCATTGACTTTCTGGTTCACCTCTGCTAAAGTTAAATTATACTATATAGAAACCAGCCACATAACTGTAGAAAGTAACTGATTGTCACTTTTTATTATAAAATGAAATGCTTTACTTTCATGTTGAAAATAATGTACAAATTGAGCCTATTGCTCATCTTTTGTTTTTTTAAACATACAGCCTGTCTCTTGTACAGAATTTTCTTGTACAGCATGTCAAAGGTGATGGCATTTTTTAGTGCTCTGGATGAGCTTAGATTGGTTGCTGTTCTTAAGGCTTCTCAGGAATCAACTGCATTATTGACTTTGTTCCATCTAGAGAATGACATTACATGACGAACTTTCTGGTATAAAAGCCAGACTCAGTTGCCTATAAACAGCCAGGAAAGTTTAACATGAAAAACTGTAGCAGCTACCTTTTTGGGTTGTTATATTAAAGAAAGTGCAGGGCAGTGTTACACACACTTCTCGGCTTTCTTTATCAGAGTTTTTCCAGTGAAATCACTTGCATTGAAGTTAACTTTTTTACTGCTTAAGAAGATTATATAGTTTATAGAAAAATTCTTCAAACTGCTTAATTTTTAAAGCTTTCTCTAATAAGAAAACTTCAAAGAGGTTCCTTTCAGAATAGCATTAAAGTAAAGCAGGTAAAGTTGTAAAATGTTTCCACACTGGAATGTAATTTAAAAAAACATTTTTGTAGCCAAAGACCAATGTAAGCAAGTGTTTGGTGTTTTTTTTCTAAATGCAGGCTTTTGTAGTTGATTGTGCAATGGCAAGGATACGTGCATCAAATTGTGCCTTCCACTTTGTTTTGTGAACATCGTTTTAGGACTGAAGTTTCATTTAATTTTTCATTCTGTGTTTCAACTTCCATGTTGGATTAAGTCCTTGGAAGGCCAATCTAACTTTGACAAGGTCAGTTTGTGTTAAACACTATGGGTGTTTATAGACCTGCTTGAGGGGAGGGGAGGAGACTTTAATTAGAGTGGCTCCAAGAGCTCTAATTAAAGTGCCCGGAGTATCTCGTGTATCACCGTCTCAGTGCTTTAACTAAAGCTTGTTCAATGTTGTTTAGTTAAAGCACCCCTGCTGTCATTTTTAAGTGCTGGGACACTGATACACAAGACACCACAGTCTGCTGGAGCATGGTAATTGCCACACTCCAGCAGAATTGATTAATCGAGCCTGCTCCAACTTGCTGTAATTACGGTGCTTTGGAGCAACCTCACTGCTCATGTATAGATGCCCTATATGCATATGCTAGAGTATAGTGCACGTCAAAAAAAAGCTAAGTGAGAAGGCTATTGGGGGCTTTTTGTTTGTTTTTAATGGCTTCTAGTGACAGACGAATTCCCTTGAAATAATTTACTCTTTTTACACGGAAGCCAGTGGGATTGTAAGGGAGGGATGGAACCAAGAACCAAACCAAAGTACCTGGGTAGCAGTGGGATCACAATTACTTTAAAAGGAGGCTTCTTTTCTAAGTAAGGGTGCATTACATCATGACTTCTATGCAGAGTGAAGGAAGGAGGGACAGCCCTCACCGGAACCAGAATTTGCAGATGGGGTGAGATCAGACCAAGGGATTGCATTCAAGACCTCATAATTTTTCCATAGATCTGTGACTATTTTTTAAGGGTAAAGTGTTATGGCTATGCTAAGCCTGTGTTTCTTGTTTTACAGCCAGGGTCTATCATCAGGACTTTAATTTTTTTTTTAAAGCACTCCCGCAGCCAGAGTGACTCTGAGGAAGTTTGTTAAAGGAACCGGCAGCTTGGGAGGACTGTGGCATTGGTATCGGGCATAGCCAGTTTGCAGGATCCAGCTGCTCAAGAGGTCACACAAATGGTTTGTATTTGAAAGTCTTCTTGAGTGGCTAAAGCTAGGAACAACCATGAGCAGTCCCTGTGGATGTTCCCAATACTCCACCCTCAGATGGAAACAATTGTTTTCTTACATAAGCATGAAGTACTATATCATCGAGGGGCCTTATTTGTGGACCAGGATCCAACTGTGCTAAGCACTGCACAAAGACTAAATGAAAAGAGTTTCTGGTTCATAAAGCCTACAATCTAAGTAAAAGAAAGACAAGGCAAACTAACTGGGGAGTCCTGAGATAATGAAACAATATTAATAAATTAAAATAGCGTCGCTTATGGAGAATCTAACCATTTTTTGTAGGTATTCTAAAAAAGGTGGATTTTGATGGATGATGACGAGGTAAATGAACAGATGCTTGTCTCTGCCTTTCCCAGTTGTAAGAGGGAACATAGGAAAAAGCGCAAAGGTGCTTGTTTGAAAACTTAAACAAATGAGCAATACTCTCTGCCATGAGAGTCCAGCCAGAAGTGGGAATTAAAACAGAATTAACAACTGAGAGAAGCAAGATGGAAAGGGCTTTGATGGTGAAAACAGGAGGTATGTGTGTTGATGCAACAGAGAAGAGGCAGTAGAGAGATGCTGAGAGAGGGGTGATGTGGACCAAAACCAAAGGGCTAGGAATGTAGCTGGATTTTGGATGGATATCAGCAAGGTCAGGCTGCATTTGTTTAGGCCAGAGGAGAAGGTTGCAATGACAGCTGTGAGATGACAAACCTGGATGAGAATTCTAGGAGCGTGGGGAGGAAACTGTGTTCTACAGATGATGTGCAGAATGAATCTGCAAGATTTTGAGATTAAAAGTGAGGTCTAATTGCAGATGATGTCTAAGTTATGGATGTGTGACAGGCAGGATGTCAGTGTTTATTGAGAACAAAGGTAGCAAGGATGGCTAGAAAAGAGAGTTCTGTTTTAGCCAAGTAAAACTTAAGCTGACAGCTAGACAACTATAAGGAGATGTCACAAACAGGCTAAGATTGTGGTATCATTAAAAAAGGAATTCAGAGTGCATGCAACGATACCTATCTGCTGAAGTTTTTCTATTGTTTTTTGTAAAAGCTGTATCTTTTGGATACTCCCAGTTGTCCGCACTATAACAAAATAGCTGAGTTAACTTAACATTAAGAAGGAAGTTGCTTTCTTGCTTTTAAATGTGGCTGATCAAAATAAAAGTATTTTCTAGCTGATATTTGTCTTTTCAACCATAGCAAAAATGGAAAGCGATTTGGGTTGTTTGGTTTTGGGGGGTTTTTTTGTTTTATTTTTAAATCATCTGCATTCACAAGAATACTAGAGATAAGGTGGGTGTCATCTTAATTTAGTCCTGGCAAATCAGGACATTTTAAACCACGTCAGAGAAGTGCAAATTGGGGAGGTCCACCTCTGAATTAATTAAAAATAAAATATTGTTGACAACGGAGTGGAAGCCATGCAATTTGGGGCAATTCCAGGAGGTATGACGATAATTCTGTATTTATTGGCACTTCCTTTCCAGTGAATTTTGGGGCAGGGAATACCATATCTGAGGTTCTGATTCTTTTGTCTACTTGATTTTTCACAAAATGCATTTCACATATGAAGATAACTTTGTTGTCCCACCACTATCATTTACTGAAGCACAAAACTTGAGTTCTGAATCCTCCTTTGGAAAAGTGGTGTCCTTTTCTTTGAAGAAAATTTGTTTGAGAATTTGCTTCCATAGCAAAGTGTTGCATTGGGTACAAGGATTTGGGAAAGGAAGGGCAATAAGACCTGTGCTACTGAACCCTTCCACTTTAGCTAACTCAGTAAAAGAATCACAGAAGATTAGGGCTGGAAAGGACCTCAGGAGGTCACATCTAGTCCAACCCCCTGCTCAAAGCAGGACCAGCCCCAGCTAGATCATTCCAGCCAGGGCTTTGTCTAGCCAGGTCTTAAAAACCTCCAAGGATGGAGCTTCAACCACCTCTCTGGGTAACCTGTTCCAGTGCTTTACTACCCTCCTAGCGGGAGAGATTTCCTAATGTCCGAGCTAAACTTCTCTTGCTGCAGCTTTTCCTTGTTCTGTCATCTGCCACCCTCCTGTTTAGAACCCCCCTGCAGGGAGCTGAAGGCTGGTATTAAACCCCACTTCAGTCTTCTTTTCTCTAGACAAAATAAGCCCTGGTCCCTCGGCCTCTCCTCACAAGTTGTGTGCCAGCCCCCAAACCACTTTTGTTGCCCTCCACCGGATTCGCACCAGTTTGTCCACGTGGTTTCTGTAGTGGGGGGCCCAGAACTGGACACAGTACTCCAGATGCGGCTTCACCAGTGCTGAATAGAAGGGAATAATTGCTTCCCTTGACCTGCTGACAACACACTTACTGATGCAGCTCAGTATTGCCATTTGCAGTCGTCTTTACAACAAGGGAACACTGTTGGCTTTATATTCAGCTTATTGTCTCAGGTGCTTTTCTGCTGAGTTGCTGCTTAGCCAATTAGTCCCCAACCTGTACTGGTGCCTGGGATCGTTCCACCCTAAGTGCCGGACTTTGCACTTGTCCTTGTTGAACCTCATGAGATTTCTTTTGGTCCGACCTTCCGATTTGTCAGGGTCTCTTTAAGTCCTAGCCCTACCCTTCAGTGTATCAACCACTCCCTCCCTTTCCTCAGCTTGGTATCACCTGCAGACTTGGTGAGGGTTTAAGAATTCATCTTGCTCAGTAAATTCATTTTCTTTTCCAGTCAAAGGATCAGAGTAAACTGTTCGTATTGCTGTGGGTTAAGAGCACAGAGTATAGGAATGACTAGCAATAATAACTGAACTCTGCTATGCCAGAACACATGCTCATTCCCTCAATGTAGCCCTAAAAAAGTGAATTATGGCCATCGGGTTTAAATGCACCTACTACAGCATATGGAACTGATCAATGTGATTAGATAGTCCCCAAACCCAGCTTCTACATTAGCATGCAAGAAAAAAAATGAACTAAACTACCCTGGAGTATGCTGCATAAAACAGTGCCATTCTCTCGCCTGTATTGAGTAAATAATAGCTGCATACTTACCTGAGAAGAGACTGAAAAATCCACTTGCCTATGGCAAATAGGACACCTTCCTGTGCAGCTGTGGATGCCAGAGCATTCAGCTTATGCAAAAGTTAAACATTCATTTAAAAAAAAAATTCTCACCCTTAGGCCTGGAAAGACACAGACCAGACATGTTTGTTTGTCCAGGTCTGCAGCTGCACACATCCCAAGCCATTGCAGCTTTGAGCTGCCAGAGACAGCAGAGAATGAAAAACTTCTTTGGAAGTTAGGTTAGTGGGCTATGGATCATAATCGTAATTCTGTTCTTTGGACTCCTAGAATGAAGTTTCCATAAGAAAAACCTTGCATCTAGAAGTTCAACATCCACTCCCCACAAATATAGTCTAACGCTCAGTGGCCATTTGTTTCTTCCACAAGCATTAGTCCCAGCAGGAGATCACAAGATGATTACTGCCATACCTTAGCCCAGTCCCCCTCTCTGAGGTTCAACTGCTGCCAGTTTGTTGTGTGTGGACCTAATCAGTGCATCTCAAGTGCTTTTAAACCTCTTGGACCTATGACCTTTTAAAAATAGCACAGTCCTAAATATCTTCCCAAGAGCTTGATCTCACCTCCTGAAAGTCTTCTGTTTCGTCGGTTCTTTGCGTTTCTCTCCTCCAGCATTTGGTGGTGTTGGTTCCCTTCAGAGAGATTTCTTCCTCCTCCATAGGGTCTAACCCTTTTAGACCATGTTTGCAGGCTGAGACTCTCTAGTCCTGTTACCCAGCCAGGTTCCTGTGTTAACTCTTCTAGTAGATAGGTTGGTAGTTGGGAGAAAGTTGGAGATCTTAGGTCTAGATTGCGCTGCCGGGCCCTGCCACAAAACAGACTTTCTAATCCATTAGGGAGGATGCAATACAACATGAAAATTACAATCAAAATAGTGTATAGAAAACAACATGGAGTTCAGTTTGACACAGACCTGTCTCTAACTTGTCCTGGTTGCGCTTGTCCCTTTCGGCTTTAAGAGCGAATCTATAAACTCGCTGGCTTGAATATTCAGGGAAAGCAAAACAGGAAACTCAAACTCCATTTTTCACTCAAGTGCGCATTAATGGAAAATGTTATGAGGCATTCTCTCCGCTCTAATAATAATACACATGTCCATTCATGAGATGGTCCAGACAGGATAGGGGATTAGCAATACAAAATTTAAGGCTGAATCCTAAAATGGCAACACAGGAACCTTATGCTCCAAAATGTCCTCTTGCTTTTTCGTTTTATTCCAGCTTGACAGCCACGATTCTCCTATCAGTGCTATATTTAAAATGGGGAGACAGGAAAGCCTGGATTTCATGCGCGCTTCACCTGAGGCAGCACTGTGCACATGTAGCACCTATGCAGTTTTGATAGAGATATTACAGAGAATGAAATCATTTGAAACCAAATGAATAAAGGCACATGAAAACTGCTGCTGGAAGTGGGAATGAACTTTCTGTTCATGTGCATGGAGTTCATACCCCTAACACATTGCAGTGATGCACAGGGGAGAACACTGCAGAATGAGTGCGCAGCTATGTCATCTGTGTATATAGTGTGCAACTCGGTCAGTGAGAGGGGCCTACACGCAACATGGGATCCTCCCTCCTCTGTGTGCCAAAAGACACTCAGCCCCATGCCAAGTAAGCTACAAGAGGAGGTCACTTGAGGGGACTATAGGAGGCCCTTCTGTGTTAATTCTTCCTTGGATCTAGATACTTGTAAAACCCTGGTGAGGGTGCAGGGGACCAGTATTGCCTATTCTAGTTTATTGGCTGGCAAGAAAGCCAAGGCAGTGGATGGTGAATTTCATCTGAGTCTCTGCACAGGTTCTGCCCTTTGTGAGGGTGCGGGTGCATTTTTACCTTTACTAATATGCCACCATGTGAGCAGGGGAAGGTGATGTGCACGCAGTATTACAGCAGTCTGCCTGCAGAAAGCTTAGGAACATAAAGTACTCTGTATGTTCGCTGAGCACCGTGGGGGCAGACTCTGCTCATCCCCTCAGGGGTGGGCTCTTGGCTATGAACCTTCTTCACTGTTTATGTGGCATCACCTGAGCTCTACCTGACCAACTGCTGCACACAGAGGATTTTGCATTATAGCATCAAAGAGCAAAATACAAACTAAGAGGTAGCATTCAGCTTTTGAGTTTCTGCCTTTGAGGCTGTAGAAAGAAGGCCTGAAATGTGTGAACTTTTTGTCTACCCATCAACCCCCAAAATGTAGTCTGCTTGGGAGAATGTGGGGGTTGGGGGATGTGGAAGTACTAGGTGCTTTCTTAGACCTTCACATAAGGGCAAGAAATTTCAAATTTTGAACAGCGTAATTCCTTCTGCCTAATGTTTTTAATATCTGTTTAACTCAAAAAACTTTACAAAAAGAAAACAGTTGTAACCGTCTCTTAAAATAAATTCCCACTTTGATAATGATTATAAACTGTATCACAGTAGGGCTTTAAGGTTTCAGGTAGGCTATTGTGGACTGAATGGCATCCCATTCTACCAAAGGCTGTGCCGACACATAAGAAATAGCTTTTACCCCAAACAGTTTACAATCTAAATAGCCTAAGGATGGGTGGAGAAAGGCATGGAGAGAGGGAGCATGAGGTCACACAGCAAATTGGAGGCGGAGTGGGCCCATATGTCTTAACTCCCAATTCCGGAGTAGCAGGAAAAAACAGGTGCTGCCACAGCTGCACAGATGCTCTGGCAACCTGAAGTCACCTCTGCCCCTGTGTGTGGCAGCTGCCCCTGGCACCTGACTGCATCATTGTACCTCTGATGGAGCTTCCTAGCAATAAAACATGCACGCAATCCATAAAGCTGTTTTAAGCGTGAAAGTTTGAGTGTAGTTTCATTTAAAAATGTAAAAGAGGGAAAAGAATGTTTACATTGTATTAAAACATGTGTGACAACACAACAACCTCTATTTAAAAAATCTTCTTTTTCCCCTTCCTGTTATACTCCATAAAATGAGAATGCTAGGCAAATAATTAATAATTATTATTTGGGGCTAATCTGAGCAGTGCTCCATGAGCAGACTGGGAACCAGATTGTAACATGGAGTCACAGCCTGCCTTTCAGCTCCTTCCCTGCTCTGGCTGGGGAAGCAATACATGCCAGCTTTACACTTGGCATAGCTTTCTCACAGTATGCTGGGGAGGTGGAACCAATAATTTAGCCATTCCTCACCCACTTGAACAAGAGGGAAATAGGTCCTTGCACCCTCTTCCTTCTCTGCAAGAAAGTAATAACAGTCTAGCCCTTGGACAGCATGCCCTCTTGGTCTCCCACCAGTTCTCTCCTCCCTCCCTGCCCTACCAGCAAGGTCTTATGCAAATACTTTAATTGCAGCATAGTTACAATGATAACAAATTACAACTGAATGATATTTTAAAAGCCAGAAATGGCATTTTATAGAGAAGATGCATGTTGGAATGAAATGTGCATGGCAAATGTTGCTGAACACAAACCGCTGCTGAGAAAAGGAATAGTCTAACCCTTAAAAGCAATATATCTATCCTATGTGCCATGTTGTGTGCTAGGACATACTTGAATTTGTTGTTTCCTAAGAGACTGTAAGTTAGATATGAAGAAACAGTTTGGTGGAAAATAGAGAAAACTAACAAAAATTAAATGGTAGATAAAGCTAATAGATGAAAAGCTGTAATGTTATGTGTTTGTTATCCTACGTCTGAAATCCTTAGTCAGTTAGAAAAGGTTAAAATTGGAGATTGGGAGCAGGACTTTAAATGAAATCTTGGCTAATTCTATTAGTAGATTTTTGGGCTTGCCCTTATTTAAACAACAACAAGAAGAAAAGCTGTAATAAGATAGGTTTGGGGGCGGGGGGGTTGCATGGAAAAAATCCTCGTCTTCTGTCAGAGGGAAGCATTTCCTATTAACTGTTTTGGAGTATTTGAACTGAAATGTTTTATGTTTGTCCTTTTGTTGAAATATTAGAGGCATATTTAATTTATTTATCACAGACACTACATGCTGGATTGCACTCATGCCTTTATTGCTTTCCTGTACAAACACATGCTGCCTGATGATAGTTTCTTCCCTTCCCTGGAACAGACTGACAATACTTTTAATTTGTTATGTAGCTCACCTGGCTAATGCTTGTGTATTGTGCTGGGGATTGCCAGAAGAAAAATACTAGGCGCGTTGCTTTGTTTGTTTGGGTTTTTTTTCCTTTTTGGATTATTGATTGGTTCAAATGTATTTGTTTCACCCTTAAACTAGCTGAGTTTTCTCAAATGTTCCTTGTTCACCATGTCAAAAGGCACATCACAGACTTTGAAACAGTGATCGTTTTTATCATTAAGTCTTGTTCTTGCAAGAGTCCAAAGGATTTTGCCTTCTGATAGAGGGGGACACACTTTACTTGGGTGACAGAGGATAAGCAGGTGACAGGATTCAGTGCAAGGAGGTAACTAAGCTTTTTTCTGGTGGATGAGGCCTTCTCCTAAGGATCTAGTTGGGCTATGACAAAACTAATCAAGCCAAAGGATGGATCTGAGTCTAAAGCATAGCCTTAATTTCTTACTGTATCAGAAATAATACATACATACTTAGGTGTGTACGTAAGTAAACACACGCGTAGTGGGTGCCTTTTGGAAAGCTCTACCTGGTGGCAGAGATGCTCCTATAACGTAGTTAGAGCTGTTAAATCCTTGGGTCCAGGAGCTTGTGGGGCAGGAGTTTGAGTAACCGTAGAACTCTTCCCAGTGAAAATTTAATGGCTATTTCTCATTTTCTCTTGAAGGGCCTAATCCTACAGGTTGTTCGGTATTGGTAGAACTTCTTGAGCACCCTTTGCATATAATTATATTTATTAATTAGTTTTCCTTATCCTTTAATTCCTGTGGCTGCAGTAACACAGAGAAGGTAGAAAAAATGCCCTTTCCCAAATACATAACAGGTTCAGAGCTAATTTATTGCAGAACAGAAAAATGAAGGCCTCTGTATCCTTCTCTCCCATAGATTGCATAGGATTTTTTAAAAAAAAAGAGGAAATAGGGCTAGCCTTGCCTCGAAGGATGTTTGGAACAGGGGAGAATTCCTGAGTTGCCAGAAAGATCCAACTGCATGCATCTCAAAAATCACAAGCTGATATGGTCAGCAGTTCCAGTTCAACACTGCCACAATAGAAAGGAAGATGACCTAGTGCTTCAGAGGGACTGGTTCTATAGCATTTAAATGCTAGTGGTACTCAGATGAAGAACTGTCTTGCTGATCTGAATAGGCACATTTTAAATGAAAAATCAGGGAGGATCTGTGTTTGTTGGTTTTTTGCACAAAGAAAACCTAGTTTCTTACAAAAATATTTTGAAGCCTGAAATATTGTACATGAAGCTGACTCTCTTTTTTTTTTTTTTTAAGGCTGATTAATTAAAATCAAATCAGAGTCGAAGTAGAATTGAGAGTACCTGTTCTATGTATGTGCACAATGCTGTTCATCTGAGCATTGCATCCTCTTACAGAATGGCCAATGGTAAATGGGTTACATGTGTCCTGGAGATGGGAACAGACACAATTGTACAGTTAGGTCACTGCTACTGTTTCTTCTTCTCAGGCCACAAATTTTATCTTTTCTCGGTCTTCTCCCACATCTCCCAGCAGCTGAATGCTGATGATCCCAGGTGCCAAACAATGCTGAGAACCTTCTTAAAAGCTTCAATGCTGCTTGAAACTGGTTGCCAGGGGATGCTTTAGAGTGAGTTTCTTCTGTAGTCTGTGTCGTCCCTTCCAAATCAGCATGTTGAGTTGGTTGCAACTCCACCCCCCCACAGCCAAAATTGTGGAGTCTCAAGAAAGTATAGAATTTTCCCAGGTAAAAACTAATATCTCTGCCTTGTTCTTTTGCACTGAAGCCTGCAAGGTGCTCAGACCCTCAACTTCCACCAAAGAAATTAGGAAATGGAGCATTCCAGGACTGGGCCCAAAAACTGTATGCTAAAATAGAGTATGTCATCATCTGTCGGATTCTGTTTTCATTGACACCAGTGAAAATCCAGAGTGCCTCCCATAAATTCAGACTAATTTAATTGATGTCAGAATTGGAAGCAGAGGGTTCAGTTCAGCCAAATATAAGGAAAATAATATTTTCCCAAATGTGCATTTGTTGAACATGGGGGGGAAATATTCAGAAGTTAAAAAGCTGATATTAAAAGGACAGTGACTACTTAAAATCTAGACCATTAGGAAAACAGTAAGGTAAGCATAATTCTTGAAGCTAACTTTTATACCTGGATTTTTTTTCCTGGCAGTTTATGATTTTACAATCCCATTTTTCCTCTGATTATGTGATGATCACTCATCTCACACACCATGAAAGACTGACTGCCAGCACAGAATATATAGCGCAGTGATTTTTCAACCAGGGTATCCTGATACCTCAGGGTACTCTGAGATATTTTTAAGAACAGTGTGGAGTACCATGCAATATTAATTCTATTCGCTGTACAAACACCTTTACAATACAGTATATATCTAGAGAAATGTCAAAAACATTTGGACCTGTGGTGAGCTTTCTGTTTTTTTGCAAGGGAAGAATTGGATTTGTTATTTTTCCATAGTCAAAGAGTGAGTGAAAGCTAACAGCTGGCATTTTGCAAGGAGGTCCTTGTGTCAAACAAGTTTGAGAACCACTGATACAGGGAAAACAGCTATGTGCAGTGTTGTATCAAATACACAAAGTGTATTAAGGGCAAAGAAAAACATGGTAGTTGTCCTCTAGTCCCTTTTTAAGTTGTTATAACTGTTGGTGGCAGAGCAGTTGAGTATCTGGCATATGAAGGCTTAAAATCTTAAAATTCACTATGGTTCTCTCAACTGGTTCTTTCACAGTTTTACAGTCATTAATATCCTGCTGCTTTATACCAACATATATTTCTCAAATTTCAAATTAACCTCTAGTGCCACCCTAGTTAGGAAGATGATGATCTATACATGCCCATGTAATGTCCCTCAATATTCTTTAGTCTTCCTACTAAAAAAAAATTAAATCTATTAATTGTTTTTAACTTCATCGTCTGATGTGACAGCTACATCCACTATTATGCTTTTTTTTTTTTTTTTTTGTATCTCTTGTGTTCACACATTCCTTAGGCTGAAGGTTCAGTGCTGGTATTTATTTCATGGCATACTTCATTTACACAGGTTGCCACACCTGCTTTCTGTTTGACTATAACAATCTGCAATAGGTACTTCTTGATTTTCCAAACGCTTAGCTTTTTGTGTATATGAGTAGGGCCAGGGAAGTCAAAGTGTGCAGAAGTTTGCAGGTTCAAATCTGTGCCAGAAATCCCAATAAGAAACTCAAGAGGCACATTGGTAGCCTCGTTATTTTATTTTATTTATTTTTAAGTAAAAGGGAAGATAGTGCACCAAAAAGATTTTTAGGCTCACCACCCAAATGCTCCTCAAGTCAGTACCCAAATAAGTAGAACTCGGTACACATTTAAGTTCTGTTGTATCCTTGTAACTTTTCAGTGAATGAGGAACAATTCTTAATAAAAATGTATGTGGCCATAGAATGTATGATTTTAAAAGCTTTTTGAATTGTTTAATAAAAGAAAGTAACACTTTTTTAATACAATAGGCAACATCTTGGTCCTATTTGAAGTCAGCAAGAGGTTTGTAAATTAGTTGAAGATGTCTGTCTTAAATCACTGTAGTTTAGGCCTCATTCAGACTAGAGGAACTTGGGTATGTGCTCGAAGGGGACTTTCAGAATTCCTTTGTCTCACAGCTGCTACACATATACAGACCACTGTGATAATTTCAACATGCACTTAAGTCACATTTCTGTTTAGTTTTGTGCTCAGTGCTCTCATGGACAAAAATGCTTTCATAACAAGGAGTCGGTTGTCAGTGTATATTTTGGCATGTGTTTTATGAAGCTCCCTGTTCTGTAAACTAATCCCACTCCTTCAGGAGCTTGCTTAGCCTTTTTTTTTTTCCCTCCAGCACCAAGCACTACCATATTTTGTGAACGCACTTGTAAGTCATTTGAGGCCTCACTTAAAGATCCCTCATCTGAAAGGGAGAGGTGACAAAGGAGATGCAGCAAAACTTTGACAAGGTGAGCAGGTTTCTCCTGCTGTATTAAGTGGCACATACTAGCAATTCTGCGTTCTCTTTCTACCTGTTAAAGGAGAAACTGATGAGGCTTTTGCTCACTTTCCAATCTGAATTTTACTGGGTCCCATGCTTCCTTGTAAACAACCTAGTAGGTTTTGTGCCATTTGAAAATAACTCAACATTACATTTAAAAAGAATCCAGGATAACTGATATGTGCTGTACTTAAGGTGAGCCCTAGTCACTAGGTTTGCCTCGGGATCTGTAAAGACTCCAGAGATATGATCCACTGCCTAGTGAAGTAGCAGTCAGTGCTTTGCATTGGGTCCCCTATGCCCAATCTTTCATGATTGTTGCATGCACAAAATCACTGAAAGCTCTGAGAATCTTTCACAAGCTTTGGGGTGTAGGTATGCTCTTCCTGTGAGATGTGCCACCTTCTGTGGAAGAGCAATAGAGTCAATGCGTTTCATGACGCACACTAATAAACTGGACTTTCTAGGTGTATATTCAGGCAGCTGAGATAAAGGGGTTGTGAGCATTGTCACTTGGTGCACCCTGGAATAATGTAATTATGGAGAACTTTATCTGCATTTGGAAAATTATTTACTTTGAATAAGGCATAAACATTTTCACTAATCCCAAGGAGAAAAAAGGGTGGTAGCACATTTAGAAAGTCAGTTAGCATGCACACTGAACTGGCACTGTAAGTGTTAGATAATCTTGCTTTGTTGCATGTTTTAATGCTTCTTAGAAACTTACAGATATTTTTTGTTATCTATCATCTTTTTCATTTGTTAATCACTATTTTTTCCTTGTGTTTTGAACAGAGCTGACAGTAACATGCTCATTTGTGTTTTGACAACTTCAGCTTCTGTTCCAAATATTTTTGCTTCTACACCAGTCTATTGCAAAAGTTTGAGAGCAGTGTTTGCTGGTAAAAAGCCAAAAGAAGGAACAAAGAGTTATGCAAAATTTTAGGTGCTACTGCAATAAGCCTTGATCATAAAGACACTTGATTTTGAATGCATGACATTACTTACAGAGTTGATCAGATGCATAAACACTTGTAGGATTATAATAACGGTGACCATTTCTTTAAAGGAGCCAGGTAAGAGGTTAATTTTAAGGTCCTCCTCTATAAACAAAAACTGACAGCCCCATGAAGTCTTGCTGAAGTCGGGACCTACATAGCTTCAGCTTGTAGGATTAGAACCTGAGCAAATACCTTGCTAGAAAGTTTGGGGAGTCAGTATTCTACAAAAAGCAAAACCATATATAAAAGAGATGGGATCTGTTAAGATGTACTCTAAGGCCATCTACACAACTTAAAACAGGAACAGAAACTTGAAATTTCCCTATTTACTTCCGTGGAGCTATTTCCAGTCTTAAGTTACATCCCTACACCCATGTGGTCATTGCCAGATCAAGGCATGCAGGTATGAGATTGCAAATGCTCAGGTGCATAACTTTATTCATCTATAAGTGGATGGTGAGTGAAGTTGTTCCCAGGCCCAAGTGCATGGAAGCTGGGCCTTTCTGTCATCGGGTAAAGGCTCACAGTGCAATAACCAAAAAAGATGTACACGTAACTAGTGACTCTCCTATGAAATATGAACTTTCATTTCTGCCCAGGAGAACTTTTACAGCCTTTTGTCCTATGCCTGCAGGAAGGGTGTTTGTGTCCAAAAGCTTGCAGGTTTGGTTTTTTTTGTGCAGAAATCTAGTTGGTCAAATAAAAGAGATCACCTCTACCACAAGTCCTGCTTGTATTGGGATGAGGACTTTTCTGATCAGGGGCTTACTTATTAAACAAATTGATTTTGGGCCTGCGGCACTGGTCAGTGAAGAAACACATACTGTTTATGAACTGTAATCAACCTAAAAGCCCCTGGTCCTGTCAGTACTTCAGTCTCTCTTTCAGTGTGAGTACTGCCTCTAGGAGAAGATGCATATGCATTTGTATACAGGCAGTCCTCGATTTAGAGTGTTTTGAGTTGCAATGTTTTGCACTTACAACATTTATAAATAGACACGCCATTTCAAGTTTCTGACCTTAGTTTTGACTTTACAATGCTTGGTGTGACACCATGGTGCCAGTAAACAAGTTCACTGTGTTCAGCTCCCTGGAGAACATCTGTCCAGACTTCTGTGGACACTTTCTTTAAGAAAGCAGATGAGACTCCAGAAAAACCTGCAGCCAAGACTCCTGAGAAGACTCTGGCCAAGAGCCCTTCAAAAAGTTCATCAAAGTCCTTCCAAATCAATATGATTGCTATTCACAATATAAGTACATTAATGTAGCTATGTTACTCGTCTCTAATTGAGTACAAAATTCTGGGTTATTTTGGGTGAAAGTAGAGAACCAATCCCCCGTTTATAACAGTTTCCGATGGGAAAACTGGTTCCAAGTTAGGACGTTTTGACTTAAGATGTGGTTTTCAGGAACCAATTGTGCCTTAAGTCCAAGGACTGCCTGTACGATGAAAGGAGGAAAGATTTAACAGGGGTCTAGGTTGTAGCTGTGTTGGCTCTAAGGACAAAGGCAGACAACGTCAGTGACTCGTGCCTCTTGAGGCGGGCATGGAGCCTGCCGGCGGTGGTGGCGGCAGCAAGCAGGGGCTGCCTGCAGGCAGCCACGGTGACGGCTGCGAGGCTGCCTGAGTGGGGACAGCCCACCGGTAGCTGCAGTGACAGCGGCAGCAAGGGTGGCCCGAGCAAGGCCTGCCTGCAGGTGGCTGTGGTGATGTGGGCAGCGAGAGTGGCCCGGGTGGGGACCATTTGCAGGCGCCTGAGGTGCCATCAGCAGCGAGCGTGGCCCAAGCAGTATCTGCCCGCAGTGCCAGCGGCGGCAAGCGGCCTGCGTGGGGACGGCGGTGCCAGCAGTGACCGGGGGGGGGGGCAGAGGGTGGTGAGCGACGACCACCCGCAAATGCCGACGGCAGCGTCCGCCGGTCTGGGGGCGGGGCACGTGCCCTGCTGCGCGCGGCCTGTAGCAGACAGTTTTCTTTGGGTGAGCCTGCTCTCTCTCTCAGAGCAGCTCAAATCCTTGGAGCTCTTCCTGGCAGGGCGTGGGGTATAAAGCAGGGCGGCTCGCAGGGCCTGACCCAGGGAGTAGAGCCGGCGGCGCAAGGACGCCCCGGGCAGGCCGGCGCCGCGGAGGGAGCAGCCGGGGTTTGAAGAGGGCGCCTCTGCTCCGCCGCTCCTGACGTGGGGGCGTCATGTGAACGGTTCCGCTCCCAGGGTTCAGTGTGTGCGGCTCGCCCCACCCCGCCGCCCGCTCCGGCTCTCCAGAAAAAATAAATAAAAAACCCGGGCGCGATGCGAGCGCGGGGAGGAAGCGCGGCCTGAGGGAGGGGGCGCCGCACGGACTCACCCGCGCCCGCCCGGCCCGACGCAGCGGCGGCCGGAGGAGGGGAATCCACCCCCAAAAATAAAATAAAAAAAAAAAAAAGAAAAAAGAGCAAAAGCGGGGGGGGGGCTCGGATTGGAAAAGCCACCATTAGGGAGGAAGCGGCGGCGCGGAAAAGCCCGGATCCGGATCCAGAAGCGAGAACGAGACATCTGTAGGACCGGGGGGCGGGGGAGTTTCCCCTCCTGCCTTTTTTTTTTTTTTTTTTTTTGGGGGGGGGGTGCTTTTTAAAAAAATTTCCCCCCCACGTTTCTCCGGTATTTTTGGAGCGGGGGGTGCAGCGAGGAGGAGGAGGAGGCCCGGCTGAGCAAAGTCATCGCCGTCGGCCCCCCCGGCGGCTCCGCGCTCCATGTCTGCGGCGCCGGGCAGCGGCCGCCCCAGCAGCGCG
>NW_017728942.1:5440556-5478389 GCF_001723895.1 Crocodylus porosus
CCCCGGCCCCCCGCCCCAAGATGGGCTGCCTGGGGAACAGCAAGACGGAGGATCAGCGCAACGAGGAGAAGGCGCAGCGCGAGGCCAACAAGAAAATCGAGAAGCAGCTGCAGAAGGACAAGCAGGTCTACCGGGCCACGCACCGGCTGCTGCTGCTGGGTAAGGGGGGGCCCGGGGCCGGGGAGAGGCTGCTCTTTGTGGGATGACCCGCAGCCCCCGGCCAGGGGGAGGGAAGGAGCCTGGAGGGCAGCAGGGAGGAGATGATGCAGGGAAAAGGCTTCCCAGAAGAGCTGGCAGGTCCTCGGGGCCTACTCCGGCTCTTCCTGCTGCAGCACAAGGGAGAACTTGGCCTCCCCCCACAACTGGCTGTTGGGGAGAGGGGCTGGGAGGAACTCCCCTTTCGGAGGGAAATAAATGCACCTTACTCTCCTTGTAAATGCCCCCCAGCGCTCTTTCCTTTACCCCAGTGCTTTTCCCTGCCCTGGGCAGGGGGTTGGACTGGGTGATCAGCTAAGGTCCCTTCTGACCCAGACATCTACGAATCTTCCACCCCAGGGTGGGGAAGAGAGAGGTAGTGGCAAATAGCCTCTGAAGGGGTGGGGGGTGGGGAGCATATTGGGCTGGAAAAGAGGAAGGAGGAAAGTATTTGGGCGACTGTGGCAGGGATGTTAATCCTGAAGAGGAACAAGACGGGCAGTTACGGGGTGGGGGCCATGCGTGCGGAGGGGAAGCTGTGTAGTGTAATGTCAGGGTTGCGGTGGGTAATGGGCTGTTACTAACAGGGTCATGGCCACATACGCTGTCCTCTGTCTCGTTTGGCGTGTTATTTCTTCATGCTGCATAAGATGAAGGTTGAGTGTGTTGGGAAAGGGATGTATGCCTTGATAGATTATTTTAACAGCTGATTTCAGTTGTTTGCATGTGCTTTGGTTTTCGGCAGATATATTTAGAAATACAGGTTGAACAGGTGTTGAAAGGGTCCGGTGTTAAAAAGAAAGAACAAATTAGAAAATGTTTCCCAGGCAGTCCTATTGTGGTAAAATAAATTTTAAGATGTGGCATAAGATACTGGCAATTTCTGCTCCTATAGAGTGTATTGCTTGGGAATGTATTGAGGGATTTTTAGCATGGAGGATAGGTTAGGCCTCAGTAAAACTGAATTGGTTCTGGTGACATCTTAAATTAATTTTTCAGGGGTGCAGACTTAATAAGTTACTGTTAGTGAATTGTTTAAAGTGCTAATTTGAAGAAGGGAAGAGGCTTGACATAAATGGAGAAATTACTAGGAGAATTACAGCAGCATCTGCAGCCCTGAAGGGTTTGCCAGTGTTCTCAGTAGAAAACCCCTCTTTTCAGTATAGCTTGGCTTTCAGTTTCAGGGAAACCAGCCTCCCGTATCTCAGGCTGAATGCTGTACATAAAGGGAAATCTCAAAAATCGGTTTGGTGGCTTAAATAAGTAACAGGATCTCAAAAATAGAAGCCTGTTGGTTTTGATATGCCTTTTTTTAGCTTTGGTAGCTGAAAATGGTTGAGATACTTACATAAATGAAAATTTGCAGGCGGTTTATGATGCTTAAAAGGTCTCTTCACATTTATTTTTACTGTGAACAACCTAGATATGATTTGAAATGGTAGCTGTCGTATTATGTGAAACCCATAACGTACATACATTAATCGTAAAAAAGGCTGTCTGTGGTGTTACCCTTCTTTGTAAAGCACTTGCAGTTGGCAAATGAGGAGCACTGCAAGCACAAAATAATATTAGAGTATGTTATAAATGTGTTCAGAATAAAACTGTGCAGTTCAGTACGTCCTGCCGGATGGATCTGTAATGCTGTGAAGAGGTGTGTGCTTGCTTTTTTCCCCCCTACAGTTAGCACGGAAAGCAGTGGGTCTACCCATGGTAGTAAATTTTAAGCACATGTGAAAAGTGTTTGCAAGAACAGGGCCCTAATGTACCCCTATTGTCCCATAGTGGTCAACAAGTTGTGGAAATGGGCTTACTCAGACCAATGTATGATGCTTTATATAAGTCCCTAGATGTTTTATTTGACTTAAAGAAGTTCAGACTCTGTCATGTCAGTGACACACATACTTTTATGATATTTTTTCAAGGAAAGAATGCAAAGAAAAAGAAACTGATCAGACAGTGAGATGAAATGTTGAAATCTGTCTAATGTAAAGTTACAGGGGAAATGTGTTTATTAATCAATCTGCTGAAGTATCCTAGGACATACAACATGTACTGCAACGTCTAGGCTATTTCCAGCTGTGAAAACCCAGTCTCTCTTACCTGGAAACATTTGTCCTTTTGATTGGTTTTGGTGCATGTCCTAATTGCATGCTGTAGTTTGTAGCTGTGTTTGCTGTAATGGCTCAGTAAGGTTTAATGTTCACCTACCTGCAAAACGATGGGCAGAAGCTATTCTTAGCCTGCTTGTATACATGAGTCATTGAAAAGGGGGACAAAAAGAGGAGTGAGACTTGGCATTAGGGCAGCAAAATGCCCAGAGTGGCTTGTCTGGAAAGAGGACTGGATTGTGAGGGTCTTGAAGCAGGGAGGAGGAGGGAATCCATCTGGAAGGGGGAAGGGAAAGAAGCGAGCAGAGGTTAGTGTGATAGATAGAAAATGAACTTTGAAATAAAACTGTAAAATACAGTTTTGAATGTGAGGCTCAAAATGGAGGCTTGTGCTTGCTGTTAGTATGTGCTGGGGAAGGCCTGGCATCTTAAAAACAAACTGTGCCTCTGTGAACCCACCCTGTCGAGTTGTGTATCATCTTTCTTTTGGTTAGACCCAGGCTAACAGCATGGGAAAACAAGCAGCCGAAAGATGCGAAAGAGCATCTGCATGTATATTTTGCCAGGTCAGGGTTTACTCCTGCAAAAAATGTCTGTCTGCTTTGCATAGAAAGCCACTGATCTGTGAGTGGGGATGGTTCAGTTGAATTTTGTTGCTGAATCCTTTTCATATGCAGAGAGAGTGGGTGCAATGTGCAGACTAGAGGGTGTTTTTTTGGTAGGGGTGTAAGAGGTGGGGCAGAAATAGAATGGGGCTGCTTGTAAGAAGCTCACTAAAAGTGAAGGAGCTTTCTCTGCAGTTCAGAGCGAGTGTGGAGACAGAGGAAGAGGCTGGCTGGGGGGGATACCGTTCAGACAATGCAGTCTGGAGAGGGCCTTCTCTGCAACCCATTGGGCTGTGAGTGGTTTGGAGCATGTGGAGAGGATGGGGAGTTTGCTTACAGGATGCAGACTAAGGTTGGAGGAGGGGGATTTTATGTAGCTCTTCGAGTGGAGGAACAAGGGGCTGCTATCCATTTTCAGGTAACAATTTCCGTATCCTGTGTAAATTTAAAGGGGTTTTTTTACTGTGTAAAAAAAAAAAACTTTAATGGAAAAGATTTTGAGGTTTTAATTGAAAAACACTGTAATCTAACAGGGACTCCATTTTGGTCTTTCTCTTCACTAGTATGTGGTGACAAAATAACTAGATTCAGACCTTTCATTTTCATCTTCTCCACAGCATTTTGAAGTTGTACTTCTCTGTTCCTCCAGGCCCCTCAATCTACTTTTGACGTTGAACTGGAAAAATGGACAGTGAAATGATCCAAGATTTGGATCTGACACATGACTTGAGCTGGGCATTTATTTTTAGCTACAGCTGCAGCTTCCAGTGACAATTACTTCTTTTTCCTTCACTTTTTTGCTCTTGTGCTGAGTAATTCATTTTTTTTTTTTTTTTTTAGGTTTGCCCCTGAAGAGAAAAATATGCTGTGCTGCTGCATCACTCATGTTTTCATCTGAAACTGATTTACTTTCATTTTCTAGGTGCTGGTGAATCCGGTAAAAGCACAATAGTCAAACAGATGAGGATCTTACATGTGAATGGATTTAATGCTGAGTAAGTACCTTCATTTATTTTCACCACATACTTTTGGATGTATGTACCATATGAGAGGGGTTAATTTTGCATTGTATCTTGGTATATTTTTTTCCTAATATTAGGACTGATGGACTTTGAATGTGTATGCTAGGGGGGAATAATATTTATTATGATATGCTGTTTAATTGGGAGCCGTGTCCCAAAATAAATACGGGAGATTGCTATACAATTATTTGATTGGGGCTCCATGTATCAGATTAGGACTAAGTTTTTACTACACTGTCTTTCGCAACATGGCTGACACTGATTTATCTTTGCTATAGCACATTGGTTCATACAGCTATAAACATTCTTTCTTATTAGAGTACACATGAACATTTCTTTGCTTACCGGAACAAATACCATATTTGTTCTATCTTCCTTATGCTCTGATTTGTGAATTATTGGGGTGCTAGGTTATATTTCTTTTCTTTTTGTCTGTCACTTTTTTTTTTTTTTACTCTGTTGTTTGGTTAGATTGATGGTGTTTGTAGCATTTCTGAAAGCTTCCTGTTTCTACCTGAAGACCTCTGTTCAGTTATTTGACAGTTTTCATTGGACTGCAATGTTAGACAAAGCCCTTATTACTTTCTGACTTTATGTATCAGGCAGAATGCAAAGTAGAGGTGCACCTTAGACTAACTGAATCATATTGTTAAATAGCATCCAAACAGAGCTGTACAGTTATCTGAAAAGTTTCCTTTTGCTCTTCTTCGGCTTTAACTAGCTAGAAAAATTGGTGGAAATTTTGGCTAAAAGGATTTGTGTTTACTGGGTTTTTAAAATTTATTTCTTTTCTCTTTTTCACCCAAGTCTGGGAATGTGCTAGTTGCATATTCCAAAACCTGCCTGAGGGAGGAGTGTGCTGTTATAATAGCTATAATTCTGACTTAATTTTCAGGTATTGAAATTTCAAAGTACAGCATACTTTTGTTGAATTGTATTGTATCTTCATCTCTTCCCCCCTTCCCCCCCCCCCCGTCATAATATGTTTTTGTATTGTTTAATAACTTAATTGTTAGTTGTTTAGTGTATGAATCTTCTTCATTTAGGCAAGTTCATTGTCTTGAAGTAGTTAATTCTTGAGTAAGAATTTCTGAACTAAACATTTAGCCAAGGAACCTGCACAGTACTTCCTCCTGATCCCGGTATACTAGTTCAGCATAAGGCAGGCAGTCTTTTGGAAGAAAGTTTAGACTGCATTATAATATAAGTCGATGCTCAATATTTTTAGCTTCTATTTGTTAAAGATTCTGTTTTTGCCCTAAAAAAACATTTTTCCCCAAGTATATAGCCCTCATTCATATATATGTATATAGCAAATTCTCAGTCATGTGAGTGGTCTCCATTAGTTTGACTGCAATACAGTGGAGGTTACAAATTGTTATTTATTCCTTGGCATAGATATCCACTAGAATTCCTTTTGCTGCCCACATACAGGGATGCGGTGGTTAATTCTCTCCAGTGACTGAGGTTAGTCGTGTCACTTGGCTTAAAAGTCTGATAGTGCTGTCAAAAATTTGGATGTCCTTGTTTTGGTTGCTTCTGCGACAAGCAGAAAATACATGTTGTAGAAAATGTTTAACATGCCAAGTATGAAGTGGATAACGTAGTGAATAAAAAAAAAAAAAAGTTTTTTTTTCTTTGTGTGAGCTTTTTAAAAAAATAAATAATTTCTGCTAGTTAAGCAGCCAATCCAATACAAAGTATGTTAGCTTACTGTAACAGTTATATAACTTCTGCCTTGAATTGTGTTGTGGCAGTTGTCCTAAGTTACTTGGATAAACTTGGTCTTATGTCCTAAGTGTAGCATTTTAACTAGGTAAAATCTGTATTGTTCCATAAAACTATAAAATTGTCCTCTGGGATTTAATTTCTTGATTGTTGAGCTAATTAATTATTTGATAAATAGTGAGGAATCGTGTGTGCCAAGTAATTACATGTTTAATAGTTAACTACATTAAGATGAATTTGAGGGTGGTTAAAGTTTTAGCCAAGTTAACTACAATAAAGACTGTTTCAAAAATTGTTCTTGTAATCTGCAGCCTCGTTAGGAAGAGCAAAAATGTTTGTCTTTTGCAGGTGGGAAGTAGGGACAGTAAAGTGTTGCTGTGTAGGTGAACGGTCATGGGATACTGGAGAAGTAGGACATAGCTACCAACAAAAATCTTTGTGAAGTGAGATTTTTGGATGCCCAGCATTAGCCTTACTGCTGCCAGTACTTATGGAAGGGGTTAAATTTTGTAACGCTGTGGACTGAATCATCTATACAAGCATTTATGTCGTGGGCAGCAAGAGTACAGTTTTCTTGTTCTGTCCTTCCAGTGTGCCCTCTCTTTGCTTGGATTATAATTTGGACTTCACGTCCACCAAATCTTTCTCATCGCCACAAGACCGACAACAACAGGGCCCCTTGTGATTTGCAAGGGTTTAAATTTGGCTAGTAATAGCAGGAAGCCTGTGACTTCCCTTCCTTTCCTTCCCTCCCTCCTCAACATTTGAAACCATCTTTTCATGAGAATTCTGCAGGGGACCAGGTCTGTGCTGCTGCATGTTGCATTTTTCAAATAAATGGTAAGAGTGGAGCTGACATGATCCTTCTCTGTCTGGCTTTGTGTAGGATTTCATGCACTTGTCTCTGACAAAACAGAAAGGACTAAATCAATTGGAGAAGAAAATGGGGCAGGTGGAGAAGAGGGCTTATCTAATGCTGTAATCAGGATTAGGGGGCAAAAAATGTGATCCCAGTGCATCTGGGAAGATGATGTTCCTGCATTGCTTTCTGATAACCTTTTCCCTTTGTCCTGGCTGCAGTTGTGGTTGACAGGCTCTAGGAGATGGGGTCACTGTTTTGTATGCCTTTTAAAAAAAGGAAAAGTAAGCAGGGGTCATGGAGAATTTGGTAGGGTTTTGAGGAGTATTGGGGAAAGTGGAAATATTTGAGCAGAAATGAGACACTGTTAAGTAAGATATTTATATGAAATCCACTTGGAAGGATGACAAGAAAAAGATGGCTTTGTGGTTGGTAGATTGGGGTTGTATTTCTAGCTCAGCTAGTCTGGCTGTGCAACCTTGGATAGATCAATTAACCCTTCAGTGTCTCAGTTTCCCCACAAGTAATGCCCTGTTAGGATTATGCTTAACTCTTGCACAAGCTGATATTTTCAAGGTACTGAATAGAAAGGCTTGATAGGGAGGCAAATTATTGCTTATTAAAGCTGATGTAAGAAGCTGTATTGAATAGCTCAGTTTTCACTGCTGTGACAGATCATGTGTGAATTTCCTATTTCCATTTATTCAAAAGAAATTAAGACATAAATCAATCTATCCTTTAACGTTTTGGAATTCCCTCTCTTTGCCCTCTTGCTCACACCCAATTTAAAATATGTTTGATGGGGCATGGAGATAGTCACCGATACACATTTGAATTGTCTGTCTACTCTGGACAACAACAAATTAAATTGTGGTACCCAGTCATTTCATAAAGGCCTGTGAACAGCAATCAGTTAGTAAAAATGTATGGTCAGTATCAGTCTGGACTGGCTTTAAGAAAAAAAAAAAAAAGTGACTTAGAAATAAATGACTCCATCTCTCAGTACATATTGCCCTCTACCAGATAGCTTCCTATCATGCACAATCGTTAACTTGCTATGCCTGTCTTTGGAAATCAATTTTCTTCTTTAAAATCACCAGAATAAACAAGAATAAGTTTTAGAAAGCAGAACTGAAGTTCCAGTAATTCCTATATATTCTCTGTCCAGAAACATAAATACTATGTTCTTTCCCTTTGTCATAACACTTATAACTGAGTCTTTTAAAACTTATTAGTTACAGACAGCATGTGATGCCCATGAACATTGTTTCTCCATCTTCACAGTTCATTTAGGACTGTGTACAAATATAATCTTTTTCAGAATGGTCATGTCAGTTCATTGCCAGGAAACATAAAAGTGACTTTATCTGGTTCTACACTGTTGACAGAAATAAGTTTTTTCTGGTGGCCAAATAAAGCTCACAAGGTGTTAATTTTTCGAGTCAATTTAGGTGGCCAAAGACTTCCTGCTAACAGAAGGCAAAGACCATATTTTTCTAGTTACTGTTGTCTGAAACAGAGAGAAATGTTACTGTGCACAGAGGGATAATGTTTGATTGTGAAGTTTTTCTTAAAAGATTTCCTAAAAATCCTGTTCAAACTTAGTTAACCAGTCATGGATTCTGATAGGGTTTATATTGTGGAATGTGAAATGGGGGGTGGATGAATACAGGCAGAGGGAATTTCTTGCTATTTATTATAAACCTTGTCCTAAGAATTGACACGGTTGTCTTTTGACAAGGCTTGTTACACAATAATAAACTGACAGTGTATCAGTTGGGTAAATATTATGATAAAAAGCTTGGTACTGCATACATCTTGCAATGGTTGCAGCTGCTGTTTATGGAAGTTAAATGTTATTTTCCATTTCTTTAAGTTTGAAAGACAGCTATATCTGATTTAAATTTAAAAAAAAATCAGTTTTTTGGAGCTTGCATGCTGTGGTATAGCTATGCATGAGCTGAACTTTTATGAAAACATTTTAATTTCTGGAAGAGAAAAAAATTACCCCTCCTAGGAAGATGCTGTCATTTCTTTGAATCTAGGACTTCATTAAAATTATTTTCCCTTTCTGTTATAAAGTGGGTACAAAACTCTGACCTTCCCCCCCATGTTCCTTGAAGGTATAGATAGAGGATATCTTTGCCAATGTACCAGTGGCAGTGTGAGCTGGGCAGTTGTTTGTGCAGCTTTGACTTCCTGGTCATCTTTCTCTACCGTATTTTTTTCATTTTTGCTATTGCGGGTCTTGAGCTCTGGGCATGAGAGGCTCCCCGGGACAAAAAGAAATGGTGCACGTTGCATTCTCCTGGCCAGGGGTGTGTCTAAACATATTCCACCAGCAAGCCTCCAGAAGCACTCGCTAGTGGTACGCGGTTTCTGTCCTGTGACATAATTTGGTCTACAGATGTTGACGTCCTCTGCTGAGCACGAGCATGTGAGGAAATGATCCGAGGCTCACCAAAGTCAGCGGAACAAGAATACGTTGACTTTAGTAGGCTCCGGTGCTGTCCCTAAGTGTATATTAACAATATGAACTGAGCTGATTTGTATGAATTAATTTAAAATACTGTATCCCACAAACAGCTGAAACATTGAAACAGTTGACAGCTCCTTTAAAGGTGGGTAATCCTGCCTGTTTCCTTTATGCTCCTAGAAGACTCGTGCAATTGTACGTAGCGAAACTAAAGCCCGCTGTTGAAGATGCAGACTTCATTTTTTAAAAGCCATGTATTGCTAGCAAGAATGTTTTACTTCTAAATTGATTGGCTTGGTGATTCATTCTCCCTTGCAAAATTTGCTAGCTTTTAGCTATATAGGAAAGAATAATAGTACTTTGGATGGCAAGTTATGCCTGTTTGTTTATTTTAAGGGGGGGGGGAAATCCTTCTGGTAAAAACAGTTGTTAAACCGCCAGTTTTGTGTTGTCACAAGTAAAGAAAACTCTTTGTCTTCTAAATTATTGTTCCTGGCCTTGTAGTTCGACACTTGTGCTTGTATTTAAATGTTGCAGTTTTCTGATAAACGGCTATGGTAAACTCTTCCTTTTAAACTACAGCCACGTGTATCAGAAACTGTTTGATTTATTAAGTCCTTACAGTACAACATATTAGGAGGACTGTCCAGAAATATAGCAGTAGAATTCACTTTGGTGTTGAGCTTTAAGTTTCATGCTTTTTAAGTAGGCATAGACAGTTTTTAACCTAGTACAGACTGTTAGTTGTAGTCAGCTTTGAGGGCAATAATTATGATTATGAATAGTAGAATAAACATGACTGATGTAATCTGAGAAGCAAAAAGGAGAAACATAACAGCACTTAAAGCTTATTGTATACTGCAGATAATTTGTTAGCAATTTCTTTTAATTTTTATTTTTGTGGTAGTAGTGGTGTTTCAACCATAAGTTTTGGCAAAAAGTAATGGCAGTGGCCTGTAACTCGTGCCTTTCTAAGTTCCTCTTGTTCTCATTTCCACCTGCTAAAAACTATCTGTCCTTCCACTTAATTCTGTACAGGCTTTGGGTCATAATTTGTGAATGACCAGAGATGAAATGATTCCCAAATATTTGAATTTAAAGGAAATGTAAAACTTTCAAAGTAGTCTTTCCTCCTCCTCTATCAGTTTTGCAGTGTAACGTTACAGTGGCATATTGCTTCCTCTCTATCTAACTTCTATTACAAAGCAGCAGTCTAAGGTTATATTACTGAATACTTATACAAAACCCCCATGTATTTCCAGATCTGAAACTATATTTATAGAAACGTTTCACTGGTCATTCAAGGTTTCCATGCAGTCTCTCCCTGCAGATCCTTCTGAGGAAAGTTCAGGGTGTCTTTCTTCCAGCTCCTTCAAGAATATGACTAACATGCTTGTGTTGGCTTCTTATCATGTTATGTCCTTTTTCAAGAATTATGGTTTTATCATGAATTTTTCTTAAATCTTTATTTTCTCACGCTGCTTGAACAGACAGCCTAGACCAGGGATGCTTAACCAGTGATCCATGAGCTCCCCATGGGTCAGGAAATTTGGCAGCAGGGGAGTGGTGGCCATTAATACAGCTACCCTCCCCGCTGCCGAATTCCCAAACACCAAACCCTGTGCACTTGGTTGGAGCCTCCTGGATCCAGGCCATGCCCCCTCAATCCATGTCCCCTTTTTCCCCATGGGGCTGGGTCATGTCCCTTCCCTTCCCTTCCAACCCATCCCCACTTCCCCACCCTCCGTGGGGCTCACCCTGGGTTGCCGCCCTGCCCCTCCTCTGCACGCCCAGATGGTGGCTGCTGCTCTGGACCCAGGCGCTGGATCAGAACCACAATCTGGCCAGTGGATAGACCAGGGACTGCCTGTTTGGGCATTCAGGGACAAAGGTTGAGTACCGGTCGCTAAATGATCATTTGTTTTTACCAGCTAAAACTATTGTTTTCTTGACATTCCTGTTTGGGAGAAATGAATGTTTTTTTTTATTCATGCACAGAATCTTTCTGAATCTCCTAGCCTCATTTTTACCTTTGAAACCGTTCACTTTATTGTAATCCCTGGAAGTCCTCTGTTTCAGCAGATGCCTTCCATCAAATATGGTCTTGCAGATGGAGACATTGTAACTTGGATTCAGTATTTCAAATTCCAGTGTATTGGTTCTATGGAGGAACCTTTTTAATCAATACAATACCTTTACTGTAGTCTCCTTCAGCCAAGCTAAATGTATTGATATTCATATTTGTCTGTTTCCAAGATTCATGGAGGGGCTAAAACCAAGCAGAGAGGTTTCAATTTTGATAAGGAAGATGAATTGTTTTTTTTCTGGTGAATCCTTTAGTGGTAGTGATGCAGATATACATGTTGCTGTAAGACTCACAGCCTTCACAAGCTTTAGGGTTTTTTTGTTTTTTTTTTCCCTACAATTTCTTAGGCCTTCTTTAAAACAGAGGCAGGCATGGTTAACTCTTTGAAGTCTAATTTCAGCAGGACCTGTTGCAAACTATTTCCATCTTTATTTTTAGATGTAGCTTATCTTCATATGTTAGGGATGTCTAGGCCACAACTTTGAAGAGGAAGAACTGAGAATAAGTATATTGTAAAGTTTAACCTTCATCATCTACGTGTCTCAGTAACTCAACTGAAGACATATTCACTGATAAGAATTTAATTGCCTTGAAAATCTCCTCTTTTACCCAAATGAATACAATGCTGCCTGTTGTGTTCAGGCAGTAAAGGCCTGATTCAGTAATACAAGTTTGTGACTTGTATGCAGATTGGCACTCCCTTTTTAACCATAATTAAACACTTTTGCCTTTAGAGATCAGCAAATATTTAATTGTAAACACTTAAATATAATTAATAATACTTCTATTACATTTTTGGGAGCTACAGGACAAAGTTGTTTGGGGTTTTTTTTATTTCCTGATTAAACTAATTGTGAATGTATTTTCAAGATGTTCTGTTGTGTATCGAGTATCCTTGTTATAGCATAAGAAATATTGGGACCTGATGTATTAACTACCTGTTGCTTACTGTATTCTCCATAGAGCTGTAAATAAGTCATTGTGTTTGGTTGTATTTTCAGTCGAGGCACCAGAAAATAATCACCTGTCCCTGCTGTACCCTCGTAGACTCCCAAGAGCACTGAGCTAATGGAGCAAGCAGAGGTGTGGAGTATTTTCTTCTGAGGCTGTAGGTAGTCTCAGTAGACTTCACATTTTGTCTTCAGTGGCAACTTAACAACTAGCTGAGGGATTTTCCATATGACTTCCTTGTTAGATTTTTTGCACTTTTGTTCCTAACTCTTGTAGTTTTAAATAAGCTGTCCTTGTATACAGGTTTTTCCTTCTCCTTACCACCCCCCCCACCTCTTCCCAAATACACTTTCATATTAGATTCTAGCAATCTAGTGCATGCCCTTTTATAATCATTTCTTCATAGGCTTAGTGTTTTACAGTCACTGGAAATGTTAGTGTAGAGTGTTGTGGTTTGGGTTCCAGTAGGGTGCTTTTCTAAGTTCACATCTGGGAAGATGGTCTACTCTTGTATCTCCTGGTATTTTATTTTCCCTTCAGTTTTTTATAGACAAAGTGGTGTAATGGGATACTTGAGTACATTATGTAAGTTCAGCAAACTGTGTGTATATCTATTTTTTAACCCTGATTGAAGTAGTTTAAAAATAAACATGGTAGCTAAGCTTGATTTACCATGTCATTACTGTGGAAAAATTAAACTACTTCAAATCATTTCATGAATTTTAATTGCATAACAGTGATTGGCATAACAGCTTAGATATTTTTGTATTTCACTTAAGCTGTTTAAGGCAATTTTATACAAAGACTAAAACTTTATATTTAGTATGTAATTATATTGTTGAAATATAAGCAAATATCCCTAATCATAAACCCATAGCTCTCAAGATATCAATTTGTAGAAAAGCATTTTCTAAAGCACTTAACCTAAACTCAGTTGGTAATCTTCGTTATGCAGAGGAGGAAGCTGAGGCACAGACAAGTTAGGGGAATTGCTTACAGTTCTTGAAGGAGCTGGAGCTAGAATTGATGGGCCAGGTCTGCTCTCTGTTACATACGACCAGACAACTCATGCAGCTATAACTAAGAGTAGAGTTTGCCTCCAGGTCTCTTTATCTGACTGCCTACGTGTGCAAAGTGGGCCCTATTCAATTTGGATTTGGCCCTAATCGGGGACAGTGATTCAATTAATTGATTTGATTCACTGTCCCTGATTAAATTCCCCTGAATCCAGATCTGAAGATGTGATGCTGATTCAGAGAATCAGCTATTCGGACATAGACACAGCTTTAAATGTTTTTTCTACATACCTTGAGGTAGCAGGTGCAGCTTGTGATTGCTGCGATGCTAGGGTGCATGGAGCCTCCATGTGCTTGGCGGCAAACTTGGAAGTGGACCGGAAGTACTTCCGGTCCACTTCCAGGTCTGCTGAGAGCGGGCAGAGGGGCCCTACACGCCTCCTTGGCTTGGCGATAAGCCACAGGGTGACCCCCAGGTGTCCCCCCAGACCCAGGAGACACTAGTCGCTGAGCCGGGGGAGGGGGAGGGCACAAGGAGGCCCCCCCCCTCCCCCACGTTCCCCATCAGACCTGGAAATGGACAGGAAGTGTTTCTGGTCCACTTCTGGGTCTGCTGCTGAGTGCTCTGGAGAGCCCCTTTGCTCCTGTCGGATGCTCCATGCGCCCCAGCATCGCAGCATTTACAAGCTGCCTGCTACCTAGAGGTATGTAGAAAAAACATTTAAAGCTGTGTCTATATTCAAATCTTTCCAAACCTCTCCAAAGCAATTCGGACAGTTCCAATTTGATTCGGAGAGATTAAAGGGTCCTGTGAGTCGATTCAGATTTGGCCACCAGATCAGGCTGAATCTCCGATGAATGGAATCGGGGACCGAAGCTTCACGCAGCCCTACTGCCTGCCTCTTTGTATATTTGATGGTATAGGGCTGCATTACAGGTTAGGACAGGGGCAGGCAATTATTTTGCACAGAGGGCCGCTTACTGAGTTTTGGCAAGCCATCAAGGGCTGCATGGCAGGCAGCCAGGGCAGATTAATATTTTCTAAATTTTTTAGGGGCCCTATGGGCTGGATAAAATGACCTGGTGGGCCACATCTTGCCCACCCCTCTGTTAGGAAAACAACCTTCTAGGCCTGCATCAGTGAAGATTTTAGGTGCAATGTTATGTGTCTCATTTGCCACAAGAAATATTAAACATGTTACACAGATTCCTTGAAGTTCTGCTTTATGGGAATGATTCTCATTTTGTAACTTTGTCTGAATGGACAGTGATTTGGTAAAACTGGAGAAAAATCATTTTCTAGTGATTTTTTTTTTTTTTTTTTTTTTTTTTAAGATGTCTGTTGTGTGTATTCTTTCCTATGAAAAATTCTGTAAATCATCAATATTAAAATATGAGCATAACAAGGTAGCTTGAAATAGATTCAAACCTTTTTGGGTTATTTTGAAACCAATTTGAAAGAATGAACATTTGTTTAGAATAGGGAAAACCATTGGGAGAAAATATTCTAGAAACTCTTCTAGGGGGAAATTATTGTGCAGGAACATCAAAAGAGTTCGTCCAAACTGTAGACTTTGTTTTGTCCTCCACAGTTTTTTGAGTCCAGGTTCTAAATTCGTTGTGTGTTAGCAGACTTTGATTTTACTTGTACACACAGACTCTAAAATGTTCCATATGGTTTATGTTTTGTCTCCACTCGCATTGAACAGTTCTGGAAAATATACTTCCTGCATCATTTCACTGTTTTGATGTGTTGTATATTTACTAAAGCAAAGGTAGCTCAGTAGAAGTAAAGTGAAAGACTCGGTTTAGTTATGTGACTTGCCCATTTTGGTCAAGTATTGGTACTGGCTTGAGGACCAACTGAAAGAAAAGTTTGAGCATAATTTTCTTTCTGCAGTTGTTGGTCTTTTTGAAACCAAAAATAAGTGAAGCAAAAATCAAAAAAGTGAAGTTGGAAACAGAGAGCTTTCTTAGACCAATTGCTAATAAAAATTGACTTTTTAATAAAAACACTTTTGTTGAGAGAGGGTTAAAGTAATGGACTGTCTTGTCTATCTATGCCTGTTAACCAGAACCACTTTATAATAGTTATGTAAAATAAATAACTGCCACAGCATCCCCTCTGATAAATGTGGGAATACAATCCCAAAGCATAAAGATAATAAGCAGATATTTAAAAAACATATTAGCTATAACTATATATTGAGGTGTACATGATCAGATTGTGCATAGTGATATAGAAAAGGTAGAAATGTCTAATATTTCAGTGCAGTATTTGTAACAGCAGGAGGATATAGGTGGATGGGGTAGAAAGCTTTACAGTGTGTAACAGATGAGGAGATGAGGCTGCCTCTGCTAAACTGAACTGTCAGGAGTCTTTAAGGAACTAGCTGAGGAACTCCCTGAACAATTAATGTTAATTTTGAATAAACTTTGGAAAAATGGGGAAATTCCAAAGGAATTAAAGACTGCCAGTATACACTAGCTAGCCTGGCATCAACCACGGATAAAATAATGGATAACTTATTTAGGGATCCTATCAGTGAAGACACTAAACACATAATTAAGTTGGCATAGTCGCATAGATGGCACCTTTTCTGGAAAAAAATCATCGTCTCTCTGACTAGGAGTATAGATCTAGTGGGTATGAATTATTCTGATTTCTTCAAGGCTTTGAGGAAGTTCCGCATGATATTTTGAGTAAAAGTAATTTCATTGTTGTTGTCATTGCCCTTTGTGGTAAAAGAAGACTATGTATTTCATCTCGTACTCCTTTGGCAATTGAGTCTTTGATGCCTGTTGAGCCCAGTTTTTGTCAGACATTTATGGTACCAGTCTGGACACAGGATAGTGTATGTTGTGGTGGGAGGGCCGATCCAGATGCGGAAACTTTTTGTTGCAGGTGCTATATACTCTGCGGCACTGTCCAGACGACTGCGGCCGTGCGGTGTGTGGCATTGCAGACACCTGTGGTGTCACATACTGCACGTTGTTCTCTGCACTGTAAGGGACCAGCGTGGGGGTTTTGAGGTGGGAGGGTTGACCCCTGGGGGGCAAAAAAACCTGCCCAAAACCAGAACCTGGCTGGCTAGAGTCGTACTGCAGCTGCTGGCCAGGCACTGCATGGCAGGATCCCTGCTGCTGCAGCCCTGGGAAGCCCCCAGGACCCCAGGTAAGGCTACTGAAGCCAGCTCAGAGTTGGCCCCAGCCTCCTGTACCCCATTTGGGGTAACCTGCTGTGTGCCAGGCTCCCCGGGGACAAGTAGTAGCAGCACAAGGTGTCCCACTGCTACTTGTTCCGGGGAACCAAACTTCCATGCATGTGTGTACACAGCCTGCATGTCTGATACCCTGGCACTTGGAGCAAATGGTGCTTTTGGGGGCTGATTACATTCATGGGTTTTTTATTACTCATTTCTAACAATAATATTGCATGATATAGGAGTTTATTTTAAATTGTCCCTATGTCTTTTCTGTTGCCTACCACATGAATATCAGGCCACAGTTGTCAGTAAAGGATTTTCTAGAGGAACAAATAAGAATGCCATCTTATTTGGGCCTTCATAGTCAGAGTACTTATTTTGTATGTTTGATTACAGAAGGACTTCAGAGTTTGCAATTCTGTTACTATTATTAATCTTGCATTCGAGAGCTTGTCTAACTTTATCCCAAAATCCTTGCCTCTTGCATAATTTCTGGGCCATCACAGCTACGATATCACTCGTATGCTATTGTAACATTTAAAATCATGCCCAGATTTTGCACTGATCGGCAAAGCAATCTGTGGTGACTGGACTATTCCTGGGAATGTGCAGTTAAAGCAACAGTTAACAGGACACACATGATAGTTTGCTGACAGATCTAGCAATGCCATAGTGAAGAATGAGGACAAGTATTGTTAAGGGGGGAGCCTTAATGCAATCCTTGGTTATACAAGAAGGGAATATCTGTAGTAAGTGGTCAAAAGTATGCTTCCGGCTGCACATTGTTTGGTTAGACTACCGGTGAAAGTGTTTTCTGTTTTGGGTGTCCCCACTTCAGGAGAAATGGGGAAATTCTGAAGGAGTTCTGAAAATTTATCCTTGGGATCTAGAGCAAGCCTTAGAGTTAGGAGGCATAAGCAGCTCAACTGATCCAGCTTAGCAAGAGGAGGTTGGGACACAACTTGATCATTGTGTATAAGTATTTACACGTTGTAAAGATGTCTGATTGTGGGGGTCTCTCTTTAACCTTGCAGATAAGATACAGTGCCTGCAAGTTGAAGTTAGCTAAACTCATCTGTGAAATAAGACGCAGCTTCCTGGTAGTAAGTGTAATTTAAGCTTCGAAACAATCTACCAAAAGAGATGCTGTACATACAAAAATATATTTTGATCCTGCCTCAGGGAAAAGTGTTAAGGCTTCTGTGTCCAGGTGTTTAGGCTGGATAGTTGTAGTGGATCCTTTTGGCTATGGAGTATGCGGGTTACACGCATTGCTTTCCATGCTCATAATATTTGGTAATCTACATGAACTCTTGAGGGTAATCAGATCTCAGGCTTCAGGACCCCAACTAGTCATCTCTGGATATTAGGAAGGAAATTTTATCTTGATGTACCATTTGGCAGGTATACTGTGTTTTTTGCCTTGGTCTGGACTGGATAGAACTAACACTCTGAGGTGGTACAGAAAGCTTTTCTTAAGATAGTTGCCCATTGTTTCTTTCTTGCTTGATCAGAGTCAAACTGACCAGACTTGATCAGAAATAATTTCCTCCCTGGGTCTGATTTGGCAGTGACCTGCAAGGGTGCAGCTCCTGCTGCCTGTGCTTTACTGCCTGCTAGAGCAGGGGTGGGCAAAATGCGGCCCAGGGGCCGGATGTGGCCCGTCAGGCTGTTCTATCTGGCCCGCGAGGCCCCTAAAAATTTAGAAAATTAAAATGTATCTGTCCTGGGCTGCCTGTCATGTGGCCCTCAATGGCTTGCCAAAACTCAGTAAGTGGCCCTCTGCCCAAAATAATTGCCTGCCCCTGTGCTAGAGCCATTTGAGTAGATCTTATGTAATCCATAATTTTCTATTGCTGGGCCTTAGTCATTGGTGGCACCTTGGTTTCTCTAGTTCTTTGCCTGTAGCATACGATTAGCATACAATAGATTAGTGTCTTAAAGGCTGAATTGCTGTGGTCCAATTTCAGGCTCAGCATAAGGGTGTTTGGGTGAGGTAGGATAGCTTGGGATGTATAAAAAGCTGTGCTAGATCAGTGGGCCAACATTTTTGTCCCAATCAGGCTTGTCACAGATTAGCTCTGCATCTTCCCTGAGTGCCATTCCAGTCCCTTTTCTCTACCCCACTCGCTACTCTGCTTTCTGTTTCCTGCCCTGTACTTCCTGCCTGATCATCTGCTCTGCTTTGAGCTTATCTGCTGCTGCACTGGCTGCCTGTCTTCTCTGATTTGCCATGTGCCACATGCAGAGACTACCTGTGCCAGTTGTAGTATATGGGTTGCAGGTTGGTCAGTGCTCTAGTAGGTGATTAATCGATACCTCCTGGCCTTAAAACTTTGTGAAACATTTGGAGTTAGCTTATACAGTGGTTCTTGCAGGACTCCCCTGCAAGTTTCCAAATTGTGGTCACTGATCAGGCAAGTAATTTAGGCCGTGATTCCACAACCTGTTCTGGATGGGTTGGTAGTACCGTCACCTGCTCATATGAAGTATTACTGCTCGCTTCCGTTGGACTCTGTCCATCAGGGTCTGTCTGTGTTTTGAAGCAGATTGCAGGATCTTTGCCCTATTGTGCAAAATTCAAATTGGCTTACACAGTTTAAGGGCCTTGGTTTTCTTCAGCGGAACTAGTTCCTGTTCTTGCTCCGTTCCGTGCGTTCTGGGCCCCCTTTTTCTGATGTCTGTCGGTAGTTGCCAAGCAACCTCAGCAGTGTTTCTGCACGTCCAGAACCGAGTGGTTGTTACTCAAAGTAAGATGGCTTTTAATGGCCACAAATGATGACAATCCCATGAGAGAGGAATGAGAAGTTTGTAGCTCTTCTGAAAAGGCTAATAATATTTAGCATGTATATAGTATTACTTTTTTTTTTAATTTTCAGAACACTGTCATAAGACTACTGAGAAAAAGGCTGTTTTCCTTTTCAGCGGGGGATATAGTCAATCACGTCTACTTCATGCAGCTGAAGGTAGAATTCAGTCCCAAGGGGCAGGGAGTTGGTTAGCTTGTATATTTCTTTATTTGACAAATATTAACTTCCTATGTTTCTAATTGAGCTTTAAATTAACTAGAAATTAAAAAACTGGAAGACTTATTCCTTTGTTGAGGCATCATCTCTGATGATGCCAGTAGTAGCGTCAGTTTAATTCATTCTACTGTACTGAGGGCGTAGTGGATTTAATTAAAGTACTTAAAATCCAGAAGACCTTCCCAACTAGAACATAAACTACAGGAACTGTAGGGTAAGTTTAGGGTGTTAATTGTCTGGCAGCACTCTAGTGCTTATGAAACAATACATAGAGTTTATTTTTTATATTCTGTCTCTGCTGTACGAGAACTGCTTCAGTCTCAGTAGCAGGTACTCTAAACCTCCCAAAGCAGGTACAGGACTGGTAAAAGCTAAATCTGATTTTGAAAGAGCTGGTTCCAATGTTTTTAAAGCCTATTATTTTCAGTTAAAATGCATATTGGTCACATTGAAAGCATGGTATTGAGGGCAGAAGTTAGGAAGTGCCAGTATTAAGGTTTCTCTGCCTGTGCAACCTTCATTTGGTGCCTTTTACGTACAATTAGTCATGTCACTGCTATCTACCCTGCCTATTTTTAAAAATTAATAATATAAAAATCTTATAAAAAAAAAAACCGAAAAACCAAAAATGCAATGAGCAGTCTTGCTTAAGCAACTTCTCAAATTCTGGTACACACATCTGGAATTCTTGAGTCACACACATGATAGCAAATTAAACTCTCCCACATATTTAGGCACAGAAGACTATTGCTCCTGTTCTTACGGTTCTCACTTTTTAAAGGAGGTAGTCTCAAGTGGGTACTCACCATTTTCATTCATAAAGAAATAGGATTTACTTGCCATGAGTCAGAGGTAGAGACGTGGCACATCTCTGATTTAAACTAAGTTTCTGCACAAATCACTAATACAAAAGGCATTTGGAGTTGTTTGCATAGTGTTTGTGGAATGGAGAAATACATATATCAAGTATGCACTTCCCTTGAGGTAAATGCATCCAGTGTCTGTATGTTCTTGGTTCTTGATTTGATATAGTCTAAATATTGTATATCTGGCTAGTCACTTTTTTGTTAAGAGGCTTCCATTTTGCCTCTGTTTGGGATGGAACGAGTGAAAACAAACGGTAGGCTATAGTACAACAGTATCAACGGGGGATGCAAATAAACACAACAATTGAATGCAAGGTGTACACATTCACAGTTTAGCATGCCATGAAGGTTTGATATGCTGCAACTTTCATGAGAGTGCATGTAAAAATAAGACATTGTGGAGGTTAGGAAAAGATGCTTTAAATATTAATTAGGGGAGCACCTTTTACTATCAGTTATAATCAGCTGCAGATTATCCATATCATAGATGTAGGCCTGAGGAAATTCCAGAAAATTTAAAAATCTACAGGGGAAAATGTGTTTTGTGTGGGGGTGATAGTGTTGTTGTCCATTACCAGGCAGTTGCAGCTGTGGTGGGTTTGTGTCAGTGAGTGATAGGTTACTCTTTGCTGTTAATATGTGGACTGAGAGCAACACCTAGATAATCTTTCTTAAGAAAGTTTAATGACACACTGTGTTGATGAAGATGTCTGTAAAAACTGTACTCGAAGACACTGAGAACAGGATGAAATAAATGTAACAGTAACTGGAATCAGTAATTTCTAAGCAAGTTTGAAACAGTTTTCTAGGGTGATATTAGTAACAGTGTAAAAGCTCTCAGTTTCTCTACCATTAATGTTAGGTTGCCTTGCATGTATTCTACAGTTGTGATTTGACTGTGCCTTAATGAAATTTCCCAAGTCCTCAGTTAGGTTAGTAGTAGTAATATAAAGTTTGTGCTATTTATTTAACTTTAATCCATTAGGGCAAATAAAGCCATCAATACCAGTTTGGTTTAACCAGCTTAGCATATGAGCTCTGGCAGCTGTCTTCTTGCATGGAGGTTTGTAATTATACATTTAGCTCCACTGAGCAAGTGCAGTACTGTGTGCATCTTACCTGTAAACCTTAATCATTAGTGAGGCAGCTAACATGTAAGAGAAGTGTTTGGTGTTTAAGTAGTTCATAAAAGGCTAGTGAATCTTTTAAAACTCTTGCAGTTAGGTCATACATGGAAAAAAGTTTTTAAAAAATGGCAGTAACAGTAGTGCCAGTTAAAATCGTGACTTTCTGAACTCTTAACAGTTCTTGTAGGTTACAATTAACAGTTACCTTGTATGCTAATTGCTTTTGAACCACTTATAAACTACTTAAACTACACACCTTTAAAGTGTGACTCCAAACTCCTAAATTTTAAGGTGTAATGTAAACATAGCATGAAGATTAATAAGGCAGAATCACACTTGCCTTGCTGCTGCTGCCTTCTGTCTGGCTTCAGTTTCAACAAAACAGAGCCGTTTCTATCTTACACGGCAAACATGGACAGGGATCTGGAGCCAACACATGGTATTCTTATTTTAGGTTGTTCATGGTTGCTGCTTCATTATCTTGTGCTGTTTTAAAGATAGTCTTTAATATCTTCCAAATTGGCACCCACTTAACCTAGTAAGTGCTGATGCCTTTTTTTAATCTCTTCTCCAAGAGTGTTTTTTTTAATTGGTTTGGAAGTTTGTATTAAAAGTGGCTATTGTGATATTATTGTATCTAGGCATCAAATGCTTTTTTTTATAACTTAACAAATAAGTTTGAATCCTTGGAAGAAGCGTAATGAATCCAGGCTTCTTGAAGCAGAGTCTCCAGTTCACGATTAGTACATCTATATTTGTTAGTTAGAAGCACTATACCAGGGTAGACAATGCAGCCTGGGAGCTGGATACGGCCCGCCAGGCCACTCTATCTGGCCCACTGGGCCCCTAAAAAAATTTAGAAAATTAATATTTATCTGCCTTGGGCTGCCTGTCATTCAGCCCTTGATGGCTTGCCAAAACTCAATAAGCGGCCCTCTGCCTAAAATAATTGCCCACAGATGCATTCTTTTAGATATGTACTTGCTTATGTTCTTGTGGAGCAGAAGTGCAAATAGTGTAAATAGTCACAACAGCAGCCCATTTGCTCTTGGTCAAGCAACTCCAAAGTGGCGCCTCTTGCTCAGTGCGATGTAAACATATTTCAAAGCACGAATTAGCCTGATCATCCATTCACATGTTCACAGAAACCAAACTAACCAGTGATGTCATGGTCATCTTTGAATTTGGAGGGCGAGCAACAACTTATACTATTGCTGTCGAAATCTGGTTACATGAAATGTTCAAATTACCGCATAAATAAAAAATACCAGATTCACCCAAAGAAGCATGTCTGCCTATGTCCTTAGACCAACATGGCTACAACCCATAGCCAAATTACCACATATAATCTTTTTTGTAAGTCTTTAAAAATATTACATCTCTACTTTTATTTTAATGAGCTACAAGGTAAATTTTTAAAGTTACTTATAAGCCTGAAGATGCAAGTGGGTGCCTACTGGTGTTTTCATGTCTCTAGGACTGCTTACAGATATAAAAAGAACCAAAAAACCCTGGCAGTTTTCTTAAACTTAGTGTGCCCCTGCACAGAGTCCAGCATGTGCCCAGAAGAGACTTCATGTTAGTTGGACACAGCTCACCAAACATCTGTATAGTTCAGATGCTTCAGCTGGGCTTGTATGGCACTCTTTATGTAATAGCTGATAGAATCAGCTTTAGATAAAAGTGCCAAAAAGCCACACTGAAGTGCCTGTTCTATACAGACGTTGCAGAGCTGGGTTGAACTAATGCGCTGCTGCTTCCAGTAAAAGTGTGTGTTTTGTGGGGGGGTTGTTCACTTTTCCCCTCTCACCCCATGTCTCTCAGCACCCCCATTGCCTACCTTACAGCAGGTTATTGAATGTTGGGGGCTTTGGTGAAAATCAGCGGGTCTTACCATTTCTTGTGCTTTATTCTCAAAATAATTCATGCACTATTCTTTGTGTTTCCTTAAGAGATGGATTGTGGGATGCACCGCAGTATCCTATAAATGTTTTATAGAGCCCCATAGCAGTTGTACAACATTATTTAAAAAAAACAAAAAACCCACCATAAGAGTAGGTCCTGTTTAGTGCAAGGTGTCCTTTAAAATTCTTTCAATTCTCTATCTTCAAGAGTCTTTGGCATTAAATGATAACCACTGGCTGGCTGCCACCACCTTGTGTTTCCTCAATCTTCCAGGAGTTGTTAATATTTAAAAGTGCCCTGACTCTGTCTTCAAGCTGCAGTTTAAAAACTTCCGGTTCTTCTGCAGCTCCTGGATTTCAGCAGTTTGTTACCTTGGCCCAAAGGTGGACTTTATATTCCCCTCATTGTATCTATAGGATCTTGAAAATTGCAAGCATTGTACTTGAAGTTTGGATCTTGTGATATCAATAGAGATAAGTAGTAAAATATTCCAAGGTGTGATGACACTTAATCATTAACGATTTGCAACTCGGGGCATTTCCTGAATATTAATGACTGGATGTGAAAGTTGATGGCCTGAGGTGGAATCATTACCTCATTGACATTTTTTCTCCTCCCTCCCCCTTCCACCCCACTCCATCTGCTAATGGGGGAAAATAGTCATAAATTTACAATTTATGTAAATTGGAATGGTCTGAAGCATGCTGATAAAAATGGTTATTTTAACTTTCTCCAGCTAATGACTTCACAATCCTGCAGCTATCTGGTTACAGAGTTCCTGTTTCTAGCTGTCCAATAAGATTGCTTCCCCAATCAGTGCCATTTTGTAAAGTTCATTATTGTTATGATTTGTTTATATATATAAAAAAGCTTGTCCTCCGAGGGATTAAACTGATGGATGAATCTGTCAAAATTATGTACATATGAACAACTAGTAAAGCAGGTATCACACTGATATAATGCCACACCTTTGATTTGTTTTAATACTTAATCTGCCTCCAAGGAAAGTTTTGAGGATTAACTAGTCAATGTCAGTACAGAAGTTGTTTATTTTTAGGCTTGAAGTGATTTACATTTTAATTTTTTTTTAATTTAATTTTGCTCATCTTCTATTCCCTCCAACTTTAGAGAAGGCACTAAAATGTATAACATTTCATTTGTACCCCTCTTCTAAAGAATGAAGACTATGCAGTCAACTGCTGCTTTCAGCATGTTGCATGTTGGGTTTAGACTCCTGATATGTTAAACCCAAATGCAATTGGACATCCTAGTAGAGAGTGGCATGCTGAATTTCCTTAAACTTCACAACTCCAGGTAGATCCATCATGTGGCTTTACCACCTGGGAATGTGCACGTTGCCATCTGTTTTGCTTTTGAAAATGGTATCAAGGCAGCTTACATAGTTACACCAAATAAAAGAACTATTTTGTATAGACCTTATTGGTGTTTACAGAAAAGCTGAAATTTCTTTAAATTACCTTGTTACTGCTAAACTTTTCAAATGAAGTTGTTTGGAAATGTTCCAAAGAAAAAGAATTTCATTGGACCAGAAATGTTTCCTCTGAATCGCTTTGAGTGTAACAAACTTCCAGGGAATCCAGAGGCCCTGCCCTGGATATCTAGCAGGTTGCTGGGGCAGATTGTGATTTCAGGCTGTGCTGTGCAAGGACAGCCATCCATTTCAAGGTTTCTGGCTCCCTGCTGCAGAACGGGGAATCTGAAAGTCCTGAGAGCCACAGCTGAAATGGTGGCACTGCTTCTAGCTTTTCAGCACGGGGTCAGGAAGCCCCAAGAGCCACAGGTTTTGCTTGGGTTCTCAAGGCTTCCAGGCTCCTTGTTGTAAAGCCAGGACTGGGAGCTTGGAAGCTCTCGAAAGAGCACTAGTGGTCTCTAATCTGCAGCAGCCCTGCCATATGTGGGCTTCCAGACTCTAAGACCTGGTGGATATCAGGACTGCCCAGCTATATTTTACTCGGCAGCCACATTTTGGTTTTCTTGGAAGGATAATATCTCAAGATTTCTTTAAAGATGCCCAGTTTGAAGGAAATTCAGAAACTTTGAAACGAAGTTCATATATATATATATATATATATATAATATGAACTTCGCTTTTCATTTTAATATGTATATTTGCAACCTAGAGGAGCTCCCTTTTAGCCATCTCTGTTTTCAACAGCTTTATTCAGCTTTTTAGGAACTAGAATTTCCCTATTGGTTGGATCTCTGGAATGTAGCTTTGCTGAAATATTGTAATTTGAGATTTAAGGTGTATTTGCAGGCTCCAAGCCTCACTCTTCACTGCTTTTTTACCTTAGCTAGAAAGTTACTTTTGTGCAGAACACACGTGAAATGAAAACCAAATGATGGGAGTAGTGTTTTACGATTATACTGCACCGACTTAGCTGAGGTGTAAATGACTCCACAGGGGATGGAGAATTGGAAATTAAATCCCCAAAAGAAATCGCAGTTGGTTGAAGGAAATGATTAATACCCCTTATTTAAGACCCCTGAATTAGCAATGATAAATTCAGGGAAGAAGGAAAGATAACTGCACTAAGGCAGGTTGATAACTATACAGATTTATAGCAGAGATCAAAGCATACAGCAGCACATATGCATAATGTTCCAAGTTGCAACATTCTTTGAACCTCCTGAACTGGTTTGTGATGGGTTCTTGCAAAGGGAGTGGCAGAGAAAGGGTAGCATAGGTTGTTTCTATGCTGATATGAGAGAATCAGCTGACCATTTTGAACCATGTCTAGGAAAGCCAGTACCCCCTGCAAAATGAGTGTTTGCTTATAACCTTGTTCCTTATGAGACAGCCTTGTGCACATGGAAAAACTGTACTCATGTTTGCCAGGAATTTAGAAAAAAATATACAGAGCTTTGAGAATGTAGTACTTAACGCAGGAGATAAATCTTTGTAACGAACATAAAGCAATCATTTAATTTCAGAAAAACAACCTTTCGGCCTCCTGCCATCTAGTCAGGTCTAACTTAAATGTTCAGCAGTTGGTATGAGTTATGTACTTAAAAACTGTAATTGCACTCTTGCCAATCTCCACTGCAGTGCACACCCACTTTAGCTTGTGCAGCTAAAAATAGTCTGCTGTGATACAGCAAAGGAAATATGAAACTAAATTGTGATATATTTTTCTGGTACTGCAGAGCTTAATAGAATGGGCATCGGAGTGGGGTTTGGAGCATTTAGGGAATTTGGCTTGATGACACAATTTGTCAAACTTATACTCACGACTCCCTTGAAATGAGTAAAAAAAAAAAAAAAAAAAATTGGCACACCCAGTTAAACCATCAGTGTTGTTTATTTTATATATATATATAGTTGCATCTGTTGACTGAAATGATTTTTAAATGGCCTTATTTAGAACAGCATAACCTCCTGGGTGGACACGTACCTCAGTTTAGGCCAAGCTTTTTTTTGTGTTGTTTTTTTGTTTTAAGTGATTAGGAGAATATTGAAACAACTCTGAAATAAGTATCCTGAACAGGGCTGTGTACTAGTTCAGAGAAACTAGCACAAGTTTGTGTGTAGACAGGGTCATAGTCTTTGCTGCAAATCTGTGTCACCCAGTTGACGGGGTGCTTCTCAAAGATGAAAGAAAAGGGGATATAAGTAGATTAAACCTAATTTTAAATATTTTGCAGCATCAGTTGAAGAGCATCACAACTAGAGTCTAAGTTAGTAGCTTGGCATACATATGCTTTTATGTGCTTGGAAGAAAATGATTTTTTGTAGTGTTGCCTGGTAATATTGATATTTGTTTTTAAGTACATAATGTGCTTCTAGAGCAAAAGTTTAAAAATGAAACAACTTGAGGAAGCCTCATTATCGTAGTTGGAATGTAATAACTGTAAATTAGTGAGCTTATAGACTTAAAGGCCAGCTATGACTTCAGCGTTGCTCAGCACATGCAGGCCAAAGCCATTAACTCTGAGCCATTTCTAAAACCTTGGTCATCTGAAAGTTTTGTAAAAGCTTGTAGTCTTATATAGAAGACGCTTAACATTACTGCAAAGTAAGTTCACATTTTTGATTCTTAATGGAACCTAAAACATGATTTGCCAATGGCAGGAGAAAATAGGACGCATGCCCTTGGCTGGGATCTGGGTGGTGTTTGGCTCTTCTTTAACTTGGGACATTTGGAATCCTGAAAATCACAAAAGAAATATTTTAAAAATTTTAAGGATGTTTCAAGAATGGGATTGGCTCCAGTAACCGAACCAAATAAAACAGGCTGCTTTCCTGGAACTATACATTCTGATACTTCATTCACAACTTTTAATATGTTTTTTCCAAAAATGATAAAAGTTTAGTGTAGTACAGTTTATTTTGCAAGGGTTAGGATTTATTTATTTGATCAATTAAGATGGCATGTTGTAAAAATACCTAGGGTGCTTGAAGAACCTCCACAAGGAGCAGTTTAAACTACCCTTGAGAGCAATTTTGTAATCTATAAATTTTATTTACCTTCACTGCTTTCATGTGTCTTTACTATATATGTCAGTAATACCACTGTAGTCCATAACTTAAATTGCTTATATCTCTAATTATGGAACAACATAGTTGTATATTAAAATTGCAGGAAATAGTTTAATAGAAAACCATTTAATACCACAGTAATGACCCTAACAATGAGCCACATTTCAGTTTTTGATTTATTTAACTAGGTGTGAAATCAATGTCTTATTCTGGGAGGAGGCTCCAATAAAGAATTTACCAAAAGGCACAATCCTATTATTATGGCAGCAGTTCTTTTCCATTCCTGTAACCCCCACGGTTAGGGCGTTGCTGATTCTTGGCTATTCATTTTTTCTAATTCCTGAAAACCCATGGGTTATAGAATACCTACAGAGAGAAAGGCCACTTACTGAAACCAGTAAGTTTGCATACTTCATTTGCATACTTTCATTTTTGTGGGGTTTCTCATTTACTATTTAATATGTTGATTTTCCTTCTCAAATTCAGGGTTCACATTTTCTAGTGTGCCTGCAGTTGACTGCTGACTGCAGAACGTGTGATTAATTTTTTTTAATTAAAAAAAATATTTTTAAACCTGGATACACAAAAGCTCTTTTAACTAATTGATCTTGCGATACTATTTTCATGAAATTGTCCATCAGTAAGAAAACAATACCAGTAGAAGCAGTTAAGGAGATCTAATGTTGCTTAATGAGTTTTGGTGAGCTGTTCAGGGCTTCAAGGCTAGTCCTGCCCCTTGACAGGCTCCCTACCCCCTGGTCACCATATTGGGACTGGAGGTCCTTTCCCTTGCCCCCAAAGTACTCCTTTTGGGAAGGGGGTTTGCCATTTTAGAACTGGGGGGGGACCCAGACCAAATTGAATGCTAAAAATCAAACATCAACAATAACATTTTAATTTTATTTAAAAAAGTATATTTTTGTCTTGATTTGTGTGTTTGCATTGTGTGTTTAGAGGCGATTGCGTAACAGCTCAAGATGAAGTAGAGGGGGTGGGAGGTATGGATAGGTGGGTGTGGGGTTTGTGGGGGGCTGGAGGTGGATGTGCATGTATGTGGGGGTGGGGGGGTACATGTGGGGTGTAGGTGCATGTGTGGTGGTGTGCGTGTGCATAGCAATGAGTGGGGCTCTCCCCAGAGGTGCGAGGGTATGGGTGGGTGCAGTGTTTTGGAGAGTGTGTGATTGTGTGCGAGGGAGGGGTGTGGTTGTGGGTTTTGTGGGGGAGGGTTTGTGAGGTATGGTGGAATAATCAGAGGAGCCCCCTTGGGTGCACACCCCTGAGCTGGTCAGCACCCACCCCAGAGCCCACATGCCCTGTGGCACTTCCCCACCACTACCAACAGCGCACAGCCCCAGCCTGCCCCATGCCTGTTCCGCACTGCCCACCCATGGTGTGTCCTGCCACTCCCTGGGCATGCAGCAGAGCTGAGGTGGCTCCGTGGTTGGACTGCCTTTCTAGGAAGCCCAGGTGGTGGTGGCTGGTCCTTCTGGCTGTCACTGCTGCTGGCCCCAGCCCCGCGGTACTGGCAGGGACCTGGGTGCACAGCTCTGCCTTGCACCTGCTCTGGACTCGTCCACCCAGGCTCAGCAGCGGCAACAGCCAGACAGAAACCATTCCACGGCACGAGGGTAAAGCGGACCCTCCCCCTCACTGTTGCTGGGCCCTTCCTTCCTGCTGCAACTGCGTGGAGCCCATGCTGGGCTGCCCTGCATCTGCTCTGCACGGCCCCCTTGGGCAGTCCAGAGGCAGCGGTGAGGTATGTTTCTCTCTCCCCTGTCTTGCTGTGTGGAAGACCAGCACAAAACAGGGGAAAATGCCTATGCAAGAGGAAAGAGTGCAACTGTCTGCATTTAAAAAGCTGTCATATGTGTGAAAGAACTAAACTGAAAAAAGATTTTTTCCCCCTCTAATCTGTTGCAGTTTCAGGACACATAGTAGTTTAAAAAAAACAAACACCAGAAGTCTAGTTTTTAAAGTTGGCTGCATCCTATTTCAGATTGCATGGTTTGAGTCTAATCATTACAAATACCTCAGTGGCCCTTCTGGAAATGCATGTTTCTTCTTCCCCACCCCCTTGAACTGTGCCATCTCCTCCATCATGCCTCTTGGTTTCCATACAGAGAAAGGCCAGTAATGTAGTCAAATTTTTAATCTGCTTAGATTTTCTAGCTGTTTTTGTTTCGTTTTCTTTTTTAACAAAGAGAATTGCATAGTATATAGACTTGTGGTTATCACTGGCATGAGGCTGAATTTTATCCATTGCTAGAAACCTTTTAGCCCAAAACAATATTTGTTTTTTGCCAGGTAACCATCAGTGCAAAAGACATTTCTTTGGGAGGCACAACACTTTCTGAAACATAGTTGGTGTTGCATTTATTCCTGGCCTCCTGTCTACCAGCTAGATCCCCCTGCTATGAATCTTGTCAGGCCTTGATCTCCACAGTCGTAATTTATTGTGGTAGCTTGTTGAGGTACCACCTAAAACAGAGGTGGGCAAAATGTGGCCTCCCAGTTGATTGAGTCTGGTCCACAGCCAAGCACCCACCAATTAACTGTATCTGGCCTGGCTGGTGGCTGCTCCTGCTGTGCTCTCTATGGGGCTGAGTCCTACCCACTCTTGCCTGGGGCAACACATGCTGCGGTCCCAGCTTCTGGCCAGGGCTGCTGCTGCTACTGCCCTGGGAACTGCTGGGCTCCCCCAGCCTCCAGCAGTGCCGCCTCCTCTACCTGCTACCTGGAGCATTGCAGTAGGGACAGAAGGGAAGCTACAGCACTGAGGAGTATGGGATGGGCTCTGCCTGCCACTTTCTTTGGTCTTGCTCTGGCATGGCTAGGTGGGGGAGCATGTAGGTGCCCGCCAGGCAGGCAGCACTGATTTCCCCTCTCCCTCCCCCCTGCCTGCTGAGGGCCTGGGCTCAGCCATGTCATAACGAGCAGGGGGGAAGCTGCCCCCCCCCCAACCCCTACCATTACCCCTAACCCTAACCCTAACCCTAACCCTAACCCTAACCCTAACCCTAACCCTAACCCTAACCCTACCCCCCCACCACCTACACCCTCCTACACACATACACCCCCATCATATCCACACATGCCCAACACCTCAACCACACACACACCCCTTCCCACATCTGCGCACATGCCCACACCCCATACAGTTTCATCTCCCCCTCACCATACTCACATGCCCCAGCCCCACATACCCAACACATCCCATACCCACACACACACCCCACAGTCTCCCACACCTCAACCACATCCCACACTGGCCACATATATCCCCCCCACGTACACCCACACCATACTCCAAACACAATACACAAGCAACCCCTCGCCACCCCCAGAGTACTTCCTGGGCAAGGCGAGAAACTTCCAGTGCCAAAGGTCAGGGGGTTGGGGGGCAGGACTTCCGCTCACAAGGTGGCGACCAGGGGCCGGGGCAGCTGTCAAGGGGCAGGGCTACCTTTTGCGGCCCTTGATAGGTCACCAATAATTGCCCCCCCCCCCCGAACCTACAAGCAACTTTCGTGGTGAGAAATGCAGAAAATGCCTAGAATAGCTAAGCAGTAAATCTAACTCACATCTGCACTGTTTTATATCGCCTCTTATTTAATAGCCTCATCTCAGGAAAAAGATGGTAGTAAGCAATTACAGCTTTGTGAAGTAGATTCTGAAAGTGGATAATTTATTACTGATGTACTGTTAACATGTATGGGCCTTCATCTGTATGGAAAAGTTTTGATTTTGTGCTGTAAAAGCTTCATAATGGGAATAGCTGAGCGTGTTTCATAGTATCTAGGGTGAGGAGGGACCTGAACAGATCATCTAGCCTGACCCCGTGCCACAGGCAGGGATGAATGCTGGGTTCACAAGACCCCAGGCAGGTGATCATCCAACCTCCTCTTGAATTTGCCCAAGGTAGGGGCGAGGACCACTTCCCTGGGAAGTTGGATCCAGATTCTGGCCACCCTAACTGTAAAATATTGCCTTCTGATCTCTAACCTGAACCTATTCTCCATCAGCTTATTACCATTGTTCCTTGTCAGCCCAGGTGGTGCTGGGGAGAAAAGGGCTCTACTTTTTTGCTGTTGATCTCCTCTGATGAGCTTTTGTAGGCAGCCACCAGGTCCTTCCTCAGCCTCCTCTTGCTGAGGCTGAACAGGTTCAGGTCCCTCAGTCTCTCCTCATAGGGCCTGTCCTGCTGCCCTCTCACCAAGTGGGTGGTCCTCCTCTGAACCCTTTCCAGGCTGGCCACATCCCTTTTGAAGTGTGGCGCCCAGTACTGGACGCAGTACTCCAGCTGCAGCCTGACCAGTGTCGCATAGAGGGGGAGTATCACCTCTCTGGACTGGCTTGAGATGCACCTTTGGACGCATGACAAGGTATGGCTGGCCTTGCTGGCTGCGGTCTGGCATTGGCCGCTTATGCTCATCTTGGAGTCAATAATGACTCCAAGATCCTGTTCCGCCACTGTGCCTTCAAGGAGGGAACTCCCCAGTGTGTATGTATGCTGTGAATTCTTTCTCCCAAGGTGCAGCACCCAGCATTTGTCTACACTGAACCCCATCCTATTCTTGTCTTCCCACTTTTGTAGTCTGTCTAAATCTATTTGCAGCCTCTCTCTCCCTTCAAGTGTGTCCACCTCGCCCCACATCTTAGTGTCATCAACAAACTTGGACCTTGCTTTCCACCCCTTCGTCCAAGTCACTGATGAAGATGTTAAACAGTGCGGGCCCAAGGACTGAGCCCTGGGGGAGCCCACTGCTCGCATCTCACCAGGTTGAGTACAACCCATCCACCACTACTTTCTGGGTGTGTCCCATCAACCAGTTTGTTTTTTTTTTTGTTTGTTTTTTTTAAACCCATCCAACTGTGTAGGCATTAGTTTCACAGTCGCTTAATTTATTGATGAGGATGGGGTGAGAAATGGTGTCAAAGGCCTTCGTAAAGTCTAGAAAGACTTTAGATAGTGTTGTTTAGTTTGGTTTTAATTCTTCTGTATCCTTGGTCAGATTATGTTATAGTTGTTCTTTACAGCATAACCATGTTTTTGGCTTGATATGAGCAAACATACCCTTTACAAACTTGGAAGACCGAACAGAAGGACATATTCCCACAGTTTTTAATCTCTGAAGCACCTTTTGGGCAAGTTTGAGTAAACCCTTATGTTTAGTGCTAGGATTGTCATGTATTGCCAAGGGAATTAGATGCTCAACTCAAATGATATCAGTAGGAGCTGCATACCTAAGTTTTGTAGGTACCTCTTGAAATCTTAGCCAACGTTTCTTCCAGAAGTTGCAACATTGGGTTTGCTGTTTTAACAAGCAAGCAAATGAACCCTGTAGTTGGAAGGGCATGGGGGATGGGAGTGTTGTCATAGAGAGATCACAGAAAAAGTCACATACAGATTCAGGATCAGGACTAGTAAGAATATCTCCCCCTCCCCCATTCCTCTTCCTCCTCCCCTCAAGTAAACTAAATGTGAGCTACTGGCACCCCAAGATCACATATATGGTAGCAAGGGGTTTGTAAGTGAAAATGCTTTTGAATAGTCATGATTATTGAAGAGCTTGGTTATAACATGGGATGAACCTCCGCTACGATTCTGCTTCAACTGAAAAAGTGTAGTCATTTTTCAGTCCAGAATAGCAATATCGAGAATAATTAACTGTTGGAGGCTGTGGTAAAAGCAGAAGTAAAAATCACAATGCACATATTTAGCTGTGATTGTCTGCTCTTCTATTGTAGATACTTCGATGGATAGGGTACTAATCTGAGATTGTGGGGACATGGGGTCAGATCTGCCTGCCACAGATTTCCTGTGTGCCACTGAGGCTAGAGACAAAAATTACACACTGTTTAAGTGATTGGAAACAAGTGTAAGCCTGTAACGGAACAGAAGTTCAGTGCACGTAAACCGGTTTCAAAATGCTTGACCTGGTTTAAGATAAACCTGGATGGATGTAGTATCAGTCTTAGGTTAAACTGGTTTATGAAACATTTTGTCTTGGATCCTCTTCCGACTCAAGTTAGCTCACAGTCCCCCAGCATCCCAGGGTGCTGTGCAGCGCTGGGCTGTACTGTCTGCTCCAGGGGAACAGAGCTGGCCCCACTCCCCAGCTGTCAACTGAGGAAGTAAGCACAGGGACGGGCAATTCTTTCGGGCAGAGGGCTGCTTACTAATTTTTGGCAAGCCATCAAGGGCCACATGACAGGCAGCCAAGGGCAGATAAATATTAATTTTCTAAATTTTTTTAGGGCCCCTGTGGGCTGGATAGAATGGCCTGGCAGGCTGCATCTGGCCCACAGGCCACATTTTGCCTACCCCTGCAGTAAGGCCTCTGCTCCCTGCCTGTTCCTGTTGGACCAGTGGGGTGGGGGGGGGGCTTGGGAATGGACAGTGCAGGAGGAGGGGAAACCCACAAGGTGGGGGCTTTTCATCCCTCCTGACCTGCGGAGCTAGGCAGGAACTGTCCCAGCCCCACACTCTCACCAGTCACCCACCTCTGAGAGGCTGGGGAAGGTTCACCCCCTGGTCTGATACCAGCACGCCTAGCTGAGGTCCACATGCTGTGCGGGGGGTAGGGGGAGTCCTCATGGCAGGGGCATTTTGTCCCCTCTTAGCCTGACAAGCTGACATCTGGGGAGGCCGGTGCTGGGCTGTGGGGGGTGGTGTTCCCCTTCCTCTGGTGTCTCAGACAGTTGGGTAGCTGGTGAGAGGGAAGGGCTGGGGTGTTACTCAGGAGGGGGCATGTCTGCTGGCTCTCTCCTCCCTATGGTTAATAGCAGGGGATGGGGGGCCAGTTGAGCGTGGGCTGCTGATCCACTGGGTTCAGTAGTGTCCAGCATGAGGGGCGGGTGGCATACACGAGTGCCCCCAGGCTCCTGGCATGGCCAGTGCAGACTTCTGCCTGTCTTGGTCACCCCGACACTGAATGTCAGTTCAGTTTATTCTTGGTTCAGTCTGTGCAGCTTAGAAAAACTGCAGAGTCAATCAGTTCTGCCTCCGGCTTTTTGAACCTCTATACTTAGCCTGAGAGACTCGGGCTCTCCCTCAATTCTCCATTTCTAAAATAGAGACAGTATTGCTGAAGGTGTTGCCAGATGTTCAGATATTGTCGTAATGGTTCTACGACAAGTGACCAAGACAGTAGTTTAGGTTCATCTGCAAAAAAACACTAATGATGACTGTGTTTTATTTTGATCAAATATATTCACTGCTTACCAAAGTAGTGTGAGGTTTAGGAGGATGTAAAAAGGAAAATAGAGGTTTCAGTTTTGGTAACTGCTTAAAAAAAAGCAACAAACAAAAAACAGCTGCATCAGCCTGAAGAGTCTTGTGAGTGCCACCCTACGTTGTCTGTTCTAATAAATTAAAAAAACTGGCCAAAAATAAGGGATTCTTCTAGTAGCTTAGCTTCTGACATTTGTTTTTTGTTTTTGTTTTTTTAATCTCTGAATTATACATTGTCTCTGTTTTAAAAACCCTACCATTCACTTGTTCAGAAAGTTGTAGAAAATATCATCCAAAGCTTCCAAAAATCTAATTCTTTTTGTGTTCCCTCTGCTGCAAGTTCACAAACTGGGCCCAATATGCAGTTGTTTTCAGTTACACTTGTGAACAAGTGAAGGAAATCAAGTAGTCATCTTAAAAAATCAAGTTTCATTAGGAATAATTAAAGCAAAAATATAGTTTACCAATCAATAAAGAGTTGTTGTTGTTATTATTATTACACTCATTGGGGAAAGCAATTGTAACTTGAGGCAACTGAGAATCTAGTAGAATCAATGGAGAACTAAAAAGTTGACAATGCTGAGAAACCACGATCAGATTCTCTATTATGCCCGAGTTCACTTTCAGGTGCACACAAGTACAGTAGCCCAAATTTACATCAAAGGGCTTTAGGTGAGGACAAGAACAGATGCAGCGGAGCTCACGTTCCATTTCTGCCACCAGCATGCGTGTATATGCCCTGGGCAATTGGCTTGCACAGAAGGCAAGAACCATATTCCTTACAGAATAGCCTCGGTTCTGGCTCAGGCACATGGCATGCCTTCTCTGTGTAGACTGGTAGATGTCTCTGTCTTGCATCTTGTGAGTTTGGAATAAAACATAGCAGAGTATTTTTCAATGCCTTTGTTGGGTCTTTTAAGAAAGTTTTTCCAGGTATTTAGCAATCAAATCCCTTTAGAGAAACTGGGTCAAAACTATGTCCAACTTAACATTTTCTTTGTTGAAACCTGGTCAAAACATCAGTGTTTCCACAGACTATTACTGTTTTGACAGTGGTTCAATAGCAAAACATTAATTTGGATAAAAATTTAAGCAGGTTTTTCAGATTAAGTATAGAATTGAGAGATGGAAATCCACACCTTCACTCAAATAGCCAGTAGCCTCTTAATTAGGACACATTCCCACTGAGCTGTTGGTTCCTTTGGCATAGCTGGAACAAAACTGAACAAATTGGAGACCTTGTGAATTATGTTGAAATGAGAATAATTTTTGAAACTCTGAAATGTGCTGTGAGATGGCAAGAAAAATCCAGCTCTACCCTTTAGCCCTTGAAATTTCGTAGGGTCTCTGCTGGAATCTATTCGGGAACTATATAACTCCCATCTTTGGGAATATTTGAGATCGTCACAACTTAAAGAAGACAACAAAAATTTCATGACTGTCCCTCAGTCCAATTCCAGTCCAGTTCCCTGGAAATGGAGGTGTCTTACATTTGGGACTGTATCTGCGGGTGCACAATCTGAAGAACTTGTGGAACTTTTCTGACTTGAAGTATGCACAATAGAAAAACTTAAGAGACTCATCTTGTATGTAGTACTTGGTGAGACTGGCTTGACTTGTTTGGAGATTGACTCTGACTCTCAAGGTCTCTTCAAATGACTTTAATTTTTTTCTAAGAAAATCTACTTGTAAAAATCTCTGACCTTTATTCAAATAACAGAAGTTCTAAAATTATCTAAAAGATTGATCAGAGACTGACAAAGCAGTCTATTCTTTTTCCCTAATAATGTCTTAGCTTGAAAATGTAAATGCATTTTTTTCTTGGTAATTCAACATTAGTATTGAATAGTTCAAAAAATTGTCAGATTTAAAGATGTGTTGAATTTCTCTCACTTATGTATGCCTGGGTGTATGTGTAGGTTGGGTATGCTGGGCCACAGGAAGTCATAATTTGCACCAGTCTCGAAGGGCTAGGAGTTGAATTTGTCAGCTGCATATTTGCATGCCAGCAAACACGGTATTATGGTGTTTTGCTAGTTTTCTTTAGAAGGATGCATTTAATAATTTAATATAATAGGCCCTAATTTATGCAGTTAGTTTTAGATTTATGGTCTAGGCAGGCAGAACAGACAATGGCCCAAAAAAAGGCCATAAACTAAGGATATATGAACTGTTATAAGGAAGATGTTCTTATAAAGTGTTATAACTAAATTTAGAGTAATAGACTCAAAGTCTGTAAAATAGACTATATCCACGTTTAATATGGAGAGGTGTACTTCATCTGATGTAACCTTTTTTGGTATTTTCCAAACATTTTATCAAGTCTGATGGAGTGTAATGTTAGTATTCTGGAACCAGTTTAAATGTGGGAGCGCTGTAATATATATTTATTTAGCATAACCCAGGCAGTAAGGGCTTGGACCCTCAAGGTGTTCTGGCCCCAATCCCGTACAGTACTTAAGCACATGAGTAGTCTTACTAAAGTAATTGGGATTACTCATGTGCTTAAAGTTTAGATGTGCTTAAGTGCTTTGGTGGATTAGGGCCAGAAATGTCAGTAACTTGCTCAGGTTATAGATTTACTTCCCATAACATATCTAGATGTATGAAGTAAGCTAAAACTTAATGGCATTTTCAGAATTTCTTTTTCCCTGTTTTGCCCATGCACAAATGGTGATCAAACATAATTTGTTTGGGTGAACACCTACTCTTGGGTACACAAATGCATTGAATGTTTTTAAAAATCTAATGTTATCTTCTTAGTTTATACGGGGAGTGAATTTGTAATGTTGAGCAATAACCCCCACAAACAGGTTTGTTTACATTTAAAAACTAGCTTCAGGCATCAAGGACAACAAAAAGTCCTTTTTCAGATATGTGGGGAGCCGGAGGAAAAGCAAGGGCAATGTTGGACCCCTGCTA
>NW_017728942.1:5478489-5482954 GCF_001723895.1 Crocodylus porosus
CTTCCTGCCCTTTGGGCAGGGGGCTGGACTCGATGATCTCCCGAGGTCCCTTCCAGCCCTAATGTCTATGAAAATCTATGAAATCTGTGAAAATAATAAGGCTTTTATTGATGCAGGCCTTCATGTACTTTTCTAATGAGACCTATATTTTTAATCATGTCCATTTTCACTAGCGGAAGTACCAGCCAGACATGACTTTATTTATTTTTAGGGCACTGATAAAGAAACAGCTATGGATGGTATAGCACATGCATGAAGTTCATTCATTAAAAACACTAAAATAACTGACTGATACTAATTTTCAGTTACCACATTTATACTAGGGGCATAAACTTTCAGGCAAATGTTTGAGTTGTGCTCAAGATGCCATGCTCTCTGCAGTTCTTTACTCCTAAATATTTACTGCAAAATCCTCCCTTGGTTCAGAATTGTACTCCACAATCACCTTTGTTAAGCTCATGTCTATAACAATATAGCTAATGCAGTGATGTCTTCCTGAGTCTGCAGACAGTTTAGAACAGTTCCTAGAAACGTAACATTCTGTTCATCTCATTGGATGCTGACATTAAAACAGAGTAGTTTTTCACTGTTAATATTAGCTATTTTGATGTATGGCTTAAGTGTTTATTCCATACCCAGCAGTTCTGCCTTCCACATTGTTCAGTGTGCCAAAAATCTACGTCCGTTAATGAGCTACTTCCTGCTAACAACTTGTTTGGCTCAGTTACGAATCATCAATACAAAATTCTGCAACATGTCAAACTTAAAAAAAAAAATTAGATGCATGGGAAACTGTATTCACAATCAAATTGAATGCAGGGGATACAATAATGGCTGCGTAATTAATTTTCATGCACACTATTTTTAATAATGTGAAGCTACAGTAAAATCATCCTTAGAAAGCAGGGAATATAATACATGAGAATGGTACATAAGCAGAACTGCCTTCCTGACTTCACTCTGTAACTGGGATGAAACTAAACCGTTTATTTTAAACTTTCTATGTACATGATGATTTCACACCTCTTTTTAACATTATGGATTGAGAGCAGGTGACTTACTGCAAGCAACTAGGCTGTTATGGCTACCTCTGATTGACCAAATGTCTTGCATGCTGTTGTTTTCAAACCCTGATTGGGCATTTGTAAAAACTTATATGGCCCAGCTACTTTTACATTTGTGTTTGTGAATACCCATACATATGACTTTTTAATGCATTCTTTGTCAAATTTCAAGTCTTCAAACTTGTTATGTATACCATGTGTGTGTGTAATATATAGTAGAAGGGCATGTGTTGGTGAACAACAAAAACAAACAAACAAAAGTTTGTCGCATTCAAACAAGTTGGCTTTAACAGAATTGAAAAATCTCACTAACATGTTACAGTTTCTCTCTGAAACTTAGTGGAGTCTGTCAGTCATGCTAAGCTAACATAATTGAAAAAGCTGGCAGAAGACCTGGGGGGTCAGCCCTGGGCTCTGGGTAATAGCACTGGGCAGTGAAGGGTCTTGCTGGTGCATGAGGGTGCTCCAGTGCACCCGGTACAGTACAGTGCTGGGCAGCAGGCAATCCCTGCATCTTAGCACTTGTACCCCAGCCAGCCCCTGTCACCATGAGTTCTGGCAGAGTTAAGTACTCCGTTTATAAAATATTACTGTTGCTGACAGTACTATTTTATGTCGGAATTAGTTAATTTACCGCACCCTAATACAGGCGCACATGTAGATGGTGATTCTTTATTGTGGAACTAATTAGTCAACTCCACAGTAAAGTGCACATGTAGATGCACCTCCTGCTTTCTATTCCTAGGGTAATGTGCAATTATCTTTCTCAAATCAGCTATAAGATATTATAAGGCTAAGATGTACAGTTTTCAAAATCACTAGATAAAATCCTTATTTTGTCACTTCATCAGTTTGAGAGGGAAGAACTTTCAAAATACTCTCTGGAATGTTATAACCTAGATTTATGAAGTATTTAAAGGTCATGAAGATTGTAATTGCTAGAGAAATCAGAAGACGTTTAAGTTGTAACACCTTGCATTCAAAATAGTAGTAACATATTAATAGAATTAGTATGTAGGATTTGAAGATTCATCTAGTTTTAGACGGTAATGTTGCATCAGTGTAATTTTAGTTTGTTCACTTTGTAGTGTCTTGTGTCTGCACACCTTTCTTAAAACAAATTTAATTTGGCAGCTTGTGTAATTTAAGTTCTCTTGGCAGCAAGTGTATTCACTTTTAAGGTTTATAGGGACGTATTCTTGACTACTTTGCTGCTGGCAGTCTTTCTGTGATCCCATACTGTACTGCCTTACATTTGGTTTAGCCTCACTGCATACTTGTATGTCCCCCATTGCTCCAAAGTTGTCATAACCACATTATCTGTGCGTTTAAATGTTGACATGCAGCTAGTTGTGCCCCTTGTCAGTACCAGGTAGTACTGAGGGCTCTTAGGGTGCAGACAGAACTGCAGCCTCCCAGGTCTAACTCATGGCGATTCATAGAAATTGCTGTGAGTTAGACCAATCTTCCTGGTCCAACAGATGTTAGCTGTGGGATTGGTAGGGTAGAGGATTGGCTCCAGTTTGGAGCTAATCCAGGGAGAGGCTGCATCTTCCCCTGGCTATGCCCCCCACCCTCCCAGCTCTGTTGCTGTCTTTGGATGGCAGGGGGAGAAGGCTGAGGATTTTCTAAGCCCTGCTGGAGTAGGGAGTGGGTAGGTTGGAGTCTCCCCCCCAGGTGAGGGGCTTCAATCCAGTGAGGCTGAGAGAACCCCAGATGGGACCTCTCTCCCCCTCCCATCCAGAGAGCAGTTTGAACCAGGCTGCTCTTGTAGCGGAGCAACCAGAAATTAATGAAGTCACTCTGCTTAGGAGCAGCTTGATTTGAACCCTCATACAGCGAGGGTTAATTTGTCATGCTATCGGAAGACTGTAAAGCCACCTCCAAGCAGAAGAGCAAGACTGCAGAGTGATTTCAGGGGGCCGATCACACAACAAATGTCACTTCTGTCTGTGCCACTAGTGCTTTAGTACTCATGTCCCCAGTGCTACCACTTGAACCCCTGAGGAGCTCTGGATTTGACTCTCCTCTTTGAAGATCTGCATGTTCAGTCATAGTTGGAAAAGTGTCACCAGATTGGAGATGCTTACAAGATGCTGTCAGAGCAAATGAAGGTAAAGAGGCAGTCCTGGCACCGATCCTTGTGAATTCTCTCAAAAGGTGCTTTGGTGGAACAACCTGAACGCTAGGAAAAGGAACAGGACCTCCACTATTGCTCCTGCAATCTGCCCATGCTATAAACAACAGCTGCATTTTTTGGAAGCAATGCAACCACCATACCTGAGAACAACAGGTTTTGGTTTTTTTCCAGAATGTAACACAGACAAAAAGAGCAGGCACCAAAGTATCCTTGATCCCACATATGCCATGGGGTCTGACAAGAGGAGCCAAGAACAGTATGACCCAGAAGACTACTCAAGAGCTGCCTGCAAATGGCTGAACTGAAACTGTTGTGTTGGGGAGAGCTGTTAGCAGCCAGCCTAAAATGCTACAGAAAGGAGCCGTACCACTTCGAACTCTATATTGTATTACAATACAGATAAACAGGGAGATGTAACTTTTATTTCCTGGTGCATTACTACTAATACCTGTGCATCATCCTGTTTGTATTAACACCTGTAGTGACTGAATTACTCAGCAGTTCAAAGATGGCACTGGCAAAGTATAGTAACACATGCAATGCTAGGAAGCAGAATCAGTGTGTTAATTTGACTTGGTTTTCCGTTTTCCTGTAGATTTTGCTAGGTGTTCCACAATGCACTGAGAGAAGAGTCCTAGAGGATATGGTTGAGCAGCAGAACAGTGCACAGTGTGCACCCTGGAGAATTAACAATTATGTGCCCACGCAATTTTGCCCTGTAAAAGGCATGACCGTTCATAATTGCATAATTTTTGCATAATTTAAGCATGGTGGGCTCTGTGTCTCCACCTCCATGATGTCGAGGCACAGAGCCATGTGACTGGACAGCTGGGTAAGCGGGATGTGGAGCTCCTGCCTGCAGGAGGGGGAAGGGTGGGGGGTATGGGCTCTGTGCCATCGGGCTGGGTCAGCCAGCTCCAGTGCCTCCATGTGGGGCTTCCAGCACTCTAGGGGGAAGCTGCATGTGGAGGTGCAGAGCCCACCTGGCCGGATGGTGCACGACTCTGTGCCTCTGTATGTGGCTGCTTGCTGGAATGCTGGGAGCCCCACATGCAGGCATAGATGACCTGATCTAGTTTGAAGGTGTGGGCCGGGCCAACTCCATGCCAGCACGTGCGGGCCCCCCTGGGACTCGGCCAGAGTTGCATGCCACCAGGGGCTCTGCCTGCCATGGCCATGAGCGCCCCAGGGGCCTGCTGCTGCTGAACTGCCAGTGGCAGGTGCTGTGCACCATGGAGGGAGAAGGGGATATGTGTGTGTG
>NW_017728942.1:5483078-5497386 GCF_001723895.1 Crocodylus porosus
TAGTTTCCTTTGTAAAAAAAAAAAAAAAGGAAATAAAAGAATGTTTGCATATTTTTTTTAGTTTTTCTGCACATAATTCCCTGGGTTGCAATTGTGGAATTTCTGCTTGGAATGCTTCCCAGTTAACTCCAGTGAGTGCAGAAGTGTCTGAACAGGATTAACAGGGAAAGTACCTGAAGTCTGTCTAATCAAATAAAGTGGTTGCACTTCTGTCTGATACTGTTAATTCTCTGTATTTAAAGGGAGCAGACTAATCTGATGTAACATACTTGTGTAGATAAACTGTAAGAGCTGGAGAACAGTTTGCCCTCTTCTGAATTGTAAAGCATGAATTACTGGGCCCTTGTCCAATATGTTGAATGCACTATATCAGGGGCACTTTACTCCTTATGGGTCAGATTTGCTCCATAGCGCCATGTTATCCAGCCTACACAGTTCCCCAGGGGTCCAGAATTTGGCAGCTGGGAGAGTAAGTAGTGGGAACATTAATTGCCACTTCCCTGGTCCAAAATTTCCAGACCCGTGAGGAGTCCGGTTGGCTAAATAACGTGGCCCTGTGCACCAGATGGCACAGTGTGTGGCCAGATCCAGGGGTGTACAGGGCTGGAAGGTTGGACGGTACTGTACTGTATGGGGGTAAAAGGTTATTTGTGAATGTTTAGTTAACATTCATATCTTTAAACCAATGTTTCCCAACCTCTTCTAGCCCAAGGCACACTTACATTAATAATTTTTTTCTGTGGCATACCTGTTAAGACGTTCCCTATCCTCATAACCTATTGTAGCTCAATGCCATGGCAAAATTCTGCGGCACACCTGTTCACATCTGATGGCACACTTTTGTGCTGCAGCATACTGGTTGGGAAACACTGTCTTAAACTTGCTAGTTAATTAGTTGAGGTAAAGGGATGGCATACACAGAAAAATGGACCTGATTTCTGGCTCTGCTCGTGCTTCTTTGGGCCCTTTATAGGCACGAAGGGGCTGTGGAACTAGTTAAATTGGTTTAGGAAGGAATTTTCTTAGATTAAGGGGGGTCAACATTAAGACTAAGGGAGTTAGTACCAGAACGTCATAACTATATCACACACCACTACATGTATGATATGGTCATAAAGTCACTGTACTCTGGCTCTACTGTCTGAACACAGACATCTGGGATTTAAGTTTGATTGGCTTTGAGGCTTCGTGAACTTCCAGCAGCAGCCAAATTAGTCCCCAGCAAGTCCTAGAATCCTATAGCTGCCAAGTGGTTCACAGTTCGCTTTCTGACCTCTCCCCTGGAGAGTCTCCACTGAGCACAGCTAAGAGGAACCTGAAAACCGGGGCCCCAGTGTGTGTAGGTAGGGTGTAGTTTTCTTGGCAGTTGTATAATCATCTTACTATGGAGCTGTTCACTGGATGGAAAGAAAGGCAGATGCAAATAAGGTTTTCATCCTCTATGCTTGGTTTTCCATATTTCTGTTTTTTAACACTTGCTTCCCTGACAGTTACTTCCATTGATTGTAGGAGCTGTATTTTATTTGGTCAGTGGCTCACCACATTAGTTGCTAGTCTTAAAGTGAACCCTTATAGTCTTGAAAATGGGTAGTGGCTGTCTGCAGACTGTGTGTGTGTGTGTTGTGTGTGTACACTGTGTTAATCAGTGAAAGAAGATAAGTTCTCAGTTTGTGTGTAAAGAGCCCAGCAGGAGCAAAGCAGCTTAATGGCATTTTATCCAACAAAATAATCAAAAGGCAACTCTTGGAAGCCTAACAAATTTTATATTATATATGGGTGAAGCTGATTATACTTTTTGGGAAAGTTTAGCTAGTGGTATGCCAGGACTCTGGAAGCTGGATCCATTTGAAAATCAGTGTAGTGAGATTTTATTTTAGCCATGTATTACATTAAGTATATTTTGACTCGAGCTATTCAAGCCTCTTTTGTCAAATAGACATTATTTATAATTGAGTAGAATGAACAGGGAAAGGGAGCAATCTGGCTAGCGCTGGTTCCGATTTTTAGTGTTATGGGTCAACAAAAGAACAGGTCAGAACTCGTTAGCCTGACAGAGCGGGTAGTTGGTATTCAAAATCTCTAAGGGAAAAAGTAAAAGCAAAATCCTGAAAGTACAAACAATGTTTGGTGGAAGGGAGTTTTTGTGGAAGAGGGGAACTTTGTTTAGGCTTTTAAAAAGAGGGCATAGAGACACTATACCCCTGGAGGGAGATTAGTTTAAGCTAAAGGGCAGTATCGTCATAAGAAAAATGGTTATAAACTGTCCCTGAATCAGTTTACATGTGAAATTTAGTTTGTAAGCATTCAAGAAGGGCTCTGAGATGGTCTTGCAACAGGGGGCAAGAAAACTAACGGATTGCAAGGGGGAACTTGGTGAGTGTGTGGCATAGGACTGGAATAATGATCCAGGTCCCTTCTTGTCCCATTTCCTACCTTTCTTTTCCTTTCTCCCCATTTGATTTTCAGTAATATTATATCATTCTAGTCTAACACTTCCCTTCCTCATTGCATATCTACGATTGTACTGTGATTTTTATTTTTACATTTCCCCCCTCTTTCCTTTAGACATCCCCTTTCTCTTTGTGTTACCTCTGCCCGTACATTTGCCTCAACAGCTGAACCTGTGCATTAAGGCAGCTACTTTAAGCAGGGTCTCATATTTCAGGTCACATTCAGAGGTAGAAAGGATTTTTTTCCCCCAGTGCACAATTAGTTACATACATTCCAGGGTTTTTTTGGGTTTGCATTTCTCTGAATGTGGCCACCTCTGAAGACAGGACACCCACTGGGGTGCCCTGAACCTTTAGGTGGCACAGGAAATTTTCTTGTGCATTTGGGTGTCTTGTCTCGAGGTCAGACTGGTTATGGTTGAGAATTGGAAGGGAATTCATTCCCTCAGGTGAAGGTAGTGCAGGCCATGTATTGCCTTCTGTGCTGCGTGGGTGCGGGTTAGTGGCTGGGACTGTTTGGACATATTTCCCCTAATCTGTTCCCGTGCAGGATCCATATGCATTGCAATTCAGTTTCTCATGCTCTGGACTCGCAATTCAAAACAATTTAGTCTCCAGACATACTTGTGGTACACAACAGTTTAGTCCACAGGCTATTGAAATGCTTTTAAATAAAATGTATAGGACTCGGGTCATGGTGGATTTGATTTAAATCAAATCAGTTGAAATTGTGATTTAAATTCATGGGTCAGGAAGCCTCGATTTAATCATTCTTGTTGTTTGATATCCTTTATTCATTTAACTTCTTGAAACTTTGCACTTTTTGAGAGAGGTAAGGGCTTGACTCTGTACACAAACTTGCAGAGAGACAAGAGAGCTGATGGGGTAATCGGGTCTGTTTTCTCCTCTCCATACACTGCTGTTAACAAGGCTGTTATCTCTGGAGACGCAAATCCGCAGTTTGAGAACTGAAACTAAGCACCACAGAGATGCTTAATGAGATCTTCTAGACTGATCACTGAGTCCCATTGGGTAGAGTGGTTTTCTTTAATCTTTCCTAATCTATAGAGGAGCCTCTGGGAACCCCACAAGATTGGCCCCTAATATAGTCCATGGTCTGTTGTGACCTATTTATAAAACTTTTCTAAAAAGGGTATATTCATATATTGTCTTAAATAGTATATAATTAGAAGTTATAGTCCCTATTCCATGGTGATATATTTGAGCTTTAATATATCTTAAATTAAAACTGGGGGGGGGGGGTTAAAACCATCTTAACAAAAAATTGGAATTAAATTAAAAAAGAATCCATTTTGGGGGGTTTTTTTAATGGTTGATTTGTATTCCATCCTGGCTCAGATAAGAGGTATTGGTATGAAAAGCCTGCAGTACACAGAAGCTCAGTACTAGATGATCAAATAATTCCTTCTTTCCTCAAACTCAGTATAAAACAAACAGATTCACTAACTTTTCTGTGATGTCTTATAGAAGGAAGTGTTAGAGTCACTTTATCACATTATGATAATGTCTCTAACAGTAAACCCAGGCTGCAGCACTGATTTCATTTACTGCTGATTTACAAAGTAACTTAGGAAATTGGTGTAAGTTTGGATCCCAGTTTAATGTTTATTGATGACTGTAAGATCTTAATGTTGTGGGTTTCACTGCTTGTAGTCCTAGTTCTGTACATCTGGGTTGTACACGTTCAGCATTTATTAGACGGATTCAGAAAGCAAAAATGAAAATTACTCTAACTTTTGTTGGGAAGACTAAAGAAGTCTTAATGCACAGTTATGTTAAGACCTTTGAAATACATGAGCACATTATATTGTATCTGAAAGTATATTTATTACTGTGAATTTGTTTGCAAAGCATCCCAGACTGTGAGGTCCTTTCATTTAAAATGAGAGAGAGAGAGAAACCCTGGCATCTGCCATTTACTTTTATTTGTATTATGTGATAGCAAATTGATACTTAGTTCAGTACAGTTGGGATACAGAGGGAAGGGAAGTTACTTTTTCTTGGTATTTTTATGCTGACTTATGTATACTTCTTTGGCAACTAATCAACCTAACTAGAAATGCTGATGTTTTGTAGAATTATCAGATATAATTGGATGTCTTTTTCTTTTCTTCTTCCAGCAAATTTAAGATAGAGAGCTGATTTTGAAACAGCTTCAGAAGTTGAGCTATTTATGCAATAATTCCTAAGACTTTGCCCATTAAAAGTGGCAAAAGCCAGGTTGTTAACAACTCTCAGAGGAAGCCAAAGGCAATTAATATACTATATTAAAATAAATATTCCTCCAGTTGTCAGCATTTGCCATTATTCACTTTAAATCTATATTGCTCTTTATGGTCTGTAACAGTGATATAAACATTTGGTATATGTAGTGCATTCTGACAGCTACAGTAAATTGGCAGTCTTCTGGCATAATTAATAATGAGTGTGTTAATTTTGGATATGGAAATTGTTACATGATCTGAAGTTACTGATCACAAGGAGGAGTTCCTGCCCTCGGGCAACCAACCTGTGCCCTATGTCTTTATGCCAGGAATGGGCAAAATGCAGCCTGGGGGCTGGATGTGACCTGCCAGGCCATTCTATCCGGCCCGCAGGGCCCCTAAAACTTCTAGAAAATGAATATTTATCTGCCCCTGGCTGCTGATCATGCGGCCCTTGATGGGTTGCCAAAACTCAGTAAGCGGCCCTCTGCCCAAAATAATTGCCTGCCCCTGATTTATGCACTTACCAGGATTCAGGGCAGGATGGGTGATGGTTAGATAATATGGGAATGAATGCTACTAAAGTACAAGCCGCTATTTCACAGACATTGTTCACTTTTGTCTTTTAAAATGGATTAAAGTTGGAAATCGGCTCAAACTAAATGCACGCATCCTTGAATGTAAACATTGTTTATTTAAGTAATGTGCTAAAGAATTTTAAGTGTACTGTTTTCTCATTAGAAGAGATGAGTATATTCATTTTCCAGGGGAAAGCCTTCTGCTTTAGGTGTTCGTTGTGCCTGGATGAATTGGCAATCATAATTCATCCTTATTGAAAGTTTTTTCTGTGACATGCTCTTGATGTGACATGCTCTTTCTGATCAAAGCCTCCTTACCCTGACTCCCATATATACACCTGCAGCATTGCAATTGCATCTTTACAGTACTTTTATTATCCTTCCAGTGATTGGTCCATAAAAAGCATTTTATAATCAGGCTACAGAGTTTGCTATGTAGTTCCCATTTTACTGTGAAAGTGCTTGTCTTTCATTTTTTGAATAACCTTGATATTTTGTGCATGTTACAATGGCAGTGGCATGTGACAGTGCATATTTTTGTTACTGTCTTAGGAAAAACAACTAAAAATTTTTGTTGTTTGAATTGACTTTCAGAAAAAATTGTGATTTTTTTTTTTTTTCTTTTGTAGTTAATTGCAGGTTTACTATAGAATTCAGAGGAAACCCACTTGTTTGTCATTTTTCTTTCATAAAAAGTTTGAAAAATGAAATACATGTGCAATTTTTAAATAAGTTATTGTACTATTATTAGTATTGATATATTTACAATTGTACACATTCCTTAGTAGTTGTCTGGGTATTTCTAAGATATCTGTGATAAAGTACATGATTTCTTAACCGTGTCATCATTTCCAGCTAAGCATGTGATTAAATAGGAGTTGAAACTAATACCTCTGCTCTGTCAATTATTAGAACCAGTTAGAGCAGTGGCATTGCACATTTCATTAATGTGACTTTGTTTTTAATAATCACCATAACATTTTATTTAGTCTTTGGCACCACCATCTGATTTCTTTTTTATTCTCCCAGCAACAAGTGCAGTGGTTCATGAAAAATGGACTACTTTACTCGTGTTTTTTCTGAGTGAGTTTCTTGGAGTATTAATGTGGAAATGTTTTTCTTTTTTCAAAATTCTGCATTCCTGCTGTAACATCGCTATTCACTTTGTCTCTGGAATCTAGGATGAAAGGAAAGTTAAAATTAAACAGTCTTACAAAAAGCAGTCTGCTTGGTAGGCTGCTGATTTATGTAGAATTTGATAAAGCATTATAAAATCTAGACAAAAAGGTTGCCTTACTCTTTTAGAATCCATGCCCTAATGATTTTTCATGAAAGTCACTTAAACAGGTGATTTAAGTGATTTACCAAATAGGGATGACTTTCTGAATTGGGATTTTGATTCTTTTGACCTTTGGTGTTTTGATTTCTTTTAAAATAAAAGGTTGCAGTGAATAGGTTTCAGTAGCCTTCTTCTGCTAAATAGGTCAGTCTTGCTTTTGGCCCTTTAAAATAGCTAAAACATGATAACTATTTTTACAATCTTCAACTACAACAAAATTTAATATTTTGCTTGGGCTAAATCAAACTATGTTACAAATTAAGTTAGAAAGAGTGCTCTTGACCCATGCATTGTCTTGGTGTTCCCTGAGCTGCAGAACAAGCATGCTGAATGAACTGTCACCCATTTAACACAAATACTGCCATACTGCTATGGCTGTTCCAGTCCATCGCAATCAAAGATTTTGTGGGGGCAAGAGGTAAATTTGTTTTCCTGTGTTAGCACACTGGGGGGAAAAAACTACATGGAAGAACCAGAACTGAAGTAAACTAATCCACTTTCCATTTTAAAGCCAATGTATCAAATAAACAGATAAAGTAATGGGTGATGTAAAATGATTCACCTGATTCGTAATTTGAAATCTGCCACGTCCACCTATTAAGACAAAGAAAATCTACTTAAAATATTTTTAACCCAGCGGTAGTCATATAGAAATAATTCTGACAGCAGCAAATGGGTGGTAGGCTCCATGTTTTCAGAACTCAGTAGGCCAAAATATTTGTATAATTTCTGAAAATAGTGTTTATTGAAGTGATGGATTTACTGCAGTTTTTGAAAATCTCTGAATAAAAGCTGTTGTTAAGTCATGCCTTTTTAAATCAGTTGTACTGCATGTAAGTAGTTGGATAAAGGGTTGGTGAACATTTTGAGTTTCCGAAGTGAAGCACCTCATTGTCATGGAAAATGTGCACGTACTAAACATTACAAAATGCAAAATGAGACGGTACATTCATTGCTTTGTAATAAGATTCTTTGTTTACAGGCTGTGCCACAGGGCCATAGCAACAAAACCAGAACTAGGGACACAAAGTATTCTGGCCATAAAGATGGCGATGAATATCTATCAATTTGTGAATTGTGGGAGTTTCGCACCATTGTGAAACCCATTATCACTTTTTATTTTTCTACTCATAGCTTGAGAAGCTATTAACAGGCATAGATAAGACATTGACTAAAAATTAGAATGTAATATCGTATGTATCTTTATTGTACAAAATGTATTGTTCCAAAAGTAAATTTAGGTAATATCTATCTTTCTCAAGATATCTTAAAAAACCTGTTTGGGGAGAAACATAAATCTAGTTGGCTCTAAAAACAGCAGAAAGCCTTCTAGTCTGTTCTTACTTTGTTTGTACCAGTTCTACAAAGCATCTTAACCTTTAGTACATACACAATCTATTTGAGCTCTTTGAGATTGTACAAGGTGCAGTTTTGCAGGTTTTGGTCTTTGAAGAAAGGGGGCAAAATCAATCCAGAGTAAATACTCAATTTTAAACCAGTTCCTGTATGCTTCCTTCCTTCTCTTTTTATCCAGGCATGTTCACTGCATTGCTTACCCTATTCTTTACAAGGACAAATTTAGAAATGGGAAGTCACTGTGGTTAATGCAACTGCAGTTGCAGCAACCACATAATATCTTCCTCCCCACCTGTAAATACTTTAAAATGCCAGTGTTCTTAGTGTGTATTTTGGAGGAAGGAGTCTAGTCTCAGGGGCTAAAAAAATGAAAGAGGGAAGATGGGAAGGCATTGAGGATGGAGAGGACTGTTGATCTCCCCTTTTTCTCTGTCTTATTTATTTTCCTTAGTTCAGTACTTTTGGCCTCTTCTGGCTTGTTGCCCTGTTCCCATCAACAGTGCCAAATCCCCAGAGCGAAAAACTGGTAGTCTGTTAAATATAGTGGAATCGGAGTAAGAGGGTCTGTAAGTACAAACGCAACAAAACAAAGAATTACCATCTGTTTGATGTTAGAATGTCACTAGCCTGCCTGCATCCAGCTCTGCTAGAGCCTTGGTACAAAGCATGTTCATGCTGTTGTTCTCTTTCAGTAGATAAATGTATTTGTTACGCTACCGTCAAATCTTAGCAGCTTTAGAAAAATTACCTCCAGACCTGTATGCACTCAGAAAATGCAACGTGGAAGCAGCTAGTACAGTGTTCATGTTTTCAAGGACTTTGTCTTCTCCTGAAGTGTTTCTTAATCTTTTATTTCACATTTCTCCAGTCATGCCCAGTAATCTTTGCCTGTCTTGTTGAAGTTGTGTGGCCCCCCCCCCCCCTCGGCTGTTCTTCTGTATTCCTGATTGCTGATTATACTTTCAGTTTCGTTTTGTTTGCGACTTGTGATTAATTATAGAGAAGTGAAAACAATAAGAAGCACTTGGAACAGAACAATGCTTCATTAGCTCCACAAAATATAAATAATTACCCAGACAATGAAGTGTTCTGTGATGCTTAATTTTACATAGTGTAAAAAGGCTACCTTAGCAATTTTTAGCGGTTTTTTTGGTTTATTTTTTTTTCAGGAGTTATGTGGATAACTGACATGAGTTGGTTTACAGCAGATTTGATTAAAATAGCAAATTAATATGCATCAAGAAATTAATAATACTTTAATACAGTTTTTCATCTTCAGTATTGCACAATCAACATTATATTGTAGACTTGTTTTTAAAAAAAAAAGCCTAAGCTAATAGTAAACTCTAAGGCAATAAGATTCATGCTAACACAAGAAGCCTCTCAATTATGCCTCTCGTTTGACAAAATTTGCACATATGTTGCAAATAATAATATAATTACTGTTCAAAAAATTTTGGTAAAGACCATAGGTTTAAATTGGACACATTGGCCGCGTGCAGACAAGCACAGCTGTGCAAAATGTGGCACTGCAGGTACTTCTGTGACTGTGTACTGCACATTCAGCTGTTCTCCACACTCCAGGGTAGCAGCGTGAGGGTTTTTTTTGATGCTAGGATCTCCCAGGGTCAAAAAATACCCACCAAAAAAAAAAAAAAAAGGAAAAAGGTTGGTACATGTGGGGACAACGCTCTGCTCAAAACCACGACGGCAAAACCAACACTGGCTGCCAACCAGGAGGTCCCCTGCACCCCCGGTAAGGTGTCTTGGACCAGCTCAGTGCTGGCCCCAGCCTTCCCTATCCTGTCTGGGGCAACCTGCATGGCATAGGCATTCCTTGGGGACAACTAGTACAAGGTGTGCTGCTGCTTCATGTCCCCAGGGAAACAAACATCCACACTTGTGTGGACATGGCCATTGACTGCTTACGGAAGTTTAAAAAAAAACCCCACAAAACAAAACAAAAAAACCCCCAAATGGTGCTTTGCTTTAGACTTGGTGAGTCCCCACGCTGAGTCCAGTGCATGTCCAGAAGAAGCATTGCATTTGTTGGACCCGGCTCACCCAACGTCTGTATAGATCGGGTGCTTTAGTGGGTTTTTTGGGCACTTTTACATAATAGCTGATTTGAGTCAGCTTTAGATAAGAGTGTGCCAGAAAGCCCTGCAGAAGTGCCTGATCTATATAGATGCTGCAGACCCAGGTCAAATGTACTGCTGCTTCCAGTAAAGCATGCTTTTTGGATTTTTTTTAACATCTGTAAACAGCCATTATAACCAATTATAATCCTGGTGAATTCAGTGGAGTAAAATCACTGATGCCATAGCTTTATTTAGCCTGCTGAGTGACAATAGCTTCTTTCAGATCCAGTGCAGACAGTCCCAAATAAAAGTATCACCGCATATCATATTCAGAGTATTGTAGTCTCTTGTAGAATAATCTGCTTGTATTTTGTTAAAAATGCTATACATTGGATTAGTCCTCTTAATCCCATTTTACTTGGCATGTCTGTGATGTTAAATGTACATATCTCCTTCTGGTCTAAGCTCTCTGTTCCAGATTTTTTCTTCTCTGACTGTTTTCACTCTCAAATCTTTTGTGTACTTTTTATGTGCTTTGCTTTCTTCTGACTTGTTTCTACTTCTGGTACCTTGTCCATTTTATCTCTTCGTTTCCTGCTTTGTGCTGTTCCAAATAGCCTCCAGGTATTTCTAGCCTGTACACTCAAATATAACCAAACCTGCTTTATCTACAGAATGTCTGCTAGGGCACTAATACAATTTCCTCACCATCAAAGATTACAGTAAGTTTATATGTTTAAGTACATACATTTGAAATGGAAAAAAATTTCCATTTTCTCTTACCAGGTAATATATTTGATCTGGCCTAATGACAAACATATCCAATGACTGAGTAGTGGTAGGGTAGCTATGTTATTTGTTTGAGTAATATTTAATTTTGATGAAACATTCTTACTTTTGCATTCCATTTGATAGACTTCAGTGTCTTTATGGCTCATAAATTTAACATATGTTTTCTTGGTTACAGGGAGAAGAAAATGAAAATTCAGGATATTAAAAACAATATTAAAGAAGCTATAGAGGTAAGTCTGTAAGCCATTGTTTGTAGCAACTCAAAACCTATGTTTTTAAACCCTAACTCTCCAATATATGTATTCTTCTCTTTGTAGACAATAGTGACAGCAATGGGGAATTTGGCACCTCCAGTTGAACTAGCCAATCCAGAGAACCAGTTTCGAATCGACTACATCTTAAATTTAGCTAACCAGATAGACTTTGATTACCCTCCAGTAAGTAAATATCATTTGGGCGGGGGGGGGGAGGAATTGTTATTTTGTTGTAACAAGTAATTATGATGACACTGGGGAAATACAGATGTTTACAAAATGACATTTAATTCCATGAGACATCTTATAATGGACACAAAGCAACGGTCCTACTGTATAATACCCATGTCCCATCTAGTCCAAATACTCTTCAAAGACCACTCACTATATGAGAAGGGCTCAAGAAGCTTTGTGGGACACCAGTGGGCATTATTTGTTCCCCATAAAGGTCTCCTGATAAATGTCTCCTAATCAAGAAGAGCTAGCTTGTGTTGAGCCTTAAAGTTTTATATTCCCCTTCCAAAGTTTTTTGTTTACCTTAGTTATTATAGTGGAACAAAGAATTCCTTGTTTTGAATCCAGTGTTTGGAAGAATTTCTGAAGGCTAAAGAAATACCCGTATACCTTGATGATGATTTCAAATTCTAATAAATATTAGTGTAATAGAAGCTGGGTATAAGTACCACCTCTTGGGAATAAAGTCTGGGTGCTTTTTTCAGAGGTTGATCTTGCCACCTTTTTGTCAACCCCCCCCCCAAAAAAGAAAAAAAAAGCAGGCTATATGTTATCTATAAGCAGTGCAATTTAGTTAGATTGTTTCTAGCAATTAAATACATGTCTTGTACTCATACAATGTGTCTGCTGCTTATTAGAACTGGGTCATGCAGAGTACTTTGCTACAATCTGGTGATTCTAATAAGCAGCAGCATCCTGCTGCACCCACACACAGTTTATTTTCCAGTGCTACTGCACATAATACGATGTTTTTATACCACAAGTATGCTTTTTTATTGGAAATACAGCTGAGTGCCGAAAGTTTGATTATGCCATGTTCAGAGATCTCATGAATTTGCTTTTTTGGCATTTATAGCAAGTCCCGATCACATTGCTGACTAAATGGAAGTTGACAAAGATATTTTTGACAAGATGCGAGACTTCTCTGTTGGCCTCTAAGTCTAGTAAAGGTAGCTGGCAATGATCTTTTTGCACTAATTGCAAGACTTTTTAGAATTTCAAACTTTGAAGTAAAAAAACATAGTGACTTATCTGGCTTTGGACACCTTGTTATTGTGATGGGGAAATAGGAGTGTATATGTTGGAAGAGGGTGTACTTGTATGAGGTGATTCACAGTTAGAAAATTTTGGTTTTGTAGCAGTGCTTATATCCAAACTGCTCTTTTATCAGGTGTGCTTACATTCAGTTTCTACTTCTATTCCTGAGCACTAGTACAGTACTGTATCACAAAGGTATTGTGTTGATCAGTCCATTGATATTTGTTAAGCTCTTTTAGGTCCTTGGATGTAAATGTTGAAAATAAAATGGAGGCTTTTGGTATAGGTCAGGGGTCAGAAACCTGCAGCTATTCACCCTGTAGAGCCAGGGTACTTTGGCAGTGGGAGGGCTTAATTTTTGCAGAAGAAGGGGGAGACAATCAGGTCCTATTGCCCACCCACCTTGGACCTGGGCTGGGTCATTCTGCCCCACGCACTAGTGTAGGTCATTGGTTCACTTGACTTCAGTTGATTGACTTGCTTTCTCAATAGAATTGCAACTAAAAGTGTCGTTTTGCTCCTTTTTTGTATTAAGGGTGAGTGAAGCAAGGCAGAATCTTGGTCCACACACACTTTTACTACGAGAGCCAGTGTGTGCAAGCTTTTAGAGCATGATGGGGTTCTTACTGGCTTCTGGATGATAATGCTGGTTTAAAGGTCCTTTGTTAAACTGTAGGGGGTTTTCTTCAGCCAAATGCACTAAATGTTTATGCCATGATTCTGCAAAGGCCTATACTTGTCTTGTAAGTACTCCCATTTTAAGTACGCTTTGTCTAAATGTTTGCCTGAACAAGGCTTTAAACTGGATTTTCATTAACCTCCAACTTGACAAAACACTATTAGCAGGTTCTGTCCCTAGTGGTGATACAAACTAAATGGAAGTCTCATTTGAGTGTCAGGTAGTATTCCTCTGGTACCTGAACAATTGAGCCTGTGCATTAATTATGTGACCAAAACAAATTAAATACCCAGGATGTCTCTAGTTCCTAACTCCCAGGGCATAGTAATTGAAATATGTGGTCCTTAGATGCCACAGTAAGAACAGGGAAGACTTTGTGCCAGACGATTTAAAAGTACCTGAAAGAAGAAGCCCTTTCCTGTCAGTGGAAAGAGAAGCCTGAACTGCTGTTTTGCAAGTTAGGTAGTACAGTTGCACAGAGAGTGGCTACATGCTGAACGTCCTTAATTCACCAACAGTATTTTAACTGTTTTAAATAAACCACAGGATGCCAAGATCACTACTACACAGGTACTGCAGTAACTCCCACTTACTATCTTTTTATATATGTGCATATTTTATACATATCTGTAAAATAGGTAAAGTAAAAATGAAATTTGTAATACTTGAGAGAAACACTGGAGCTTCTGAAATCAATTTTTTTTTTAAATGTAACTTTATTTTCTGCTAGTGCCTAATGTTCTAAATCACTTTAGACACAGAGACATTTGGGCAATTTGCAATGCTGTGTTTGAACCCAAAAAACCTACAGTACCTTGGTAGAAGGATAGAGAATATAATGGTAGAGATATTAGCTCCCTATCTTCTTCTCCAGCCTTTCATTCTGTCATTTGTGCTTCCTTCTACCACACCTCCAGATACCTAGTGGGAGCTGTACCCAGTGGCAGCAGAACTTCACCTACTTTAACTTGTGATTTAACACGTGCTTTAAGGCTTGCAGTAGCAAACTCTTTCCTGCATAAGTTAGTAATGCTAAGGAGTTAGGGTTTTTTTTTTGTTTTAAGCAATAATAATGTTCGCCAGTCCTTAAATGCAATAAGGAAATGTTTAGTGTGCCACAGGTTTTGCCTCCTTATCCTACCTATTTGCTTGGTTGGAACTAGGGGTGTACCTATTGAGGTTTTTGGGGCTGATAACAATGTCCAGTTTTTAAGGAGGCATATTGGCCGATACCAGTCCAATTTCTGATACAGCATAGAGAGCTGCCTCCAGCTGGTAAGTC
>NW_017728942.1:5497486-5532906 GCF_001723895.1 Crocodylus porosus
GACAGATCAAAACCCACCCCCATGGTGAGGGAGGGGGCACAGGCAGGCGCTGCCCACCTAGGGTGGAATGGAGCACAGGACAGAGCTGTGGCTTGTTGGGGATGGCTCCCACTGCTGCGTGCACCCCGGGATAGCACCGGAATGTGTGCGCCCCCCAGGTCTGCACAGGGCAGGGTGGGGCGGACTGGAACCTGGGCTGTGCCAGGCTCTTCTCACTGGGGAGGGGGCTGCAGCCACCCTAAATTTCTCTGTAGCTCCCTCCCATCACTGCCATGCATCTGGTGCAGCCCCGGCTCTTTCTCGCTCAACTCCTACCTCCCCCCACATGCCAGGAAGAGCCAAGGTTGTGTCGGGCGTGTGGTGGTGCTGGGAGGGAGCTCTGGCAAAATGTGGGGTGGCTGAAGCCCCCTCCGTAACCCCCGCCCCAAGCCTAGCCTCAGGCAAGAAGAGCACAGCCCTGGCTGCAACCCATCTGCCCTGCCCTGCCCCACACAGCTTCAGGGCCCATGCTCCTGCCCCACTGGGCAGGACCTGTCCCTGCCCCCTCCCTCACTGTGGGGGGCAGGGGTTTGATCTGCCCTCCCCATGCCCCTTCCCTCCCCCTCCCCTTCCACCAAAATGTACTTACCAGTGGGAGGCAGCTCTCCACGCTGCAGGGATCTGCTCCTCGCAGCCTGAGTGCTGTGCTGTGGCTGTGTGCATGCATGGACATTTATAGGTCAAATTACCAGCTGCATTGGGCCAATTTTCCTGTACAGCCAATTTTCTTTATATCAGTACCAACCTGATATTGGACTGATGAATCAGTGTATCTCTAGTTGGAACTTGGGTTCTAGCCGTTACCAACGCACTCTGTTCTCACTTTGTTGCTTGCTAGTTTGCTCTGTGAGATGGTATGTAGAAATTGCTGACAGGAAGCAGATAGAGGCAGGCAGTAGAAAAGCTAGTAGTTTTAGTACAGCTCTAAAGTGGAGAACTGTCCTTCAAAGTCTGTAAATACTTAGGGCTAGATCTTGCAAGGGACTGAGTACTTTATTCCCACAGAATTCACTTAATGATTCTCTTCCAATCTGCCATTTAGCATGCACTACAGAAAATGCATTTATTCTAAGCATTGTCAGAGATGAACAGAATATACTGATATGTTTTCAGGGGAGGAAGGGGTTGTTATTTTTAACTTTATTCAAAGCATTTTACAAATATTTAGCTAATCCTCCCAACATCCCTTTTGTAGAAAGTTAGGAGCCTTGGCCTCATTTTAGGGAGAACTTGAGCGAATGAAGAGATGAGAAATTAAGTTGCTTACTGAAGTCCATGTAGTTCTTGTTACTGATAAAATTGGGGCTAAAACTCAGGTTTCTTCAGCTATGGCTTCTGGCTAATTGTGAAAGGCAAAAAATCGAATAGAGAACTCAATAATTTTACAGTAACAGAGTAGGAGTAGAAGTTGAGTAGATTTCAGATTCTGGCCCTAAATACTAATATCGTTAGAAGGGCAACTTTTCTGTGTAGTATGTTCTATGTTCTCTCTCTTTTTGTCTGTCTGCTCACTTATCAGTGTTGTAACCTTCATATAAGATGTTTCTTTGTAACAACATAGTAATCTACAAGGTTCTGAATTGGAAATATATTTTCATATAATGCAATGTCATATTAAACATAATCGTAATGGCTGACAATAGTATATTTGGTGACTTGACTTAATTCAGTAATTTGGTACATTTGGTAAAAGGGAACTAGATTTCCTGAAAGCAGATGTTTGTTTTTGATGTTAGTAGTGGCAGGTATTCTGGCCAGCTGGCAGTAAGGAGTTAGAGTATTTGACAGATCGTGGTAACATCCCCTTTCTTGTAATCATTGCTTCCTCTTTCTGTATATCTTATGTGCCACCAGCAAGGGGAATAGGGGGCTATTAGAAGCAATGAGCTTGAACTGAAGTTCTGCAAAAAAAGTTCTTCCTGTCCCTTTTCCAGTGTGTACTAGTGTGTTTTTTGGGTGACGCTGTATCTTGTCTTTGATTAGGTTGTCAAAAACCCAGTTCCTGTAATCTCTGTCAATAACGCTTATATTTTAAAGTGGACTGAATGAATTGGGAAAACTGGGGGGGAAAAAGCCCAAAATATAGAACATACATTTTTAGCTGCCTAAATTTTCCAGTTGAAATATATTTGTTTAAAACCAGTCTGACAGTAGTAACCACGAAACGTTATTAGCTGGAAGAATGCTCTGTGGCCTGTAAGAAATGAGAGGTTTGTTCTGTACACATTCAAGAAACCTTAATCACAGCAAGCACGTGTTTGTAGCTGCCTAAACAGGTGATGCTGTACAATTGCTTTGGATGAGCAGTGGAAGTCACCCTTTCGGTACTGCAAATCTTGAAATTTCTCATGATCACAAAATAATTTTTGTTTTGTTTTAGAAGACGTAAATCCAGAGTTAAAAAGAAAATGTAGACGCTAGCTGTACCAAACTTTTACTAACGATTAGAAAGTTTCCAGTGGCTTCAGCTCCATTAGAAGGACTTCCCTAAGCTACTTATAAACATTGTATATTTTGCTTCTCAGCTGAAACACGTAGCACCAGACACCATGTGATTCGTAACCTCGTGTCCTGTATGAATAGGCAGCAAGATGCATTTTTTTCTCAGTGTTCAGACACACTCAACAGCTTTGAAGTATCATAGAATCACCTCGGTTGTATAGGAGAATCTGAAAAATACTCATTAAATTAAGATTAAAAATAAAATTGTATTAATGTAAAAATAGTAATATACCTTAGCATGGAACTGAACAAATAAACAGCTAACCCATGGTCGTAAATGGAGTCCTAAAATATTTCTGTTAATGCCATGGAACAATCAGTTTTCCATTTTTAATTCTGAAACATGAAATGTTAGCAATCCTTAAGCAGTACTTTAAGTGTAACTGCTTTAGTACAGTGTCTCCTGGAGTTCACAGCTACAGTGAATATTGTTTCGTGTTTTTCAGGAACCTCTAGGAAATGTAATTGTTAATTGATGAATATGTGCCAAAAGCTAGAAAGTTGTTGACTATTTCAGCAGTAAAGAATGAAATGTCAAAGTGCAGCTGCCTGGGAAAGTTTGTGGAAAGAGATAAAGAAGATGCATCAGAGGATGTAAAGGTGACACTTAGCTAGTGAACAGTCATTCTTTTCAGGTGGTGGAGCAGTTAGGGATTATTAAAATGGACAGTGCAGGAAGTTAAAGTGAAAGGTTGAACTTAGGCCAAGTCTATGCTGCAGGGTTTAGCTGGCATAGCAATGCTGGTTAGCATTGTGAAAAAATTGCTTCTCACTAACTGACATGATTAGTCAGGCAACCCTTCCTGTGTAAACACAACTTGTACTGGCAAAAAGATTGTTTTGTCATAATAGCTTGTGAGAGAGTTAGTTAGTTAGTTAGTTACTACCAAAAAAAGACCCCTCTTGCCAGTATACGCTGTGTACCTAAAATGGTTAGAGGTGTAGTGAAGTTGGAAAAGCCGTTGTAGCATAGACTAGTTTACAAATGTATTGATTCCTCATATCACAGATATCTTTGGGTTACAGTTGTATTGAAAAACATCTGCATTGAATACAAATTACTGAAACTACAGGTAAGGCTACTGAATTATATGCCCTTTTTCTCATAGTGGTTGGGCACTTCAGCAGGACTTTTTGGCACTTTTCTCTATATCTGATTCAGTCAGCCATTAGATGAAAACACCAAACCACCCCCCAACTAAAGTGCCCAGTCTATACAGACATCGGGCGAGTTGGGTCCAGCTAATGTGATGCCTCTTCTGGGCATGTGCCAGTGCACTGAGGTTAAAGTAAAGCATTGGGGGAGAAGTTCAGTGTTTTGGGGGATTTTTTGTGTTTGGTGTCTTCAAGCAACCAAAAATGATTAGACACCTGTGAAGTAAGATGTATAAGGAAAGGCTGAAAGAGCTAGGGTTATTTAGTCTAAAAAAGAGGATTCAGAGGAAGGATTGGGTAGCAGCCCTCAAATATGTGAAGGTTACTTAGAGAGAGGATGGAGTTTTTCTTCTAGCTACAGGACACAGGACTAGGAGCAGTGAACTCAAGCTGCAACACAGGAAATGTTTGGAGATTAGGAGGAACTTTCTGACTATGAGAGTGGTCTGGCACTGGAGTATATTGCCTAGGGAAGCTATAGAAGCTGCATCCCTGGAAATTTTCAAGAGCAGGTTTAGATGGACACTTGTTTGGGATGGTTTAGTAAGGGATGTTCCTGCCTTAAGGAGGGGACTGCAGTAGAAGACCTTGTGAAGTCCAGTCCAGTCCTACTTTCTGATGATCCTGTGATTCAGAAGATAAACCCAGAGAATTTCAATAAATTCAGTGTTGAAAAATTTCTGACCTGTTACAGTCGTCTTGATTTCTTTGCAACAGGAGAATTACTGTGCTATTTTAAACCTTCAGAACAGAACGACTTTATTTAGAAATGGACTAAATGACTTCACAGAACTTCTTGATGGACTTTTGCAACAGTCATTTCTAATGCTGGAAAAATTTTTAATAGAGGTTACCCTATGCCATGTGGAAAAGAGGGTAGCTACTTGCATTCATCTCTAGAAATGTTGCATTACCATATTTTTGTTACATGTCTTGTTTATAATCACACTACTAAAACACTGTTTATAATAGCAAACACTTTTTTTGTTTCCTAGCAATGAAGTGATAAAACTAATATTCTTAGTAATTTATTGAAGATATTAAAGTTTGGTTAGATAAAAATATTTTGTTTAATGAATTACTCATGTATGGATTTAGACAAACTGGTTAAAATTTACTGTTTGTGATCTTGCAATCTTTTGGATCTTGCTTACCTGGTCTTACTGTTAACTTGCCTTCCCACTGCTTCCATCACTTTTGCATTCAATGAATGTTTGACCAGAGGTGGTTTAGAAAGGCTACTTAAACAAGAAGTTTAAAACCCTAGATCATTCTTGAGGGTTTTTTTCCAGACTTGTAAGTCTTCAAAGGAGGTAGAATTCTGGAAAAAGGAAATGTTTAAGTTCCTTAAAAATAAAATTGGAGTTAATTCTTATTATTTTTCTGTAAACTACCCACTAAGGATAATTGTAAGCAAATGAAATTCATATTCTTATGTAAGACTAATCGACTTCTCTTATAGATGCCACATCTACACGTGCCTTAAGTCAAGGTGGACAAAATGCAGCCTGCAGGCTGGATGTGGCCTGCCAGGCCATTCTATCTGGCCCGCAGGACCCCTCAAAATTAATATCTGTCTGCCCTGGTTGCCTGTCATACGCGGCATTCAATGGCTTGCCAAAACTCAGTAAGCAGCCCTCTGCCCAAAACAATTGCCCATCCCTGCCTTAAGTGGTCACCTGGCCACATGTTCGGTACATTAATGGCATGGTAAAAAGAGAAATAAGTTACAAAGTTATTCCACATAATCTGTTACACTTTCGTAGGCAATCAGGACTCAGAGTAGAGACGATATATTTTATTAGACCAAAACGATTTTTGCAAAAAAAAATCTTTAATGGCAAGCTTTCAGGCACAAACATCCTTCATCAGGCATTGGAGAAAATGTTGTAAAAGTTCTCCTGGGTAGAAATGAAAGTTCATATTTCATAGGATTTCACAGAGGAGACAATAGATGTCAACTCCTCTGGGCAGTCAGTTCATAGCTGGTATGAAGCCTCTCACCTCCTGTGAGGATCTGTGATGATGCAAATTACCTTGAAACAAAGGCAGGAGCAACATCTCAGGTTTCAGGTGGTCACAGTTGCTTCCTGCTTGGGAAAATATGAAGATTTCATCTCAAAATACTTTTGTAGCTGCTTCCTCTCATGTCTTTAATTGTATGTGTGGCTGGGTGGTTGGAGTTCCCAGCTGGTGGAGCCCGTGTGCACCCCCAAGCCTGGGAGCTCCTAGCTGGTGCTGGCAGCCTGCTCCCCTATCTTGTGGCACACTGCGCTTCTGCTCCGCGCCTGGCCTGGGCACAGTGGGCCGCAGCACAGGGAATGGCTAGCTCCTCCTGAGGCTCCCTGTGTCCCAGCCAGCCCTGCTGCAGCACGTGGAGCAATGGGACAATGTACGTTGGCAATTTGTGCTGCTGCTATTTGTGTTGCTGTAAAGGCGCGCCCATGCTCGTGTGGACCCGGCTCTGGAGTTGCTTGTTTGCCTTTATTACTTCCCTTCTGTCTTGTCACGTTCTGTTCAGATGTGCCACCTGGAGTGCTCGCTATATTGCTTGAACGTTCATTGAAGGAAGAGTCTGCTGCTTAAAAGAAGGAAGCGGTGAGGGGAATAAATAAGCATACAAACACTTATTCCTGAGGCACAAATCATCAATTGTATCAGTACCCTGATTGACAGTGGCCGAAGAACATTTCATGCTTTGTAATGCAGGTAGCAACGTTCTTGCGTTAGGACACTTCTGTAGGGCCTGGCAGTCGCAGCACCTCGTACTGCTTTATACAGACCCTAGAATGTCACGCCTCACAAAAGACCTCCCTGAAGCAAATCCTTCACTATTTGGCAGAAGAGAAAAATCTATGCATAGAAGTGACGTAACTTGTCCATGATCAATGAGAAAATCTGGGGCAAAACCAGGAACAGAATCCATGCTCTACTGGTTGCAGCAAACTGCCCATGGTATTCTGAAGAGACCACACGTAGCAGTTTCTCCATTTTCCAGCTCAGCGTGGGCGCTAAGCCATGAAAACTTTTTTCCTCTCTGCTCTCAGAACAACTCTGAAATTTAGGACAGTCTGAAGAAACCATTTAATCTTAAAGGTGATGTGTTTGTCACTCCACTACAAAACTATGAAAGAATAGAGGTAAAAATGAAATGACCAGTTCAGGAACTTGATAACCTTTTTCAGTCTACCTCCATAGCCAATGGACTTGTAAGTTCTGCTGACATGAGCCAAGTGGTTTTCTTATTTTTTGGGGTTTTTTTAATGGCAATCTCTGCTTTCTGGATGTTTTCATCTGGTGTACCTTAACTAAAGTATTTTTTGGACTTGGACTAAATTGAATGGTTCTGACTAGAAAAATATTTACAGTTCTCTTTTATTGTGGAGAAGCGTTATGCGGGAAAAGGGAAATTTGCTGTTGTATTTTGTCTTCCCTGTGGGACACTGGCACAGACAGAAAACCAACACGTTTCTCTTTTGCAGGGCCCAGGAGCAGGCACCACTTCAAAAGGGAACCAAATTAAGAGGACAGCATTTAACCCCTTCCATACACAATTCATTTTTTTCCATCCCAGACATGTGCAACAAACCTTAATAAGAATTTTGGGAGTAGAAATCTTAGAGCTGTTATGCTAAAGGAAAGTTTATTTTTCTAAAGGCCCCTCTGCATGTGCAGGTAAAGACATGATGGGGTCTAATGCACAGTCCACACAACCATGCTTCCTGCCATGCTACATGGGCTCCTCCTGCACTGGCAAGAAGCAAGCTGCTGTGGCCAGGAGCCTGGTCTGCAGACAGGTTCCCAGCAGCAGGAGTGCACCATGCATTCCCAGGGCTGGGAGCTCCATCACCTGACCCAGGCTCTCGACTGCAGGTTTGCAGCTGAGGCGGTGTCTCAGCCATGGAGGTGCTTCACACTTCCAGTGGCTGCAAGACCGCAGCTGATGTGATCTCCCAGCTGTGGGGCATGCCGCACACCCCTGCTGCTGAAAGACCACAGCTGATGCAGGCTTCCAGCTGCGGGGGCACTCCACTCAACCCATGGCTGGGAGACTGCACCAGATGTGATCTCCCAGGCTGAGATATGTGGGGTAGGTGGAACACCTTTGCAGCTGCAGGACTACACGGGGCATCCCCATGACTTGCAGTCCTGTCACTTGATGGGGCTTCCAGCCACAGGGGTTGGGAGACAACACCAGCTAGGAGCTCCAAGGTTTGGGGGTACCCATGGGCTCTACCAGCTGGGAACTCCGATCAGCTGATGGGGCTCCCAGCCACACCTACAGTTAGTTTTATATGTATAATTAAAGGCACAATAGGAAGCAGCTACAAAAGTATTACCCATATGTAGAATAACTTTGTAGCTTACTCCTCTTTTTATCATGCCGTTGACTGAACATGTGGCCAGGTGACCACTTACGGTGTGTGTGTAGATGGGGCCTCAATAAGAGAAGTTGATTAATCTTACATAGGACTATAATTATTAGCAAATGAAATTCATCCCTTAGGTGAGGGGGGGCTCTAGTGCCCCAGCACAGGGGTTGTGCAGTGGAGCCCCCACACTGAGGCATGAGGAGCCCAGGGCTGCCTGCTTCCCTGTCTTGAGGCTTCAGCACAGCAGCTCCACAATGTGCGGAAACGGGGAGAGCAGGCAGCCGTGGGCTGCCTTTTCCCCTTCTCTGCATTTGTCCTAGTGCTTGCCACTTTGGCATGCCTTGCACTGCCTTTTCTTTTTTTTTTAATTGCTATCAGGAAATCCCAGTAGCAAATTGTGCCCCAGTGCTGCAAATTAGCAGTGCCAGGCTCTGATTTAATGTGCAATTTGTGTGTGTTTGTGTTTTGTGCAAAGACATTTTCAGTGTCACAAAGCACATGTGCCTACATGTCTGGATCCAGCCCAGTAGTCCAATTAATTCTAAATACTTATTATTTATCCATATGATGTATAAGCTTTTTGTCATAGGAGATCTGACTTGGCTACTTGGGTTCCTTCCTACATCTTTTAATTAAAACATTTTGTAACTACTGTACTAGTTTGATGCAAGTATGTCATCTCGCTCTGATTTCTGCCACATGGCTATGGGCTGTGTTTTGGGGGTTTGTTGGTTTTTTTTTTTGTTTTTTTTTTTTAAAACATAAATTGTAGAATCGTGTTAACATGCGAACCTGCTAATTATCAACAAAAAGCCTAACAGCCTCTAACCATATCAGTAGTATAGTCTATTAATAATTAGCTTAGTAGTTTTACAAACTATAGGAGAATGGTATGATTCAAAATGTTATCATAAACCATTGAAAATAACACGGAAACTAAGGCTAATTTGTAATGCAATCACTCACATTTTTAAGGTTCAATCTTGCAAAAATTAGGGTATTACAAGACCACCCTCAAATGTGCTATTTTATATTTGTTACTATATTTTTAAATTACATATACAGTGTGGGGTAGAAACTTTTTTGTAGCAGCAGGACTCAACTTGTTGAATTGGGTTTTCTAATACTTACTTGAATTATGAGATTTTCATGTATTCTAGATGTGAAAGACCACGGTCTTGTTTTACTTGGTCCATTTAACAGGAGAAGTTTGAATTCATTATAGTACTATCAAGTCGATCTTTAAGTTACAGAAAAGTTTTACCATCTATACTCTATAAAGAAATGTCATTTTCCTTAGTAAAATATGTCCTTCTGCTGATTATATTCTAGAATTAATCATTTTTGCCACATTCTGTAGGGTTGTTAAATCTGTTTTTCAGAAAAAAGTTTTTAAAAGAATACATTTTTGTTTTAAAAATCAACCTATTTAAAATTAAATTTGAAATTATGCCAATTTACATGTGAACCTAAGCTTATGCAACCTGTTAAAATTTAGATTAAATAAAAAGTATTTAAACAGTGTTGTTTGCTACCAAAGTTTTAAAGAACATCAAACCAGTGAGCTTAGGTAGGTCATTGGCTAAGTACCTGGAACTAGAATTTGTTGAAGTGATAGTGTAGGTCCATTGTCCAGGTGCAGAGAATATTTTCCTCACTTTTCAGTGTATTCAGTTTAGTACAGTTCAATAATTAGTTCCCTTCAAGGCTGAGATAGTGAGTACAAGATGAAGAGGCAGGAAAACTTGGTTTGTCTTCTGGTCTGTAAATAAAAATGAAATGCGAGAAGCTAAGATCTACTAGTTTTAAGATCTTGAATGACATAGTAAATTAAGAAAATTCTTTCTGCACCAACTGCAACCAATACATCTCTTGTCTATCTGCTTGCTAAGAACTATTAAATTTCCCCCCTGTGTGGCCAGAGCATTTAATGTAACTTGATTTGACTTTAAAATGCTGGTTTTTAGTTGATTTCCATCTTCTTTCATACATTCTGCTTAGCAAAAAAACTACCAGTGTAAGGGATTAATTTAGTTGCAAATTAGCATGTTGTAATGGTTATCAAACAAAGAGAATAGATCGTTCTTAAATTAAAAAATACTGAAGTGCAAACAAATTATTTGTATCACTTTTAAAATCTGTGATTTTTAACTTGTTTAGAATTGAAACAATGTATTTTTCTCTGCAGTAACAGAGGTTGCCTACTTTGCCAGTATTTCCTTTTTATTTTGTTTTTTTTAATGTAAAGAAGGCTCCCTAGTTTTGCCATTAAATTCTTAGTTTTCCTTACGGTTTAAGTTTTAGCAGAAGATTCAAAAATGAAATAACTAAAGGATCCTAAACCTTCATCACTACTGGTGTTGCAGCATGCAGTTTATAGATCCCCTTTACGTATGCTTCATTATAAATATATACATATTTACCACAGAGTTTCAGAAGAAAATATTATTATGGCAATTCCAAGATATCACTAGACTAAACTTTGAATACAGGTTTGTTTTTTAAAGAAAAACTCCTGTCTTGTTTCTGTGAATAGAAATGAAGTGGAACCTATTATAAGATCTAAATAGACTTCCTAACAATATTGGTTTTTCTGCGGTGGTTGGTTGCTTGGCTTGTTTGCTGCAACACTTCCTGGTTCTAAAAAAGACACCTGATTTAGCTGTTAAATAAATGTGGCAGCAGCTGCAGGAATGAATATAGCCTCACCTTTTTTTAATAAACCAAATTGTCTGGCTAGTGCTAGCAAATCCAAATATACAGAAAATGGTGACAGTATTGTAGCATATGTCCTGATCTGTTATGTACTGGATTATGTTTTTATGGTATATAAAATAAAACTTGTCATCTATAAAATTACAGGGATGTGCCCTTCAACTGTCGTGGTCTCAGAAAGTTATCTATACAGTTGATAGAAATCTTGTAGTGTGTTTCTCACATTGTGCCACCCAAAGTCAGGACTATTTGAATTATGTTATGTACATATGACCTCTCTACTGCAATAGCTATTCAGCTATGATGGTAAAAGGGGGAGGAAGAACTTTTTTTTGTTTTTGTTTCTTTGGCGGATTTTTGATCCTTCATTTAGTCTATATAAATAGGATTGAAAGTGTGGTAGATACTTTACTGTAAATCTGTTTTCACTCATTACTTTCCCACAGTACTTTTATTATCAAGTTTATGAGTTGAGATTTACAGCTGAATCCATGTTGGACAAATAGTGCTTTAAATTCAGATACAGTTTGCTTTGTCTTGCTTAGAGCAATTTTAAGGTGTAGAAACAGATGCGTTCATTTGCTACGGAAATGGGGAAAAAAGAATGCTATCAGCAGGATTACATGGAATATATACATGAATTGTAAGAATTTACCCCGTGGCCCCAGGAGATGTCTTGCTGTATAGAAAATCTTGCAAACTACCCTACAGATGTATCAAAAGGGATGTTCTCTGCTTTAAAAAGCAAGTTATAAAAAGAAGGAAAAATCCCATACAGTTCCTTGCCTCTCTTGAAAATAATACCTTAAATAAATCTTGAAGAATTCTGAAACTGAATTGATTTTCACTATATGAAGTGAATGCAGCAGTAGGAAGTAACCAGTCAAGGAAAAATAGGGGAGAAAATGCCAGTCAGTTTTCATTCTGGTTCTGTGGAAGCATTCTAGCACTGCAGGGTTTTGGATTTCAGGCGCTGGAAGGCCAAATAAAGCCTTTTATTATCATTCATAAACTTTCCTAATGATCTTTGATTTAAAAAGTTAAAGCAAAACCTTAAATGTTAGTTTAGTTACCTGACCATTGAGCTGATTAAACTGTAGACGTATGTTCCACCAAACACACTATAATGTATATATTTTGCTCTCTTTTGTTTGTTTAGAATATATGTAACCATTGACATTAGTCCCTAATGAATAGATGTACTTTTGAGAAATCAGTATGTGAAGTGGGGCATAACGAGAAAAGCTACATTAGTTGAGTTTACCCAAGCTAGAGTTGAGTTTGGAGAATGTATGCTTGGGGCCCAGTCTTGCAAACAGCTCCAAGAGCACAGGCCCTCGTTTGTTGTGATCCCATAGAAAGTCTGTGAGACTTCACATGGGAATAGAGAAGGGCGTAGAGGTAAAGTAGTTTTCAGAATGAGGCCTTGTGATTTTTGGTCTTGTATAGGTCCTGGTCATAAACAGTGCTATGCCAGCAAAGTGTGGCCATGTCTATTAGCCTGTTAGATTATGCATGCATTGTTTAAACCATTGGTTCCCAACCTTGGGTCATGACACAAATGAGGGTTGCCGGTGGTGCCGCACACAAAGGACGAGCTGTGCCACATGCCAGGAGCTCCCCTGGGCTGCTGCCGCCGCACTCCGCTCCCAGCAGTGGGTTGCGGCAAAAAAAGTTTGGGAACCACTGATTTAAATAAAAATGTGCTCGCTCGCTCTGGACTTCTTTCAATAGATCCGTGCTGACTGAAAACCAAATAGCAAATTCTCAAAATGTTTTCCTAACCTTAGGAATCTTCCAAATTAGAACAACTTCTTGGTCTCTTCTTTCCCTTTTTAATAGGATCAGTGAATGCAGCACTATTTGCATTTTAATTATGCATTTCTACTGGCTTTTACTTGGGTTCAGGCTAGGCATGATGTGTTTAATTGTGAAGTGGGGTCATGAGTTTGGATTTGGTTTTAGAGAATGTTTCTGCTGAAATCAACACCTATATAGCAAATTGATGAATTATTCTTTTCAAAAGTTATGAATTGTTTAAACAATGTTCTAAAGTGAAGATGTTTAATAGCTGTAACTGTATTGGGTACATTATACAGCATCAGCCTCGGGTCATATTTTTAGCAGGTAAAACCACAAGTTTTGTGAACATTTTATGTTAGTAGTCACATATGTTAATGGCTATATGTGTGTTTCTGTCTCATTTTGAGCATATACACTGTTATGGATACAAGTAAAGGTGTAGAGGTACAAATGGACTTGAGCCTCACTTAAAAGAAATCAGACCTTCAGGTATTCATTTGGATTTTGGATGTGTATATGATCTTACACACAGGCTGAACAACTTAAGGCATAGGTACATGAGCCAAGTTACTGCAAGGTAAATGAACGGCTAATGGGCACACACTTACTCTTAGCGAAAGAAGGGTAAGCTATTGCCAGATTAGAGCATGCCCATGGGCAGCTACCACAGAGTAGCCTTCACATTGTAAATCCCTGTTTACCTTGCAGTAGCTTGTCTGTGTGCCCATGTTTGTCTTATTAGCAATAGTTTGTCAGAGATGTAAAATGGGAAGCCATAGTTGAAGTTGCTCCTGCCTCTTATAGTATACACTGGTGTGCAAGGAAAACTGGACCGTCTCGTCCTCTTGATTTTCTTCATGTTGCTTTGACTTTTTTTTATTTCTCCCTTCCAAATTGTGGGTGTGATCTGTCCTCCTGAAATGTTCAGCTGTGCATCCTTAGAATCTCTCTTCCAAATCAAAAGTGAGAGGGTGGTTTGAGGGATTTCTTTTTTAAATGCCCCATTTGAAAAAAGTCTTTCTTTTTACCATCCTTTGTCTCTTGATAGGCTCTGCCTAACTGCTTCAGCTTATTTTTTAGTACAGTCATTTGCAGCTAGTCTTTGTTTCCTCTGTGCACTTGGAAGTATGCTGATGTACATTATCTTCTAATGATCAGATCTTTCTACCTTCATTTCATTAAGTGGAAACTTTTAAATCAGTAGATATAATTCTTTTTTCTTTGTCAGAATGAAGTAGTAAGAGCATCCAAAGCTGTCCATTAGTGGCTAAAAGATATTTTGGCTGTCATTGCATACAGTGTCATAGACTCTGATTCTGCTAATCGGAGACAGTTTTTAAATCTTTTTGAGCAACTTTGGGATGAATTACTGTTCATTAAGATTTTCTTTTTTTTTAAAACAGAATCTTAAAGTGATTGTAGGATGATAGTGATAAATCTCTGTCCTTTTCCACGGCCTCCCAGTCAAGGCTGTGCCATACAGTAGATCTCCAGATTCCCCTGTCATTGCCTTTAGCATGAGTCCATTTTTCCTCCACTGTAAAACTGCATCTGTTTAATTGGCAGTTGCATGCAAATGAGAACATGTGTCTGAACGTGTTTTGTTGTTTTTGTTTTTTTTATATCGGCAGAGTAAACTAGTTTGGTTTCATCATGAGAAGGAGATAAAAGGAGAAGCATGGTCATGCCAGCGATGCCTTTTTAACTAAAGGCATTCTGCTGGTGATGGATGTACACTTGAGTGCTGGCACATCCACTGACTGCTATAGTATTCTGAAACTGCAGCAAAGGAGAAGACAAAAGTTTAAACATCATAGCAGTTTCTGGAAGAAGTGCCCCTCCCATCACCCGTTCCTCTGCACAGCCGGGTTAACCAAGTCTGGCATACTTGTGTACCACAAATGCAAAGACACAGATACTGCAGGTGGTTGCCCCCAATATTTCAGAATTCTTTCTTGTTCTAAGCATGAAAAGTCATTGTTAATAAAGTATTCCCACTGAAAATCTTTCTGACTCGGTTACTGAAAGTGCCGAGTACTCTCACCTTTCCCACAGAGCCCTGCATCTTGCTCTGGATGTGGGGCAGTTATGAGAGTATATCTTAAACTATTCATAGGTATGTGCTTCCTTTGTGATGTCATCAGCACATTTCCTGTGAAATAGTAAGCTGTAATTAACACTTATTCACACCATTTAGAAATGCAGATGTTTCCCCAGCCAAATGAACATCTCTATTAACCTTCTCATCTGAGGTTTCATATGTGCTAGTGTCACTACCTGAAGATGGGGGGTCACTGGGATCCTAGTCTGAATAGAGCACAACTGATATTGAGGCTGTTTTGTTTTGGATCCGATCTGAGTGACAGAAATCTGTCGTGCATCTCCTTACCCTAAGAGGAAAAACAGCTTTCCGCTGTTCCTGCTACAATGTGCATGGTGTCACATCAGCATTGTGAGCCCCTGGAGTGTTCTTATATCCAGATGCAAGTGTTGCTTGACTGCCATGAGAGTGAACTTTGTATACCCACCGTTTTAAAAAAGTATTTATAATAAGGAAGTTCACAACCAAGGCTTAGGGGCTTGTTGTTGTATCTAAAAACTAAACAGCCAAAGGGAAAAATGTCTCCTGAAACACCTTTTTACAACTGAAAACATGATTTGTTTGACCTTTTAATCATTAAGTTTACACGGGGATGACCTATTTAAAACTCTTATTATGAAATGTGTAGTTTCATGGGACACTGAACTTTGTCCTAACGAAATTGAATCCCAGTTATAACCGCAATATTGGGTAAATGCTGTGCACAACTTTTGATCGGTGTTTTATTTCCTAGCAGGGTTGACTTTAAACAGGTTCTAATGACAGATCCACCCTGTGTTATAGTTTACAAAGAGAAGGTAATGTTGCATGTCTGTGCTAAGGTTTCTGTGAATATTCCCATCGCTTCAGGCACCCTGCCAGCATTTTCTCTTCCAACATCCTAATGCTTGTAAAACATTGCTTCAGAACTACATTTTAAAAAAATTTCCTGAGTTTTTATGTATATTTGGAGGGGAAAAGCCTTTTAGACATTTTTGTCTAGTTTTTCTTTCCTTCATTTTGTACTAATATTTTTTCCTTAGAATGTGTCTCAAAAGTTTGCGCTTCGGTTCCTGTTTTTTCCCCAGGCCCAGAGTTTCTCTTCTGAGCATTATATTTTGTTAAAAAAGCAGTCGGAGCACTTACTCAGTTTCTTCCAGTCACTCTAAAACATTTCTCCTGGTTAACTTTTATAGAATGGCTTGTTACCTGGCTGACATCACTTCATTTAGTGAAGATTTGTCTGAGCGCTGCAGCATGAATAAGATTTTAATATGATTGAACTCTTTCTGAGCATCTCCTTCCACTGATCCAGTTTGTTTTCAATAGCTTCTTTCCCAAATGGGCTTTTTCCTTTTCTTCCTCATCCAAGGTGGTTTTACTCATGTTTGCTTTTCTCTTCCAGTTGTCTGCTTAAACTCCCATAAACAAACACAAGGGAGTTCAAACCATTACTCATCAATTCACTATATCGGAGAATTTTCAACAGGTCATGGTGGGACAAGGGATCTTAAATAAAACAATACTTAAAGGAGAATTTCCTCTTCAACTTGCCTGGGGATGCCATTCTATTAACAAATTGTGTTTAAATACAGCTGTTGCTTTACAGTGCCCTCTTTGGACAGGGATTTTAGATGTATATTGTGCTCGTTCACTTTTACCGGAAAATGACATGGGATGAAGGATATGATTCTGCTTAGAAGCTTACCTAGACAGGGCAGGTCATGGCAGCTTTACTGTATTTCGGCAATGATAAGGATCGTTTTTGGACTCAGGTTGTATATCCTATTATGAGATTCGGGTTGTCATCTCACACTAAACTCATCCAGGTTTGTTATTTTTTAGGTATTCTATTAAAGGCCTTCTTTCTCATAATGCAGGACAGACCTGCATTGACATTGCTGTATAGTGTATTAGAATGTGCCAACAATGAATTAGTGTTATATAAACAAGTAACAGGCATGTAAGGACTACTCTTTTGGCTGTTTCTTTCCAGGAAACTTGCCTGCTACAAAAAGTGACTGGTAATTTTTGAGTAATTTAGTTCCCATTTTATTGTTCTTTTAGAGCAGCGGTTTTCAACCTCAATTAGACACAAGGTGCCTCTCATTACACAGAAGGTACCCATTGGAATACACCAGCTCTTAGCTTTTGCTTTATTTTTATTTGACTATGGTAAAATGATGTAACAAGTCTTCTGTTGCTGAGAATTCAGAAAGTTTGTAAAAGGACAGAATGGTTTTGACAGTCTAGATTCCCATTTGAAATCTTTGGGTTTATTTTGAATTGTGTAGGTGTTTGCACGTAATAACGCTAATATTGTGTGGTACCCTTAAAAAAGATTTCCAGAGAGAGAATACTATTCAAACTCACAAATCTGCCACTTGCTTCATATTCTATCCTTGATCTTTGCTTGTCGTCTTTTTAAATATTTAGCACCTCTTTTATGTTTTCCCTAATGAGATTTCTTTCCCTTATCTTGGCTCCAGAGATGCCTTCCATGACTCACATGACATAGTGAGGATTTCTCTGATTTATTTTTTGTTTTTACACTTGCATTTCATTGCATAGTTGCATTAGATTTTTTTCATAACCTTTGGCACATACGTATTGTACTGCAGCCTGTCTAAAGCAGTCAATTAATATGCCATGAACGATTTAAAATATCAGATGCTTTCATAGAAGTCATTTTCTAATGACTAGACCATCTCTGCCCAGTGCCTGTCTGACCTCTTGAATATCTCAAGTGATAAGAATCCACAGCTTCCCCAGTTAGTCCATTCCACTGCCTCATTCTCACAGTGAAGTTCTTCCAGCTATCCAGTCTAAACTTACTTTGCTGCAAGTTCAAGCCATTGGTCTACGTCCTTTCTGCAGCAAGAGAGAAAAGTTGCTTTTATTCTTGTTTCTTCAGGTATTTGAAGATTGCTATCATGTTCCCTCATAAGCACCTTTTCTGCAAGCTGAACATGCCTAGCTCCTTCTGCCTCTCTCCTCGTATGACTTGCCTTCCAACCCCTTGATCATCTTTGTTATCCACCTCTGGACCCTCTTTAACTACTCTATGTCCTTTTGGAGCCCAGAACTGCACACAGTGCTGTAGATGAGACCTAACCAGTGCTGAATAGAAAGGAACTATCAGTATTTTATTGGTATTTTGAAATACCAATAAAAAAATCAAGGAATGTGGTCATGAATTCTTTTTTCCATCCTACGTGGACATTTTAATAACTGTATTAAAGTGATTGCATAAATATTGCTAGTTACAGTTGAAATTAGAAAGACAGATGCCAAAAAAAAGTCTTACTTTGCAGTAATAGATATTTTATTACTAATCTAGCTAAGCCAGACAGATATTAAGGCTTCCTTTGATTTATATCTTACTGCCGTGACCTGAAGTTGCTGTGGCCTTGGAGAGGTCGGGTCACAGTGAGTTTGTGCTGAAGGGCTGTTAAAGGGCTCGGCGCACTAGATCTGTTTTTTAGTCAAGAGCCCTCATGACCTAAAAAGATTAATCAAGGCCAGGGTCTGGTCTTAATTTTCTTCCTATATAACAGCATATCAGAAGGAGCTGCTCCTAACCCCTTTCCCATGTCAAGGGTAGTATTGGTCAGGAACTTCTTGTTTCTGTCTACCACGTAGTTACCGTAGTTGTAGTATGTAATGGTTTGGCTGTGCTGTCTTGCTTTTGAAAATCCCTGTTTTTAATTTGCTTCCCTGTTCAGTTTCCAGGGAGGCTTTTCATGGGTTATTTTTACTTTTCTCTGTGCACATGAGTTTGTTGAGTTCAGATTAGCTATAATGGACTGTCATAGCAAGAAGCAGTAACAGCAAGGCAGAAGGCAGGACGGGAAGGCATATAAGAGATTTATTTAACTCATTCAGAAAGGCATAAGTTTTCATAGGCAACCGGTTCCTAACTTGTCAGATTCCTAGCATCTGCCCTGTCCTGCCTCCTGCCAGACTTCAGGCTAACACAGTTAATTGCCTCTCTCTCAACAAAAGGTAGGAAGTGAGACTTGGGAACAGGAGCCTAGGACTGTGTGCGTCTATCCTATAGATTACCCTTTGCATCTTGAGCAAGTTGCGTAATCTGTCTACCTTTTTTTTCCTCTGTTAAATAAAAACAGTTCCTACCTCACAGGGTTAAAGAGTCTAGGAAAGTGCAATGTATTAAAATTGCAGGGCTATCCAACTTTTAAGTCCCTGGGGGCCATATGCCATGTAGGTGTTCCCTACCACACCACTGCAGTGTGTAGGCTTCCTCCCCCGCCCCCCGTTGTGCCTCATGGGTGCGCCCACACAATTCTTTCCCCTGCAACACATGCCCGTGTGGGCACTCCTCCTTGCTGCACCACTTGAGTATGATCTCTCTTCCCCATTGGGCATAGCGGTGCACTTGCCCTTAGCTCCCTGTGCTGCCGTGTTGCCTTACCCCCTGGGAAGTGGCAGCTGGATGAGGGAGGGGGGAACATGGAGACTCCAGCCCCTAGTGCAGCCAGGGCAATGGGGGGAGCCATGGCTGGATGAGAGCCCAGGGGCTATACATTAACCCCTCGTGGGTTACATGCAGCTTGTGGGCCACCAGTTGGGCAGGCCTGAACTCAGGGTTTGAATTACATTTGGACTCTTTGTGGGGGTGGAGCAGTCTGCAAAAAATTTAAACCAGTTCATTGATTAAGAAGTCCACCTAAGTGAAGGACCAGTCCAATTGGAGGCCCCCGCAAGTTATGATTTTTAAATCTTACAGGGGGAGCTCAGCCTTCCCCTGCCTACCACCTCTCAATTCGCACCCTGCCTGGACAAGCATTTTAAGTTTGCATTAATGGAAGAAGTCTATCGCATTGTCATTCTTGGTGCTATTGGGAGATCATATCTCCTGCTGATTGGCAGGTCATTAGAAACTGAAGGAGGTTTGCCCCTGTGAAGTATTGACCTCGTGGTATGAGATCTGGGGACTTTGCATCAGTTTGTGTGACTACATTTTTGCTTTGCAGATGCTCAACTGAGACAAAGTGAGATTTTGCTGCCACTGAATTGGTAGTATAATGTAGAAGGGGATTTGGCATAGCATGCAAAAATAACAGACCTTAGTGCTGGACACATGAGAGTGAAAATGCAGTAATTTTGTCACAATCCAAATACATTTTTTCGTCTTTTCTGCAATAAAAATGTGTTATTGAATAAACTATTTGACTTGACCTTCAAATAAATAGAACAGCAGATTCTGCTTCATCTTGGGACAACACATGCTGAACAACTCTGGTATATAATTCAGCATTTAAGTAGTTAACAATGTGTAAAAACAGTACAGTAAAATGGTAGCGCTCTCATTTGTTCAGTTTTTGTAACTGTTGCTTATTTGGATGATATGCATCAAGGTAACAAAACTGGAACTGGGACCAAAAATCTTGGTAGGGGAGATGGACAAAAGTGCAAGAAGACCACATTTTAAAAAGGGGATAAAAAAGAAGAGGAGGAGGGAGGAAGTTTAAAAGTGTGGTGGAACATAAAGTTCAGATCCTGAGTAGATCCAACAGAGAGGTTCATTGTTCTAATGCATTTTTTCATTAAACTGCTTGGGTTTTTTTTCTAATACTAGCATATGGTCACAGTTCATGAGGGAACTCTATACTATTGCTAAATTTTCTGTACGTTTGTTCTAGTCATTTGTATGGGAGGATAAAAGGAATATTTAGGATGTTTTAAAGTAATTGGTGTGGCAGATGAATTCAGTTTAAAATGCACTATTTCAGCCTTACACGTAAGTTGCATTTTACTAAGCTAGTTACCTAGTCTGGTGGGACTTCTCTGAATCGGGTGGGACGTTTAGATGGTTTATGTACATCTAATTCTGCTGCTCCTTCAGCAGAGTTGGGTCATTTTGTTGCCAACTTTGCCCCTTGGTTGAGCTAAGACTTCTTTCTAGCTCTGTGAAAGTTGAGTCATACAGTGTCCTGTGTTAGTACTGTTTCTTTTAAGAACTAACAGATGATAGCAAAAAGGAGGCTCCATAAAGTGCCAGGCCTTCAACCTGTCCTCCTCCTCATACTTTATTGTAGGGAGGTTTATAACATTTCTTTTCCCCCATTGCACTTTGTTGTAATAGAAAAGCTAAAAATAAATGCCAAGCTTTCATTTTGGGGAGGGACAACGAGGAGGGGAGGGGTTGGAGGATAATCACAATTGGAACTAGAAGAGTCTAGAAAATACTTTAAAAAAAGCTGCTGATATTTGCTGACACTTAAAATCTCAAAGCAGAAGGTAACTCATAGGACAGGAAGGACGAAACCAAGGATCAGAACTGTGAATCTGTCACACTCTGTCTCCTCCCCAAAAAAGGTGACGGGGGAACCCAACTGAAAACGGGTAAGAGAAGTTGTGGGTTTTGTTTTGTTTTGTTTTGTTTTGTTTTTAACTGTAATGATTTAATAGTTCACCATTTCTCCTCCTCCTCTTTCTTTTTGTAAAGAAAATATTTCTCATTCTTCGGCTACAGGTGTATTTTATGTTAACATGATGCAACTATAGCTTTTGATTTTGCAGTTTAACCTACCTTTCCAAATCCGCTGATTAATTTAAAATCTTATGGCCTAATTATAAGAATAATTTAAACTAAACTGGGAATGTTACTTCAATAATAGTTTGAAAAAAGAAATGGAGGGAGGGGAGAAGCTGCTGCAAAATCAGTCTCCTGCTATAAATGTTCTCCAAGTCCTCTTAAAATGTTTAGAAGAGAATTTCATGTTAGAGAAAGTACAAGTGAGTGTACATTTGCATACCTTACCTACGTATATAGCTATCATGATTTAATACCTGCAGCAATAAAAGTGTGCTCAAATGAACAGTTGTCTAACAGGCCATTTGTGTATAGGCTTCACAAAACTGTATGATCCTTCAGAGCAAACATACGGATGATTTCTATAAATAGTATGGGATTGCTAAACTTATGTGTAGGAACAGACATAGAGGTGGATAGTTCTGTCGTGTGTGGTGGCTTTTAAGCAGAACTTTATAAACTGTATTAGGACATGGCTCCTTTCTGGCTAGCCAGAGGAAGTAGACTGTAACTGTACCATGTTCAGTATGCTCCTGAAACAGGGCTATTATGCTCATAAGGCAACACTGCCATTCCTATCACTGAGCTCCTACGGAGACTTCCTTCCAAGCCATGGTGTCTTCAGATGTGGCAGGGCTCCCTAAGTCGTTTTCTTTCCTTTTTAAAAAAAAAAAAAAAAATAGGGAAAATGTAATTAAATAAAAACTATAAGCTGTGGTTATTTAAAAGGTGACCAGGAACATGTAGCCTGAGCTAGTGAATAACACTTGTAAGGATATTTGGCCCAAACCACTTAAAAGCTCTGAGATCTAGCCAAGAAAAGCCCATGGTCATTGATAACAGTAGTGTGTGCAGCGGTTTGTATACTTAAGTTACTAAGCTGCTGAAATTTTTTTTCTAAGCTTATTTGAAAATTCTTTTTGTTGGACTGTTAGCCAGAAACGTAATTATATACAACACATGTGAGGTTGCTGATTCTAAAACATTTTTCCCATGCAGAAAATGCATTTATGCAATACTATTTTTATAAATGTGTTGCAAGAAGAGCAAAATATAGAGCCCTCCATGGTATAGCAGTTTGATTATAAACTGTTCAAGGAATACATATGCAGTAGTGAAGAATAGCTAAATAATAATACCTAGCTCTTTATTAGGGCATAGCATCTATAGATCTAGTGTGGTGTAATTGTTGTAAAAATTAAAGATAGGTGGGCGATGGACATTAAAAATGTAATGTGCTTTGATAATACAATTCTTGGGATTCCTTCCAATGATCGCCACTTGGGAATATGAAAAAAGTACCCTTATTAATCAGGTCTTTATCAATCTAATTAAAAAAATGTGTTTTTAATTTTTAAAGTCTATAAGTAGGATGCTGACATTTTCAGAACTATAAGCAGATCTTAAATTTGGGCAACATATTACCTTCAAATGAGAAAAAGAATAAAATAAATACTTCTATGATAAGCAGATCTGGGGAGCTTGTGAGTTGGTGTGTATGCGAAATTTAAAATTCTTTTTAAATTTGTAAAATATTTTACCTTTAGAAGGTAGAGTAAGTGAACAACTTGGAACAATAATCCTTCTATTTCTATAGAAAGTAGCTTATTGGTCGTGAATATATAAAACCATTGGGGAGGGGAATGTTAGGTAAATGTTATTAGATGAATAAATTACTCCACCCCATGTCTAGCTCGTAATCTGTTCATAGTATGCATACAAACTAAGTATACACATAAGTATACAAGTGTGTAAGGTCCCTTAAACAAGATCTCTCTGTTGCCCATATCTATTTTTCTGATTGTGATGTTACTATTCAAGCAGCTGTAGGAGTCAACTGACTTAAAAGCTCATTGTTCTTTACTTCAGGGGTGTTAAAAGTAGTTTTTCCTTTTAACAGTCTAGATGTTGCACTAATCAAGCTAACCTTTCGTAGGGGCAATTTTGCTGCTTCTAGCTGCTGCTTGTCTCTCTCCTGCTATTTTCTGGAAAAATCGTTTTATTCATTCTGCCTTTCAAAAACAGGGTGTGTATTATACTCCAGGGGGAAGTTATATGCAAAAAATATGGTAATCTTGAGATGGTGAATGTGCTGAGTTGCACCTTGAAGTGAACAGGAAGCCGGTACAAGCAGTATCTTTCTCTTTTGGCCTGTTTTGCTCAGCAAGTTGGTGTCTGCTTTCTTCTCAAACTTAAACTTCTGTACAGTCTTCAAGTACAACTCAAAGTATGTCAGATTGGTATCTGTTTTGAAGTGACTTATTCGTTAAAGGCTGAACTTGAGGAACTTTAAAATTTCAGGCTTCCTGTTGCAGAAGAGTACTGTGTTAGAAAGTGGTTGCCTGTGCATTTTAGAATTCAGCAGCTGAATAATTTTTTGGAGCTTTTAGTGTTCAAGTAGATATTCATTCAGGCCTAGCTTTGTGATTCTTTTTCAGCATCCACACATATAGAAAGTACAAGATCTTACTACTTGTGTCAAGAAGTTTTCAGATAACATCAAGCTGGGGGAAATAGTAGATACACTGGTGGGTAGGACTAGGATTCAGAGTGACTTAGACAAATTGGAGGATTGGGGCCAAAAGAAATCTCATGGGGTTCAACAAGGACAAGTACAAAATTCTGTACTAGGGACAGAACAATCCCATACACTGGTACTGCCTGGGCAGCAGCTCTGCGGCAAAGGACCTGGAGGTTACAGTGGACAATAAGCTGAATATGAGCCAACAGTGTGCCCTTCTTGCCAGGAAGGCAAACACCATACTGGGCTGCATTGGTGGGAATATTGCCATCAGGTCAAGGGAAGTGATTATTGTCCTGTATTTTGCACTGGTGAGGCCACTTCTGGAGTACTGTTTCCAGTTTTGGGCCCCCCACTTCAGAAAGGATGTGGACAAATTAGAGTCCAGTGGAGGGCAAAAAAATGGTTAGGGGGCTGGGGCACATGACTTGTGAAGAGAGGCTGAGGGAACTGGGCTGATTTAGTCTGGAAAAGAGAAGACTGAGAGGGGATTTAATAGCAGCCTTTAACTACTTAAAGGGCATTTTGAAAGAGGTTGGAGCTGGACTGTTTTCAGCAGTGGCAGATGACAGAACAAGGAGCAGTGGGCTGAAGTTGCAGCAAGAGAAGTTGAATTTAAATATTAGGAACAATTTTCTCACTAGAAAGGTAGCAAAACTGGGACGAGTTACCTAGAGAAGTGGTGGAATCTCCATCCTTGGAGGCTTTTAAGACCCAGGTAGACAAAGTCTTGGCTGGGATGATCTAGTTGGGGATGGTCCTGCTTTGAGCAGGGGGTTGGACTAAATGACTTCGTGAGGTTCCTTCCAACTCTAATTTTCCATGATTTATAAGAAGCTCTCCAAAGTGGAGCATTGAACTGTTTTGAAAGACTTGTTTGAAGTAGTTACTAACCAGCAATGAATAATCGTGTTGGGAACATTAACACAATCCTTTGTTTATTTTATCTTCTTTTATTTTTAAGAAGTAGACTGGCTAGGTAACTGAAAGACTACTTATATTTCTGCATCATACTCTAAAACGGTGATTCTCAACCAGGGCGTCGGTTGAGAATCAGCCTTTTAAGACTGGTAGGTGGTGTGAGCCAGGTAATGAGATAAGCTAAATAAATGCAGGATTGGGCTTGACCCCTACCTGCATGAAACTCCCACCTCACCTACCTCCCCTCCACCACCACCACCATCCAACCTCTGTGGAAGGAGGTAAGTGCTGTAATATATAAATTAGCTTTTGAAATTGGGTGCCACTGAATTCACAGAAGTTATAGTGGGTTGCTTCAGGTCCACAAAGGTTGAGAACCACTGCTCTAAAAGAACCATCAGTGGTTTAAAATAACATAATTTTCCAGTGAATTGTGTCTCCATTGTATGATGGGATGGATGTTACTGTTTAACCTTCTTTTTTATAAGTTTTTAGAACTTTTGGGGTATCTGCAACATCACCTACTTGTTACCTAACATAGCATCTGTGCTACCCATCATTTCTTATCTCCTTATTGTAGAATTGGAGTTTATAGATGCATGTTTCCGTATATAATCGAAGTGTACTGAGATCCTTAAAGGCATTCTGGTTCTTTTATTTTTAATACATTTATAGATTTATTTTTTTTTCTTATTTAGGTCAAATTTTGTGCATGGGATTTCTTTAATATATTTTTTTTTCTTACTCTTTGGATGTGGGGAATGTCTAGTGCAGTGTGTGCATTTTTCTAAGTATGAATTCAGCTAGTTGGACTATGCAGTAAATTGGGGTAGAGTCCCACAAGTACTATGTTTAGATATTCAGGAAGTGAAGACCAGTTGTCAGAAGTCTATTTTGTAGTCTCATATTTTTGTGACCTCTTTTGTTCCACCTTTCTAACTGCTCCCACCACACATTTTTTATAGGAATGAGAATTCACAAAGAGATTGTTAGATAATATCCAGTGGTTTACAAATATTTAAAAACTCTTCTAGAGAATCAAACTTTGAGTTTTTGTTTTTAAGTATGTGTTGAAAAAAAATTACCTGTAATTATTGTTTTCTGGTAGTAATTAATATGTTGTACTTAATATAAGTTAGAAGCATCAAAATCAGTTGTGAACCAAAGTTGTATTTTAAAAAAAAAATAGTTTTGGTTATTAAAAGTTAATGGAGCTTAAACCCTTAAGTCACTTTGCTTAAGTCACTTAAGCATGTTAGCAAGTTTTATCTTGGGTCCTTATTTCTTCACCTCCACAGCCTGAAAGTCAGTGTTACCAAGGGGATCAGAATTGTGCAGGTATGAGAGCATTGTGCTTGCCCAGAGAACTTAAAACTGTTAGAATAAGCTCAAGATACTGTAGAAATCTGGTGGTACTTACGATCAAAAGATTTTTGTAAAGATGCTTTATTGTGTAGGTCTAAAGTTTAGCCCTAAGCATTTGCCACTTATACCTGAGGTTTTTTTGTTTTGTTTTATTTATTTTGCATGTACATCCCTTTCTTGCTGATTTTTTTCATTATGTTTTATTTTCAGGAGTTTTATGAACATACAAAAACACTTTGGCAAGATGAAGGTGTGAAAGCCTGCTACGAGAGGTCTAATGAATATCAGTTGATTGATTGTGCGCAGTAGTAAGTAGTACTTCTGTTCTGCTATATACCGTCATAAGCTGCAAATTTCTTAAAGGATTGAAAATTATATAATTCACTTCTGAATGTTTACAACTTCTGTATCATTGAAAAAGGTTGATCATGCATGACACCTGTCTTTTGGAGAACCAGAAAAAAAATGCCAGGTGTTCTGAAAACCCTGGAGCTAACTTGTAGTGGTCTCAGCAGGAAAATTGTTCTTGTTCACGAGATGGCCCACATCTCTAAGTGCCCCAAAAAACAACCTTCCCCCATCTACAGTAACAGTAGACTGTCCTTTCCCACTAGCAATCAAAGAACATCTGCAAAATAAGTAATTGTCTTTGGAAAAATCATACTGGGGAAGCCTTTACTGTCTGTGCAGTTTTATTTCATTTTAGCAGCTGAAAACAAGGAGATGGAGCCAGCTACTTGGCCAGACCTTGATCCATAGGCGGTAGGCAGGGACCCATTGTATTTGTGCATTCCAGAATATGTACTGCTCCTTTCCCCCGTTATATTATTGTCCATTATGATAACTGGGGGCATCTGAAGAGACCTAGATACATACTTAAAATTCTTATTCACACATGCGTAGTTTAGAAGTTTGAGGGTTTTTTACTGGTCTGTTTGTGAAGATGGTTAATATTGCATCTCAGGTGTACTGTGAAAGCATTGGGGGAGTGGAAAGTAATGGGTAACAACTACCAGCTGGCAATGTTGGAGTCTGTGAAACAGGCATAGTGTTTCTGAAGATGCATTTGTGAGATGCATTTCATGAGCTCTGGTTTACCGGCAGTTGAATGTTTTAAGACTGGATCTTTTACAAGTTATAATAGACCTTTCACAAGTCAAGTAAGATATATGTGGTTTGGTTTACTTCAGAACTAAAGTGAATTTAAAGGGAAACTTCTAAAGGGAAATATGGTTTTCGTTTTTCTCCTAGGTTTTCATATTAAGCAAAATCCAGAAGAGTTTTTTTCATTCTGGCAAAGAGCCATGTGACAGAGGACGTGCAAGGTCCTTACTTAGTGTGACTCTTGGAGTTCCGAGTCTTAAGAAACCACTTCAAAGTTTATATCATTGCTAACTTGATTTTGCTTGACCTGCACCTGGAACCTTTCGTTAAGGGACACCCCCTCTCCCCCTCCCCAATTCTGTACTTTTAACACAGATTTCTTTGCAAGGTAATTTATTACAAGGTAAGAAATGATAATGAGTTTGCAGTTTTGTTTGATAAGTACATTATGCCCTTTAGCATTGCCTCTATAAAGTGTATTGTGTGTGTGTGTGTGTGTGTGTGTATGTGTGTGTGTGTGTGTGTGTGTGTATGTATATATATGTGTGTGTGTGTGTATGTATAAAAAATTAAAAAAAAACCCATTTCATTCTTGTAGCATTTGGTTACCTTGCTATTTCTGCTAACAGAAGTAACAGCTGGTGCTAGGACCTTGCACTTCCTCTCTCACATGGCTTTTTGCTAGACTGGAAAAAGCTCTTCTGGATTATGCCAATATGACAACATGGGAGAAAAGTGAAAACCATATTTTTCTGGTTGTTTCTTGTTGTAGGACATTGGAATTTGTGCTGAGTCAAAAGTCAGGAATGGCCTCTGTGATGGTTTTACCATCCTGCTCCATCTAGTGGAACACTGGTTTTTACATCTTGAGCTGTTGAACCAAAAAAAGGAACATGTCTGCTGGTGGCAAATTAGAGAGAATTTTCCAGAATGTGTTTTGACATTTTTTGGGTGTATTTCTTAGTCTTTTCTGAAGTTAACACGTTATTGTTGTTAAACTAATGTTTTATCGTTTAGAAATTTTCACAGTGTTTTGGTAGATCTTCACATGAAGTTTTTCATTGTTAATCCTAGTTGATTTTGGTGCTTTGCTGGCATGTGATTTGTTGATATCAAACAACTAAAGAAGAGGCATTGTTAATAGAAAAATGCTTGCTCGTGACCTTCGGGTTCATCATGCAGCTTACCTCGTTTACTCATGAATCTTCTAGAGAAGTGTCAAAAATAACTTCTAGCAAAATTATCTTGAAATTACTTTATTAACTACATAAATCTGGTGGCCACGCTTAAACAAGCAAACAGAGAGAAACCTACCAAAGACCAAATATGCTTGCAATTCAGCCATCAAGGGCTATTTTCATTTGCATACGGAGGCAACTGTCCCTAATGGAAATGGGAGCTAGAACAGAACACTGCCTGCAGAATATCTGCTTGGACTTGGCAGTTCTTCCAGAGAGTGTCCCAGGATTTTAAACACATTCTGTTTTTACATGCCAACATAAAACAAGAAACAGTACTATTGAATTCAAAGAAGAAAATGACGTTAATTATCTTTTAATTTCAGGATAGACCAAGCTACCAAGGTTTTCTTTCTCATGAAAAATCTTTATAAAAATATTCAGCAATTTCTTCGCCATGTGAACAACTTGCACTGAGCTTCTATACAATTTACTGGTTTATGTAGTTGATCAACTTTAGGCTTCTTTTGGAAATACGTTATTATGTTGTCTGCTATAGTCATCTTCACTAGGACTGCTTCCAGGTGTGAAATTCTTAGTATATAATTTTTTTACCATTGTGGGCCAGTTCTTTTTAAATATTTAGTAATAAGCACATTTGAACTTTTGCAGGGAATGCGTTTGTGTATAAAATGGTTATTAGCAAGTTACGGGAGTCCTGGGTTGTGCGGGTTCAACACCCACCTTTTCCATATTCTGTCAGTAATAGTAAAGAAATAGATATGTTGTGGGAACCTAGGGTTTCCTAAGATGCTTTGCTGAAAGGGTAGAATGCACCTCTCCTTGTGCCAAAACTCAGTAAAGTCCATGTAAGGTTTCTGTAAGAAATTGGAGTTAGGATGGCTCTGCTGCTGCGTGAGTGGACAGGTTGCATGTCATTGGTGTCACCTCCTGCATGACTCTTGGTCAGCTGCCCCTCCAGAACCTCCTTTTGAAGGCATTTTTGGGTGTTGGCATAGACTACAGCAGGGTGGATTTGATTTAAATCAGTCACTTTAAATCATGATTTAAATCATAATTTAAATCACTGGTCATGAAGCCTTAATTTAATCATTCTTTTCTATTAAAAGTGCATTCTTGTTGTTTGATATCCTTTTTAATCATTTAATTTTTTGAAACATCACACTTTTAGAGAAGTAAGGGCTTGACTGTGAACACAAACTTGCAGAGACGAGAGGGCTGATGGATGGGTAATCGTGTCTGTTCTTTCTCATCTCTGTACACTGCTGCTAACAAGGATGTTATCTCTGAAGAGACGAATCCACAGTTTGAGAACTGAAATTAAGCATCACAGAGACGCTTAATGAGCTCTTCTAGACTGAGCACTGAGTCCCATTGGGTAGGGTGGTTTTCTTTCATCTTTCCTAATCTATAGAGGAGCCTCTGGGAACCCCACAAGATTGGGCCCCTAATGTAGTGCACGGCCTGTTGTCACCTATTTATAAAACTTTTCTAAAAAGGTTACATGAATATATTGTCTCAAGTAGTATATAATTAGAAACTGTAGTCCCTATTCCATGATGATATCTTTAATGTATTTTAAATTTAAAACTATATAGGTTTCTTTTTATTATTTTAAAAGAAAAAAGCATCTTAACAAAAAAATAAAAAATGATTAAATAATAATCTGATTTTAAAAAATCAGTAAAAACTTTTCTTTTTTTTTAAATGTTGGTCTTTATCCACCCTGTTCTATAGGGTGCTGACAGATGTGCAGCTGTCCACTGTAACTCATGTACCTTCACAGGAAGCTACATGAATTACAGCAACACCCCCCACATCAAACAGATATTCTCTGTTGGGTCCGGGGGGTTGTGGGATCAAGCTCCAGTCTGGAGCTGGCTGAGTGGCTGTGTGCTTTGGAGCACCTTCATCTGAACCCTCAAGGGTTAATTTGTTATGCAATCAGGCACTTCTAAAGCACTCTGCAGCTGGCACTTCTGTCAGGGCACAGCTGTAGATACTTTCAGGAGGGGCGATCATGCAACAAAAGGTCACTTCTGTCTGTGCCCATAGTGTCTGTTTCCTGTTACATATTTGATGACCTGGAGCCAGTGCTGTGGCTCTTACCAGCATCATATAAGCACCAGGGAAAGTTTCCTTCACTTGTGCTTTCCTTTTGCTTTTTTATGTTTCTTCTTAGAGGAAAGTAGATTTTCTGCATAGAGAGAGTAACTGTTTTCTGGCAGAAAACATTCTGCTGGAACCTAGTACCATTCAAAGCTACAGTGTAATTTAAGCTTTCAGATCATACCAAGAAGCAAGATTTGGGATGTGCAGACTTTTGTTCTTGGAAAGGCCACGTTTAGGGAAGCAAGAGAGTTGGTAGGCCAGAAAGATCCCACCCACAATGCTGGAGACAAGGTGGTAGTTTTCTGTCCTGGGGTGGAACAGCCATTTGCTTAACCTCCATCTGTTTTAGCAACAGAATACATATCACTTAGTGTCTTGGCACCGGTATCAAGGTGTAGTATTTTTCTCCAATGCCTGTTAGGCAGCTAAATCCTATAGTGACTTTGTTAATGAATCTAAAGAACATGTCATCATCTTCCGAAGGCAGGTTAGTCTTAATGTACTCTGGGGAGGCCTGCCTTTCTCTCTCCTTCCCCCAAGCCCTACCCCCAAAATAGTTTAGGATGACTTTTGGCATATAAAAGTAAAACACGGAAAAGGTAGAAGCATCACCTGAGCTTTACACCTGATGGCTGCAAGAGTTAGTGGGGGTTTAATCCCGCTTACTCATGCTTTTAGTACTCTCCTTCCAGCTATACACTGTAAAACCCTGGCCATGTTTCCCAAGAGAATAAATTTAAATTTGTCACTTCAGAGAAACCCCTGTTCATTTGGAAAGACTAGCTGCTTCTGATTTCAAGCTTTACTGTACGTTCTGCTTACTAAAGCTTGCAGTTTCTGGGAAGGGGGAAGGTGACTTTTTTCTTTCTCTTGACCACGCTTACTAATTAGCTTCTTGCAGATCTGTTAGAAAATGTGTGGCAGGGGGAGGTTTTCATTCATTTCGTTCAACATAGAAAGCACTACACATGCAAGGAGAGAGCTACATCCAGGAGAAACTAGGGCTCCTTAGAGTCATACTAGGAAAAAAATAGAAGTTTTATTTTGTAAGGGTTGCATTGTAATATATATTTATTGCTTCTGGTTAGTAATAAACAGAAGAATATCCATTTTATGCCAGTCTTGGACCTGGCAAGCTTGCAATCTGTATAATGTTGCATGGAATAAATCTAATGAAAGAATCATAAATCTTTTTTTTTTTTTGGGGGGGGGGGACTTTATGATCAGAGAATATAACTTACAGCAATTGTTGTCTTAAGTCAGGGATGTTAGACATACAGCCCACAGTACTGTTCTGTCCATCCCCCTGGGCCACATAAAGGCTACAGGTGCGTGTGGATGGGGGCATGGCCTGCTGCAGAAATCAGGCACCCTGGACTAGGACATGGCCCTCAGCAGGATGGTGAGCCAGGGCTGTGCTGGCACAACCTTGCTTGTCCATCAGGTGCTTGACCTACCAGTGCTGCCGCCACCACTGGAACCAGAGGCTGCTTGCTCTGCTGTCACTGGTCTTGTTGCTGCCATGTGCCCCATGTGAGACCCCACTGCCAGTCCATGCCCCGGGCCAGATCTGACCTGTGAGGAACTCAGATCTGGCCTGGGGCACGAGATGTCTTAAGTATATTGCCAAAACCATAAGCTTTCAAAGCATAAGGTTATTAAATTAATTCAGCTCTAATTTCTAAATGAGTTTCATATTATACTTCGTAAAACTGGATGTAGTAGGAAAACTTAAGAATTCTATAGATGTATAATAGCCCTCACAAATAATATGAGTTGTATTTAGATGTTGATTTGTGCCTTAGGACCTGAAGGGTTACGCTAATAATTGCTCCTACTTTTTCATGAGGAGACTTTTTTTAGTCAAAGGAATTCTTATTTCTTATCATTTATGACTGATCTGAATAGCCAGCATAATGTTTTATGGCAGGGGTCAGCAACTTGTGGCCTACGATCAGGCCCATGGAACCGGGGGCCTTGGCAGGATTCAGCAGCACGGAGCTTTGCCTGTGCTGTGGTTAGGTAGTGGGGAGAAGCAGCTGTAATCCTAGTGCTGGATTACCTGGGACCTAAGCAGAGTCATTCCAGCCCGCTGTCTTAAAAGGTTGCCAGGAACTGCCTTAGAGCTCTATTTGCTGTTAAGGTCGCCCAGTGCTTCCCATGCTGAAACCCTGCTTTTAGTTATAACTTTATCAAATGTTAATTTGGGCTGTTACCCGCCGGGTAACAGCCCAGGGCCCAAGCGCCCTATGGTGCCCCTCTGCCACTGCCAACGGTGTGCAGCCATAGCACACCCAATACCTGCTCTGCATTGCCCAACCATGGTGTCCTGCTGTCCTTGGGCATGCAATGATTGGGGGGGGGGGGGCTGCTTTCCACCCAGTTTCTGCCCAGCTGCTGCTGCCATTGCTGCTACTGCTCAGCCCCAATGGGTGAGTCTGGAGCTGGTGCTGGGACCCAGGCTGAGCAGCAGTGGCGCAGGACAAACTGCTGCTCAGTGTGGAGGAAAGTGGCCCCCCCCACTGCTAGCGCTTCGTGGTGCAGCTGTGTGGGGCTGCCCTGCATCTGCTCTGCTGCCACCGCTGCCCCACGTGGCAGCCCAGAGGGAGTGGTGACAGTGGAGATGCAGGGTAGCCTGGTGTGGGCTCTGGGTGGCTGCACCAGGAAGCACCGGCAGTGGGAGGGGCAGTGGCACCGCTTTCTGCCCACACTGAGCAGCAGTCTGTCCCATGCTACTGCTGCTCAGCCCAGACGGGCAAGCGCAGGATTGGGGCTGTGCACGTTGGTCCCTGCCTGTACTGCAGGGCTGGGAATGAGTGGGTGCCCAGAGCGCAACTACACCCAGATGGGAGCACAGGGCCCATGCCAGTGCCAGCGGGGCCCAGAGCAGGGTGGCATGAGTGCAGGGTCACAGTCGGCAGGGGATCTGTGGAGCCAGGCCAGTTCCCCTCTGTCCCTACTGATAGAGCCCAGCCTGGCTCTATGGATCCCTGCCAGCCTGTGCCCTGCACTCCTGCAGGCGCTGGCCCTGGGACACTGGCATGGGCCCTGTACACACGCTCGCTTCCACTTCATCTCCTGCTGCTGCTTTCCTCACTTTCCTGCCCACCCACTGGATGCTCCTGCACCATGTAGTACTCCCTGCCACAATGAAAGGACTCAGCAGGAGGTGGCCCAGCCCCGAAGACTGGGGCGATTGCCTGCCGTCCTCCCCTGCCTCTTTCCCCTCTCCCGCTTAGCTGAATTTCCTTCTCCGGTGCAGGGAGGCACAAGCAGCCCCAGAATCCTAGGGCAGAAGCCTCTGCTAGGCAGGGGCTTCTAGTTGTGGGGGCAGGGCCAAGCAGGCCTTGCTACTGCAGGGTCCTGCTGTGGCTTCCCCTGGGTCCTAGTGCCCCTGTCCCCTGTAATGTTTGATAGGCAGCCATGGGCAGATAAATATTTAATTTTCTAAAATGTTTTGGGGGCCCTGTGGCCAGATAGAATGGCCCAGAAGTCCAGATCTGGGCCGCGGGCTGTATTTTGCCCACTCTGTGTTTAGTCCATTAGTTCAAATGTATGGTGATTATAGAAGACTCCAAGTTTGCTGAGGGACCCATCTTTGTTAGTGGGATGATGGAATTTGGGTTCTTTATCTTCCCAGTTAGGTTTTTTTAAAAGAAAAACTAAGACCTGTACAGACAAAACAGATACCCTTGGAGAGAGGGGGGGAGAGAGGAAGTGAGTGTGTAATGTGATATGCAATAGTCTAGTATGCAGATTCAGGATGTAGGAATCAGGGGTGTGCTGTTTGTTTTAGAAGTTGGAAGGTGACTAGCTTAATGAGGTAGGGAGCTGTAGAGTATACTTGTTTTACTTCATGGCTGCTATAATTCAACCTAGGCTTGTTTGAGAAGAGTTGATTCAAAATAACACAGGTTAACTCTTCAGTGAAGACAGCCACTCTGATTATTGTCAAGTGACTGAAACCCAGCTCTTAACAGGTGGTCACTAATTCCATGTTCCTCATCTTTGAAGTGCCTTATGTGAGGCTCTGGGATTTTGTTTGCAGAACTGTGAAGACCTCAAATGCAGCTGAAGTCTATGGGAGCTGTGCTTTGAGCATATGAAATGCTGTGCAGTCATAAGGACTCTGAAAAATCATGTCCTGGTAGTTTAAAATTAGATTAACCTCAGTACCTCAATCCTCACCGGTAAAACAGGGACAGTCATATGTTGCGATAAAGAAATGAGTATTTTGTCTTCACTATATAGGGTTTGAATAGCATGCAGCAAGGAAGGCCTTGAGCTACCCATTAAACAGCAGAGAGAAAACAAGCTATTGAGCAGTTGTTAAGGGAATATTGTCCATTCTGTGCATTTAATCAAAGCAAAGCTAAATGTTATATGATATTTTGCGCTTAAGATGCAATTTTTGTCCAAGGATCTCCATATATAAACTTCACAAATACCATGGTTGGGTGGATACAGGCAGTGAGATGGGGCAGCTGAGGCACAAAACAGCTAAAGATTTCTCAGGATCTCATGTAGCTTAATCCATAGCCTGTCGGAGTTTCTGGAAAAGCACTTTGAATCCAGACCAGAACAGCCACCTCCCTGCTGGGCCCCCCTCGGGCCCTGGGGGAGGCACACCTGGGCCACGGGTTAGCGAGGATTTAGTTAGGGAGCTTCTGGAGGGGCTGGACGTATTCAAGTCAGCCGGTCCAAATGATCTCCACCCTAGAGTGCTAAAGGAACTGGCGGAGGTCATTTGCAAGACCCCTGGCACGGCTTTACGAGTACTCGTGGTGCTCAGGAGTGGTGCTGGAGGACTGGAAGACGGCCAACGTGGTTCCCATCTTCAAAAAAGGGAGGAAGGAGGACCCAGGAAACTATAGGCCAGTTAGTCTTACCTCAATTCTAGGCAAGCTGTTCGAGAAAATTATTCTGGCACACGTCCAGGAGGGGCCAGCAGGGGACTGCATGCTTAGGGGCA
>NW_017728942.1:5533006-5583209 GCF_001723895.1 Crocodylus porosus
CTGGCTCCTACCCTGGGGGTGTTTAAGAGGAGGTTAGATGAAGACCTTGCTGGGGTCGTTTGACCCCAGTACCCTTTCCTGCCATGGCGGGGGGTTGGACTAGATGATCTGCTCAGGTCCCTTCCGACCCTAGAAACTATGAAACTATGAAGTCAGAGGCAAACCTTGGGTACATAACCCAGATCAGCCTAGAGAGTGCAGTTCTAACTGTTGTAGCCTGTACTCTCAAACATTTGAATTTGTGCTTTAATAATTAGCTTGGTTAGTCCTCCTTGTTAGTAATTTTGTTTTGCTTCATTTTAACACCCTGTTTTCTGTGTATATCTTCAAGCTGATGAGTCCCAATTTTTGGCTGGGGTGGAAAAGGAAATAATATGAGAGAGGCTATTTGCAAGCCATTTCACACCCCTCTGATATCAGGAAGGGGTGGAAGTAGCGTGAGAGAGCCTTTTCTCACGCTATTTCCTGCTTGAATGCCTTGCTGTGTTTTCTCCTGCTGTCTGCCATTTCAGGGAAGAAGAAAACTAGGGGAGTTTGCTAGTGTAAGTACAGTAGCTCATATTTCTTGTAGTTCCACACCAGCAGAGTTACTTTTGATAGCTTGAAAATAGACTAGGCAACCCCAGACAGAGCTTTATTAACTATCATTTTTTAAATGTTTGGGTTTTTTTTTTTTTTTAAATATTTAGCGAGGCAGTGCAGTTCTGCAGAACAGCAGTCACCAACTGATAGAGGGGCAGCAGACACAGACCTACCAGGCTTTCATTTCTTATTTGTTAAGGTGTATGCAATCCTTATTTAATCTAGGCTGTTACTATGTTTTTGGGTATGTCCTATAACAAAGGACAGGTAAATCCCCCACCAGGTTTAGTACTTAATCCCTTCTTACTGATTACAGTGTTACCAGTCTGATGCCCTGACTCATGAAGAAGGTGGTACTTTGCTGAGAGTTGGTCAGTTAGAACTAATCACCACTGATTTAACAGTGAATCCAGCTTCTTTCCCTTATTTATAAAGTTAATGAATTTATGTTTTAGTCATTTTAACTTGATGGCTGAATTTTTCCTCCTCCTTCCTCTGTTCTTCAAGTTGCTTCAAAGAGACCACATTCAGTCACAGGACAGGGCGTTCTGTGGCTTCTGTTCCCAGTGAGCATCAACAAATATTAATGAATGCATCTTTACAGTATCTCTAGGAATTGGTGAAGTATTGCTGTCCCCATGTTATAGCTGCAGAATGGAAGCAAGCCGACTGTGACTTGCTCAGAGCAACACTTAGAAAGCTGACAAATCCAGGAGTAGATCCAGATGTCTGAATTTCTGATCCACTCAGAAGGTAGGGTGGGTAGGATAGGCACTTTTATAGACTCACTAAGTAAGATATACAAGTAGAGAAAGCACCTGCCTTTTGAACCCAAGTTCACTTCACTAGTGAACTTGGGTTCATGAAAGCAGGTGCTCTCTCTCTATGTATATCTTAGCCTTGTTGGTCTGAAGGTACATAAGCATCTTTGTAGACTATAACTGCCTCTCTCTGATCCATTGTCATAACTGCTAGGCTATCCTTTCCCACATTATTGGAACAAAATAACTTGAAGATAGTTGCAGACAGGAATCTCATTCCTACTCTGGATGATCTCTCTGGGAGTGGTGGCTCATATCCCAAACAAACTTAAGTTTTGATGCCAAGAAAATGCCATTTCCCCCCAAAAGCCAATAAAAGGAGGGACGTAGAGGCTACTCTAGTCTATAGTCACAGTTTGCATGGCCCCAGTGAGGGCATGAGGATAAAAGGAAGCTAGGGACACAAAGGGGAATATTTTTTTATCAGCCTCAGCGAAACGATCATTGCAAATCCACGGTTTGCTCACTCCAGCTATTATTTTGGTAAATCTCAGCCCTTTTGAAATGTGAACTTGCTAAGGGTGAGTTCATTTGTGTGTTTTTAACTCCCTGTCAATATTGCAAAGAGCACGTGGCCTGAACCCAGGTGTGTAGATTCCCGAATTATTCCAAAGGACCAAGAACAGCCACTTCTTTGGCTGGCAGTTGTTTGCAGTGACATTCGCTGCTGGTGAGAATAAAGTAGACTACATGCAGATTACCTCAATTATCTAATAAATGCATTATGAAACCAGCACGTTTTTCTACCAGCACAGCTAATGGCGAATTAATACATTTTAATGTGAACTCTCTTAATTTCATATACACTTCCTTCTGCGAAGGCAAATTCCAGCATAATGTGAAACCTGAGACAAGGACCAAAGTGTTGTCATGCAGTAACCTTCTCGTGCAGGTCTTCAGAAATGGGGAGTCCTGTTAGATTGAAAGCATTAAGGTGAATAACAAAAGTGTCAGGAGTAATTTAATGGGTAATTCAAAGTGCAGTGAATAATTCAAGAAGTTAACCTTTATAGCCTTAAAGATCTAAACACAGTTGCTTTCTGCCTTCTATCCAGGAGTCCGGCTTCTGTCTCCACTCCTTCTGTTTGCTCAGTCCCTTCTGTCCCTTCTCCTTAACCTACCCTTGTCTTTCTCTGCTGCTTTCCCTATTTTCACTGCTGCTCTGTCTTGTCAACGTGTTCCTCTTCCTCTGTCTCCTCGTTCATGAATAGTTTCAAGCCTGCTTTGAAGGTAGGGTTTGTTCCTTACTTGAAAGGGAAAGAGACTAGGTTGGAACTTTCTATCCCAAGTGTCCCAACCTGGTTTTACCCTTAAGTAGCCAGAGAGCCTTCCTCCTCCTCCTTAGATCACACCCAGCACCACTTCTAAAGTCTGTAAAGTAGCTAGTATACAATGTTAACACTGGATAATGCCCAGTTTTTGAAGGGCTAAGGATAAGCTATGATATAAATGCCTATTGCTAAATAAGGAATATTTGCTTTCTGCTCTTGATCGCATTGCTTGTATATGCAAATGGTTCATTTGCTCGTGCAAATAGTTACGCATAGGTAGACATTTGCATGCCCAACTATCTGACAGGCCCATAGTGTCATGGTACCAGAGTTAACAGATTAGGCATACGTTTGCATGTGCACATTTTTATCGTGTTCCCTAATTTGCAATGAATCTCACTGTTCTACTGTATTTATGTGGATTTAGAAACCAAGTTTTCAAAGAAAATTGTCTACTACAAATATACGCCTATATAGAGCCATAAATGATTTATTCAAATACCCAGTTAGACTTTCTTCTCTCTAACAAAAAGAGTGTTGCTTTGAATGGTAATATGTGACAATGTATTTAATGACTTTCAAGTTGAGGACTGGGCAAAGTAGAGCTTGTTGGTGAAGAATATGCATTAGTGCGAGTCCAGAAAATCACTTGTTCAGGCTGTCTGCAATATTTAGTATTCTACTTTAATAGGCTGCCTTAAAACCAAAGCTGACATTATGAAATAACATGACCATATGAGTAACTACTAGAGCATAATTCTGAAAACAGAAATGACCTTTGTGAAATAGTCAACCAAATGGTCTACTAAAAGTAATTCATTTAGTTTTAAAATTCTGCAGACTGATGTGAAATTTTTATGTACCCCTGCTTCTTCAGAAGCTTTCATAAAATTTAACATTGACTCTGACTTTAAAATAATACAGTCAGTATTAAAAAATATATATGACTGCATGAGTCATTGAAAACGACAGATTTTCATGAACTAGTTGTGGTAAAAATGGCAAATCTCATTCTTGTTTGATAAAGGGTATTACAATTACATCACTGAGTGGCTTAAAATGTTCTAATGAATATGAATAATGATGAATGACAATGTATGAGCAAACCCTAAGACTGCGTTTTCAGACAAAGAAAACAAAATAATCTAAATCCAAACTTGTTAAAGCAAACATGAGATGCATATCAGACTTGCTCTGGAGTCAGTTTGTGTCAGTATTAATATTTGAACATTTTTGCACAGGGATGTGTCTGAGTGTGTGTACATGTCAACTTTAGACAAAATTTCTCTCTCTCTCTCCCTCCTTTCAATCTACATAGTTTTACCTGTTCAGTTCCTAGGTATATCTGGAGGTAGACACGTTCAGCTGGTTCAGGAAGAGATGACCTACAGTTGACAGGTTGACAGCTATTTGTGAAGTGCAAAGGTTTTGTAGGCTATTTGTAGTTTAATTCAAATGTCCAATATTTTTTCAAATATAAATAATCCATTAGTATGTGTTTTGGTGGGTGTATTCCAAGTTCTTACTAAATGCATGTAAGGTAATTGAATAGTTAATCGGTATTGCCAAAGACTTGACTCGAAACAAAATCTTCACAAAATGTAATGTTATTGTTAGTGCATATTAAACATTATACTACTTCATTATTCCAATTTTGTTTAATTATTATTAAATTTAGTGGGATGAATTCTTCCTCCTTGCACCTAAATTTAGTGAAATTAGACTCGGGATGAGTTTGACTTTATCTCATTTTTTAAGAACTATTTTTTGATAACAGAAGGTTTAAAGAATGTGTTGTTGACTGAGTGAACTAGGTATGCTAGACTGATGTAAAAGCTACTGTTTTTAAAATCATACCTTGAGTCACCTGTGGAAGATAGGCAGTGTGAGTTTGTTTTTCCAGTAGACCTGACCCCCTCCCCCAATGTCACAGTGCCAGCCTATAGTTGCAATGTTCAAAACTGGAGATATTTAATAGAATTATATTGAGGAGTTTCTCGGAGTTTGCCATCACTGTGCTTACTTCTAACAGCTATTAGTGATCTTACTTTTTTGTGTCCTCCAGACACTAAATATATGCATATAACATACATTCGGATGCAGGAGACATTGAAGCTATACTCTGAATAAATAAAATTTACCAAAAAGTAACTTATGGCATTATAGGAAATGTCTGCTGTAAGTTGAATGACAATGAATGTATTTGTCCTCTGAAGAATGTGCATCCAGATCTGTATGTTGAGAAATTGCTGTTTGTAATTCTTAGTTCACTTTAACAAAAATATTTTCGCCAAAGGAGATAAAAACATTAAAAGAAATGTGAGCCCATAAGACAGTAGATAGTTTTATTTTGAATTTTTTAATTTTTCTGGGATAAGTTTCCTTAATTCCTTCTTCTAAGGTAGGGTAAAAGAAAAGTGGTGTTCAGTCTCTGTCTTGGAGTGATTTTACCTAGGGTGACGCGTGTGTAGTAGTTTCTTGCTGTTGGGATACTAGTATGTTGAAACTGATTTTTGCACTATTTTTTCCTTTTGCTTAATGTAAGAGCTAAATATTAGCAAAACTCTTTCAAGGTAAGAGGAAGTTTGCTTTGTTTTGAGTAATATTTAGAAATCTAAAATAATCACATTTTTTCTCTCAATTTTTTTACGCTGGGCTTTAATTACCGTTCCTCTATAATCAAAGCTCACTTAAATATTAAACATGAGACCCTGTCCACTTTGTCTGAGTTTACATCTTGAGAATGAATTTTTAGCCTCCCACACACACTCACATTGCCTCCATTTGTTTCAGAAACAATAAACGCCCTTGTGTAAGGTTGGTTCGAGTTGCGATTTGGACTGCAAGGGGGGGGGGGGGGCACTTTGGCACAACGGAAAAAAGATGTAAAAAGTTGTTATTCCTCTGTGCTAAAAGTGAGCTCTGTTAAGAATCCTGGTGGAAGAAAAACTATCGGCATAAAAATCCAGTTGCAGGTTATAAATAAATGCTTAAGGCAGCTAGGAAGAGTGCTGAGTTGATTGCGTCATTTTTGCATTACCTTTGTAAGAGGCAGACTTGTATTCAGGGGGTGGGTTTGATGATAGGCTAGCCGACTCCACTATGATTAAAGTGTCATGACAGCTGATGTTAACGGTAGGATTCTATTGGCTGAAGCAATCAGCTTTTCATAGAGGGGACCTGCAAGGGAGGTTCTCCACTGAGGGCTGGGTGGTTCTGCGAAAGGCCAGAGCAAATGCTGCTCTGACAGGAAATAGTTCACTGAAGTGGTGCGTTTCACAAGCAGCACCAAAGCGGAGCAGGTGTGACGGGGTGGGATTTTTAAACCTTAGTTGACTTGACATTTATGAATAGCTGCAAAGACGTTTTTGCCTGGCTTTGCCGTTTCTGGTGTTCCCTGTCAGTGAGCACTGGGCTCGTGGAGCTGCTCTGAGAGCTCCTATCACCTTTGCTCCGTGACTGCAGAAAAGGATAGTGCAGGAGTAAAGGAAGTCAGTTAAAAGAATGTATTCATCAAGCTGAGACTTAAAAATAAAAAAATAAAAAAATGTGGATTTGTAAAAGAGCGAAAGCCAGAACTGTTCCAGAAAATACAGACCATACAAGTTTGGGTGCTGACATGAATCTAGGCCGTTGCTTTGCGGAGCCAGGTTCTCCCCTGGGCTGGGGATACTGCCCATGTGGCATATCCAGTCCCTGGGGGAAACAGTGCTTCATATTGTTGCAGACCTGGGAGTGAGCTGCTGACAGGCTTTTAAAGGAGAGCTGTCTAGATTTGGGCTGATAAGAAGCCTGTCTGGTGTGGAAAAATGGGAAATGGGGTTCGGAGGCATGCAGGAAAAACGCCTAGACATGGGGTGAGAGTGGCAGGGACAGATCTCCTAAACAAAAATAAGAAACTCATTCAGACTATGGTTAGTCTAACAGGTTGATTTACCTGGTCTGTATTAAGTACTGTGTATAATTGAAAAATAACCTTTACAGTAGGTGGCTAAATTAATCTTAAGTGAGCTTGTGGAGTCTAAGTAATTAGTTTTTATGTGTAGTTCAGCATGATTTACATGATTCATTTTAGCGTTTTGGAGGAAACATCTGATTTATAGGTAACAAGATTTAAAAAGCATGTGTAAAAGTGTAGCAGAAGCTCATAAACATATAAACTGACTTCACATCTGAGTTGCATTAAAATGAATAACTAGAGTTAATACAAGATGCATGTGTGCGCCACGCTAATATTGCAAAAAGGTATGCAATGTCGGGCCAAATCCCACAGACTTGGCTATGTGAGCAGGGGGTTGCAGGCTCTGGCCTGTACTTGTATATTCAAAATTCATTAGCCGCCCAGGAAATTTAGGATTAAGCTGTTGAGTACCTTGGATCCACTGCAAGGGTCCCCTTCCCCCAAAGTGCTTATGTAAACTACAGGCAGAGCAGAAGCCAGCCAAGAGCTATTTTTAGCAAAGCTGCTGCAAATGGGGGGAGGGTAAGGGCTTTGGGTCATGTCGGAGGGCATATCAAAGGGGAGGATCCCTGCAGGGAGCTATATCCAGCCCTAATCATGTGGCCTGCCAGTTCTGTCGAATTTTTATAGAGACTGTGCAAAACTACTTAAATGCGATCATTTTCTTAAATGAAAACTGATCACTATATAATTGTGTTCGCTTAAAATCCTGACAGCTGGGGTTAATGTACAATTCCTCTTCATGTCTTGTAAATGCTGACAGTAAGTATTTGTAAAATGACTCAAGACTGTGTGGAATGCAGGATTTAGCTTCCTAGCTATTGAGGTTCCCCAGCTAAACTTCAGCTATTCCTTTACGGGTGTTACCAAATCATCGATTCATGACTTTAAGGTGGTACTTCATGCATCTGCAAAACTAGTGCCTGCCAAGATAACTTTCTGCCTCGTGATCTGTTTGTTTTCTTTCTGTCCTTAGATTGAGCCTCAGCCATGATCTGGTCTTTAGTATACCTAGTTATCTGATCAGATACTAGCCCCAGCATTTTTTTGTTGTATTGTACGTGTTTATGTGCAGTAGGAAGGATAGACGTGGCTGAGGCACAAGATCAGAGATCCGTTCCTTGTTCATCACAGATTTCCTGAGGGAACATGGGTGAGCCATTTAATAGCTTTATGATTTAGTTTCCCCATACATAATATGTCATAATGTTTCTCAACTTTGAAAGGGTCTTGAGGCTCAGATATAAGATCCTAAATGGATTGTTGTAGTTATATATGCTTACAGAATCGGCATACCTACATTTTACTTCCTTTGGTGAAGATGTTTGTAATTTTCAGGAGGTTTTCCTGCCACATGAATAACTAAAATATCTTTTTAAAACTTGGAGGCAGATTTAAAAAACAAAACAAAACAAGAATGTATATAAGCTTAGCCCTTATATCCTGATCTTAATGTAAATCATGTGGGTATATAAATGTGCCTATAAGCATCAGTAGGTTGAATTGTGGATTCGTTTGCCTTCTCTCGGAGTGCTTTCAGAGGTGAGATCTTTGGCACGTCACACTTTTTAGTCTCACATCTGTTCCCCAGAACTGGACAACTACAGGATGCATTTCCAGTTTTCATAAGGAGCGGTGAACTCCACTTCTCCACTTATATCCAGTGCTGTTCAGGCGCTAATCTGGTAGCTCAGGGGCTGCCAAACTGGGTCACATGCCACAGGTAACTTTTGTGTGGCACACAACAGATGGGGCGAAATAAGGTGAGATGGGCGTAAACAGGTCAAAGCAGAACTACCTTCACTAGAAGAAAAGGCTGGCCCGCACCCTACAAGGAGTTGATCAGTTTCTTAGTTTCACGCTGATTGGAGGTAAGGTTACTAGAGCCGCCTCCTGCAGAACCCACCATGACTTAACCACATTTCTTATTTTGAAAGATGACTAGAACCTTGTTTAAAAATAGTAATGTGAATATTTAGATAATTAAATTTGTCACAAAACTATTTTAATTAGGCTCCCACGTATTTTTTAGATTTTTTGGTTTTGGTTTTGGGTTTTTTGGGGGGTTTTTTTTACTAATAAATAGGAAGGATTTTTGTCATGTGCAGTCACTGGTGTTGTGACACCATTTTAGTTCTAATTTCCTAGTGAGGTAAAAAGTAAGCGGATTCATTTGTTGCTTTTTCCCCCCCCCCCCCCCCGTATGAGCATGCTCCTGGCTCATAGTTAAGAAAAGATTGTTAATTGTGCCCAGATTATGTGCTGTGATTTTTTTGTAATGAAGACGCACATCTTCTAAGGAATACCAAACTCATTTCCTCAAGATAGCAACTCATACTCTGGAATCTTAGAAACTCAAAATTATTGCTTCAACCTTATATCCTGTCTATAGGGTATAAAGAATGTTTGTACTAAATATAGCTTTGCTTTAAAAACAGCAATAAAAGAGCTTTCCTACACTTATGGTAAAGGGGAGGTATTTTGTGTTAAGGTTTATGTCCTGTTGCTCTGTTTTGATCTACGTAATTTACACCGAACTGCAAAATACGATGTACGAAAGGAATGACAGTCACCATGTTGATATTGCATGAAGCATCAGGTTTTTTATTATTATAAAAGAATAGAATAAAAAGTTCACTGACAATCTATTTTTAGTGTGGAATACAAAAATCTGGCATAACAGAAGTCCCTTTTTATATAAATTTGGAACATAAGACTGATGAGACTGTACCATGGCTGTTTTGAAAACAGTTTCTGAAATCCTATCCTGTTTCTCTTACATTCCTAATATCTGTAGCCTAGAGGGTGTTTAAGAAGTAGTGAGGAGATATAGTTTCTTGCTAGACTTCTGTACATATTTAATCAGTTAGGACACTTTTAAAATCAGTGGTTCTCAATCCGTGGACCAAGGGCTATATGTGACCCAATCAGCACATTGCTTTGGCCCATGTGACGTCCCGTTTTGGTTTTTTCTGGGTTTTTTTAAAGATTGCTTTTTACTTAGTTTGCTCATTTAAAATGTGCTTGGTAGACATTTGACAGTGTAGAAATGATAGGTATTACAGAATATTGATTTGTATTGCATTACTGTCAGATAACCAATACAAAACATTTTTAAATGTATCCACAGGAAGCAAGTTGTGTGGGTGCAGCCCACAACAGATTGAGAGCTGCAGATGTGGCCCACTATGGCAGATAGGCTGAGAACCACAGCTTTAAATGATTCCACAGTCAGTTGCTTTTAGTCTGGCTGAATTTTTAAAACTTCCAATACCTAAATTACTTCATACTATTTCTTCTATTTTATACAAGTTTGTCCCTCTCTAATTGCTTCCTACAGATTCTTAAATTTATATGTTTCCACTGGGTTGATATTTTTTCTCTGGTGCACTTTCAACCGTGACTACATTAGATGTGTGAGATGTATAACAAAAGAGAACATTAATTTTCATTGGTATTTATATTAATGCACAGCAATGTTGGTGTTATTGTTTAAAAATAGAAAGACATGTTTGGAGTCACTGTTAAGATTGTTACTGAATTATGTAAAGCATAATGGTCACTTTTCTGTGCTATTCTTTCTGAACAAAGGAAATGAAATGGATGTATAATTAAAATGTATGCATTGAAAATAGAAGTTCGCTCATATAAATGTAAGTTGCATTTTTAGTGAAAATGCAAGACCTTATCTGTGCGTAAAATCCACAGTGTTGCCTTCAGTGGGGTTTTTTTGCATCAGAAGGAAGAAAAGCAAAGTGAAGCGTAGCTTTCTGGAGCGGCTGGTTAGTTGGAGTGTGCTGGCAAACTGACTCTTTTTGCCTTCCTACCTGTCGGTCAGCATTCCAGCTGCAGACTGTGCTGTGCGTTGGATTGGCTTGTTTCAAAGAAGATAAATATGGTTACATAAGAAACAACATCTAGATATGTAAAAGAAAAAGAGAGAGAGACCCCTTACAACACATCCTGTTAGGCCTCCTCTTGGCTTTTTCTTTCAGGGTCATTATCAATGGTGGCCACATAATATATTCAAGGTTCTGAATATAATTTTAGACTGGAAAATATTTGGAAAGTATAGGCAAGGCAGAACAGAGCTTCTATATTTAGTAGTTATACATTATTAACTAGTAAGTAACATTACAGTGTTGCACTTAGTCATACTTTTACTGTGGTAAAGCTAATACCTTGCTGCATTTACATTTTTGACTAGAGGAAATTCCGCAAGGGAGTCAAAATACTGCAGTGTGGTAAAAGTTGATACTTTCATAGAATCATAGAAGTAGGGTCAGAAGGGACCTTGTAGATCTTCAGGTCTGACCCCACTTTAAGTATGGGTATCTTGTGTGTTGTGTAGACTGTGATATAGTATGTTTAATGACGCACATTGCACAAGTCTATTTCATCCACACTCACTGATTTAAAAAATAAAAAAATTCTCTACTATATTCATTTGACTCTCTCATACTCTCAGAGTCCCTGCTGCTCTTGGAGTCTAAACCGTAATCCGGAAACTCTAATTATAGTAATACAAAACAAATGGAAATCCTGGAATTGTCTTTTGCACTCTAGATCACACGGATACTAGTTACAGGTATCAGAGCAATAGGTGAGCCAGTTGTGAATCATCAGTGCAGACTTGTGAGAAGCTTTCATTTCATAGTACAACTTTAAGCTGATTAGTAACACACTGATCTCTAAACCTGCAAGCAAAGAATGCAAGATCACCACTACACTTTTGTGCTCATACTCGCTGTTACCACTGCAGTACTGAGCAATTAGAGGTACGTCCCTGCAATGAGACTTTTATAAAGAGGTTTCATCTTTGAATGTCTAAGTGGAAATTAATGCACTGGGATTTATGATGTCATTCAGCTGTCTAAATTTGTCCTCTGTGTTGAAGGTAAATACAATTCAGGTACGAGAGCCTGTTCATTAGAAATGGCAAGACAAGACACTGCCCTCAAGAAATGGCAAATGTTAAAAAAAAATCTGACAAAACGTGCTTCTCTGGTCTTTTTCCTACTGTAACTCGCTAGAATCTGAATACACACGTGGGTGCTACTGAATTCTGCAGGCTTTGCATCCTTTTAAAGGCGCTTAGAGGCTGCAGGTCAGTTTTGAAACAACTTATTGATTGAGGAGGAAGAAATAAGGGATTGTGTCAAGTCCATCTGCTTGTGCCAAAATGAGTCAGAGTTGATTATGTAAATCATCACAGTATACTTCCTTTCCTTCTGTGCACTGAAACACTTGATGGTATTAACTTTTAAATCTTCATCATTGAGGCTTCTGAGTAAATGGCTACAGAGATGAATGTGATTTCCGCCTCTCGGAACTATTGGTTTTGCACTCCACAGACCCAAGCACATCTCTTAGCGTCCCCTGTATTTAGTTCACTTCAAAACCATAACAACTCAGAGACTTAATTTTTTTGAAAAGGCATAAATGAAAACAAGTTTTTGGAAAACGTGAAGGCAGTTTGGCAGCAGGTCTGGTATGTTGTTGTATACCGCTGTGAAAGAGTCCTCGGTAGGGGAAGTTCATCTCCAGGATTCATTCAGTTTTTGTCTGGTCAGTCTGCTAACAAGGATATTATATGTGGTATTAACTAAGACCACTAGATCATTTTATATACATCACTGAACCTCTGTCTTCAGTCAGTACTAAATCTTCACTTATATTCAGCGTGTTACAAGTTCAGTTTCTTGCCCATACACTGTCTCCACTCTGGTCTTCTTTTCTTACTATGTAGAACATGTTGCAGAAACAATACTGTACTGAATATCTTTTAGTGGGAAATGGTTCTTTTCTGGTTTTTATAACATTTGTCACTATAGTAGCTATGCTTCATGCAGCTCATTTAAAAATTTCTCTCTGAAAGGATCATATACTCCACCACTCCATCATTGTGCCACCTAAGTAGGTAAGTTAGTTTGAGAGTATTTAAAAAGTCCCTCCGGTATTTTTCACGTATCACCATGCCACAGAGATGCACGCACAGACCCAGTGCTTTCTCTGTTCCATTCTTTGCAGCATCTGCCTTCTCATGCATGACTTACTGAACCACAATAGAAATCCCTCTGTATGCTAAAACCAAGAGATGTGATTCTTGCCTAATACAGGAAACGCACTAAGGTTGTGCCTTGTCAGTCTTTTTTACTTTTGCATACATCAGTCTAAACTCTGCTGTTATTTTAGTCTTAAAAAACACATGGCTCAGCTTGGAAAAAGCCACACTTAAGTTGTTGAGGATTTAATTTTTAAGAAAAACAAATTATCCCAATTTCTGGCTCACAGACATACTTAAATGTTTTAAGGTACTAATAGTAACTTTTGGCTTCTGTTTCTAAAGTTCAGACTCAAAATGGTTGCTGGGGAGAAATCTCTTATATTTTATAATTGTTGAAAGGTCTGATTAAAAATGGATTAATAGCCCTATGGGGAAAAAAGGGGCAAAATATTTTAACTCGTTTCTCTGCAATGATGTAACATGCTGGCTCTCAGAAAATCAAATACCTCCGTTCTGATATGCTTCTACTGAATTTACATGCCAAATCGTTAAAATGTGCTGAATTTTCTAATATATTAAATAATTCACTTAACTTGGTTTAAGTATATTTAAAGAAGGCAGGTAAGTTCTCGCTATCACTGTCTTCAGAAAACTTTATTAGTCAGCATCCCTTTGGCCTGGACTCATCTAAAGTCTTAATATATGCCTCTTATTCTGAGATCAGCTGAATTTCCGAATCCTTCTCAAAATTCGAAGGAAACCACCACAGGAGGATGTCTCTAGGAGACATTATCACCCCGTCTACCTAGTTTCTCCCGCTTCCATTCTGTTCTATTTCTGTATTTTTGAACTGTTGCTGCGAGCAGTGTTCGCTTGTCTCTAGACAGAGCATAAGGTTTAGCATCTATTGGTTCACATGAGTTAAGAGTCATAGGGAATGTTCCCAGGATTGGTAGTCATTTACCGAGTTTTCCAAGTTACTGGATCTCCAAGTGGTGCAGTGAGAATGTCTGTGTTCGTAGAGTATGTTAATAGTCTTGCATAAAAAGAATAAGGCGTCATTATGGCTCCTAACCTGTTTTCTGTTTGCTCTTATACTTGCCGTTTTGTGTTTTTTTTTGTTTTGTTTTGTTTTTTTTTCCTGTCCAGTCTTGACCCCCCTCCCTTTCCAGAGGCAGGCGTTGGATGTGTTTTCATTTATATCATCTTAGCTACCTGAAAGTTGCTCCCTTCCAGCCACTGAGCCACTTTTTCTGTTAGGAATGTTTAAAGGCAATTTCTATAAATTTCAGTCCAAGTGGACCCTAAACCTACTTTCCCTTTTCCCAGCACTTTCCCACATCCTTTTTTTCTTCCTGATTTTTTTTGATCGGCCTCATTTACTAGTTCTTCACTAATTCTTTATTGGTTTTCAATGTCAGTGTTTTACCCTTTTGTCAATCGTCATTCTTCCATTTCCACCTGTAGTTCCCACTGGAAAGTATCACCTCTCCTGTCATTCTGCATTTTCTGACACTTAAAGGAAGGGTGCTGTAGTCCAGCCCATTGGCCAGATCCAGCCTGTGGAGCCATGACATCTGGCCTTTGAGGCTCCACACTGGTTTAGAAATTTGGTGGTAGGGGAATGGTGGCACTCTGAATTTCCTCTTCCTTGCTGCCAAATGTCCAGACCTGTAGGGAGCCCCGTAGGCTGGATGATATAGTCCTGCATGCTAGATCACTGGTCCACGGCACCTGGGGTCACTTTGTGGCTGGATCTGGCATGCAGGGCCAGGGCCAGGGCACAGGATCAAATCCATACGCTAGCCCCACGTAGGGGTTCCAGCCTGCGGATCAGCTGTGCACCACTCCTCTGGCCCACAGGGCTGGAAGTTTTTTGAACAACACTGATAAAGAACAATGCACTGTATTTTATGGAAAATAGATTGAGAGATTTTTTTTTTTTTTTTTTAAATTGTATTAATATGATAATGTTCACTGAGGGGAATGTAATTCTACTTATTTGATCTCACTAAAGGGAGCTAAAGACCACGGGGACAAGGTTTATATAAATACTCAGTTAACATACAATGTTAGACTTGCCTGTCTTAATTGCTTACAGCGGTTTGCAATAAGGGGGGCATGTAAAGTATTTGTAAAGGGCAGAACCAGTAGTAGTAATAACAGTGAAATATTTAAAATCCAAACAGTCAGTCATTGCTGGTTCACAGTCGAAACATGTGCCTGAAAAATGTTTTAAATTCATATATCATGCTTAAATTATCACCTTAAGGTAAAGCAGTTTGAACCAATTTAAATCAATTTAGGAATGTCCACTTAGAGATGTTACACCAGCTTTAATTAAAATTAGTTTTAAAACTGCCTTTTGCTAAACTGCTAGGAATGTGAATGTTGTCAAGATCTAAAGACTCCACCTGGGGGACATGTTCCTAATTAGTGTAGCACTACGTCTACACCTGCCCTTCCTGCTTGCTAGAGACCCACAGATGTATTAGTTGGCTCTGAAAAGCCATGAGCTATCTCCCCATCAGTTCAACCTCATACAATCCAGTCTTCTGTGAAAATGATCCATCTCTGCAGCCCTGCCGGTTTCCTCTAACTAGGGTGACCACATATGTGAGAGAGTTTGGCTGGGATAGTTCTGAATTCCATAGGCCGTCCTGGCATCCTTGCTGGCTGGCAAAAAATGAAACCAGTCCCCAGAATGCAAGATGTGGGTGCAGTCTCGGGGGAGGCAGAGCAGCATGGTGTGCCAGGCGTGCAGGCCCTGTTGTCCCTGCCTGCACATGCCCAGCCCAGCTCCTTTCGAACAGTGGCTGGAGGTGGATGAGAAGTTGTGTTGGGCTGGGCACCACTCCGCCTTTCCAGGGCATTGGTGGGACGGGAGTGGGGGGTGTTTGTGACCCTCTTGACCATGGTGCCCTGGGTGGTCGCCCACATTGCCCGCCCCTGGTAGGTCTGGCACTGTGTGGCAGACAAGTTCACCATGACAAATTCTCTTCTCAATGTTTTTATAACAGTGTTAGGACACTGTCTCAGTACTGAGGGTACTGTGGTCATTGGGGCACCACACACACACATGCACATGCATCATGATCACAGCAGCGCTCTCCCCACCACTCTACCCCAGGCAGGAGGAGCAGGGCCCAGCTCAGCCGCCCCCCTGCTTCCAGCTGCTGTTCAGGAGGAGCTGGGCCAGGCACATCTGGGTGGCAGCAGCAGTGCCTGCCCGCTCACCTGCCTGGCACACCATGCCGCTCTGTCTCCTGCCAGACTGCACCGTTGACTGCTTGCCTCTACACTGAAGATGGGGGGATGGAGGGGAGAAGTGTCCCAGATTTCCTTAAAAATCTTATGGTTACCCTATCTGTACACTTCCCTGTCGATTTTAGATAATGTCAGAATGAGAGCATCAAGGCCAGCATATATTGTAGTAGAAGAGATGAGATCTCAGATTCTACCAGATTATGCAGCAAGAGTACATAAATTGTGAATCCCGAGTTTTTTGATGCTTTGTGGATTGGAAAGTAGGGAGAGCACGGCACCAGTATCCAAAAAAAAAAAAAAAGTAAATAGTAGTTCATAGACGAAAACCACCAATAAACACCTTATTCTTTTCCTACCTTCCACCAGGCAAGTAGTATGTGGAATGTGGATATAAAATAGAGATTTCTTCCTCTGATTTGATGTGCCCATGTGCGGTCAGTTGAACTTGATGGTGCTAGAGATGGGAAAAGACCATGGGAGCATGGTTCACTGTAACCTTAACTAGTGTACAATAGTAAGCTGTCTTGTTGGTCTTCTGCTTTTAATTACTCCGTTTAAAGGGACAAATTATACTCTCTTGTCTATGTACCTGCTCAGCAAAATAATTGAATAAAACCTAAATCAATCTTCTAGAGAACAGCCTTTATTGAGACTTATACAGCATTGAAAATTCGTTAAATAGTAAGAAAATCAGCAGTTGGGTTAGGTACATCATACAGACAGCTCTGCAACATAAGCAGTCTGGGAACAGAAAGTCAGACTTTTATACACAGATATGAGTATACACCCTCCAGTTCATTTTCAGGTAATATGTAGACTGTTTCAGGATGGTTCATATGTTGACCTAGGGTTAATTTGGCTCTATCATTTTATTCCAAATATTGTGAGTAGTAAATAGGATGAGTTAAATTAGGAGACAGGCAAGTAAGTTCAGTTTAAACCTGGGGAGGGAGGAGACTAGGCCACTTTTTTTTTTTTTTAAACTCGCACAAAATGTGGTCTGTTTTGGAGGCTTGAAGTGAGCTAATTGGGAGGGGAGATGCTGGGATTCAGGTACATGTGGGCAGGGGAGCCTGGTTTTGCTAATGGTTTTGTCAGAATCCAGATCATGAATTAGATTTGGGGTTTTTTACCGGCTTTGCACGCTATAGTTCAGAGAGAGGGAGATCTCTGAGGGAAAAGGATTGAGGGGGAGAAAGGGGAAAAATTGAAGTCAGATTTGTTTGGTCTATTAACTTTTTCTTTTCATCTGATTGAAAAAAAAACTTAGTAGAGATTATTCCATGTTCCTCACCATAGTCATACACAGTGTTCCAGCCCCAGGCTTGCCCTGAAATCAGATCATTGCACAGTGATCTCATTCATACCGTTACCTTTCATTTCTGCACCTCATGTGCTGGGATCACTTTAAGTTTCCTATTGGCTTGGTTAAGTAACGTTCCGGGATGGAGTGAGGGGTTGTGCTGAAGTCATTTGACTTATCTAGGCTTGGAGCAAAGAGTGAGCCTTGCGGCCATAGGGTTGTGAGTTGGTTTTTAATAACTGAGAGAGTGTTAGGATGCCTTGTACGAAAGATGCAGGTGGAAGTGTTTGATCGTTTGTTTGGGAAGGCAGAGGAGGGTGTTTGCTATGGGAAGCAGGCAAGCAAGTAAGCAGCCATAAATATTTAGGATGAAATTTTCCCTGAGCGTTAAGCCACAGTAAGATGACTGGCCAGAGAGGCATCCACATGCCTGCACGCGGCAAAGATCTGAGAGCGTGGGGATAAAACCAGGTTGAGGTAAGCAAGAGTGTGAATTTTGAGCACCTTAGCTACTTGCTGGTAATTGCCCATGTTCATGCATTTACCTTGCAGTAAATGCAAGGTAGATTTCCACACTTTCATTTTAATTCACCAGGTAAAGCAGCGATGGGTCAGGGTAGGGCAGTCAGCCATGTGAGCAGTCAGTGTTATGCTGAGAGCCCCCAGAAATGTACCGTATACCCCTGGGGGAATTTTGCTACACCCATTCCAAAAAAAATACACCCATTCCACAATACACTTATAACCATTTGCATAGTCTAATAGTGTCCATACTGCATTATTAACTGTGGTCTTTCATTTAATTTTTTTTTTTTTTTATTAACATTTTCGGTCAAGAGCCACCTACAGACAATAAATTGAGGAGCCACATAAGCTGAGATCTCCGTTTCGCTGCCCTAGGAAGTTCACAGCACTAAGAATCCAATAGCCTTGATAATTTGCACATGCTGTAGACAGGAGCAGCAGCTGTGGGTGGACTGCATTGCAGTACAGTTTCTCCCTCTTACCCCATGTTTCATCCATCCAAAGTCAGAAAACTTGGTCATTATGTGAGGGAAGATTTTTGCTCCCAAATCTAAAGTGTTGCTTGAATTAATCTCCCATAATTGTAGCTAAACATAATGTTTCATTCATTTTATGTTGTTACACCAATCCCAAGCATTTTTATATAAACTAATGGAAATTCTGAATTATATGCAACATGTATATTCAGTTCATTTTTAAAAAAAAAAAAATCTGTGAAAGCTGCTGTTTTCTAAAATGTACATTGTTCTGATGGCAAACAGACAAAATATATGTGGTAAAAGGAAGGAGGAGGGGAAGGGAAGTTCACATATAGGTTGGAGTCTGGATGGAACTTACTCTACAATTTTTAGAAATGAAAATATCCGTGTAGGGACCTAAAGGAATCCTGTGGGCTGATGGTGCAGTTTGCATTGAATGCTTGTATTAGTGTCTTTATGGCATTTGGAAGATATTTTACTATGGTTTTAATGCTTATTACAGCTGCACTACTTTGATCGTGCCTGTAGTCTCCATTGTTTTCTTTTGATAGAACTACTAAAACTTTATATTTTGGAAGTTTCCTCATTTCTTGGTTATGGTATAATCAATCGGCTGCAATTTCTGATCTCTGTGAAAACACTGATAAAACTTTTAATTCTTATTCCTGGACTGTTGCATTTGTATCGGCTGCTACGGAGAATGCTTGATCTCCTGATAGTGCAAATGTCGGCTGTTGGGTAATATTGACAAATAAGCTGAAATAACATTTTTGACATAAGTCTGTGCCCACACAGATAATTTGGATGTAATTGAATGGGTTGATCAAGAGCCTGTGCTAAAAATATCAAGTTCTCCCACCCACCAAGTAAAAGGGAAGGATTGTTTCAAGGCAGCGGCATTGAGTGGGGGCACGGGGCAGTGGGCTCAGATATTCAGTGGCTTGACAGTTTAGCATTTCACCTCTGAATGCAGGAGTTCAGTTTTTACTCAAGTAGCAAGTTAAACGAATTGGTGGTCTCAGCACAGTCCCCGCCACATATTTCTCTTTCAAAAAAATGTTCATGCTGCTGGACATCGAGTGGCAGCGTTTACTTGAGCAAGCAGGAATAGCTGAGGTCCGGCCGCTCTGGAGGGGCAAAGCAGCGAGAGCTGTCTGCTGATCGTGCAAGGTCCTCACAGGGTGCTGAGCGCTCAGTACCTGCCGGTAACTTTATTATCCGGAGCTGTGTGCTCAGCCCTGTTCAGGGTCTAATCCGTAACGCCTCCCTGGCTATTGTAAACACGGAAATTACGGCCTGAATTATGGCCAGACCTTTAAGCAAAACTAAAACAACATTTTTAATACTCTCCAAGGCAAAAGACTGTATTGGTTAACTCCTAAAAGTGCTGTGGTTTTGCCACAGGCAAAGGGAAGGAGAGGGGCACGGCAACACGAGCTTGCAGATTAGTAATGCAACTTGCCTGTTTGGCTTTTTTAAATAAAATTTCCTGTGTAAAAAGGCAGTCGGAGTTGTTTCTTTGCCCCTGTCTGATTGTCCCTGTGTACGAGCTGAGAGCTGTATTGTACCTTTCCAGCCTCTCCAACTGCCTGTGCCTATTTTTATTTGTCAAGCTGGGGCTGGGCTGGCCCGCGTCCAGATGTCTCACAAGATTTGGTGCTGATGAGCTATTTATAGAACTGTGGTTCCATTGTCATGACAACCGTGCTAGAGGCCAAGGCGGCTGGGAGCTATTTCTGGACTTCTGCTGTAATGTAAAACTGATTGGGAAAGTTAGTGCATCCTCTAAGCCAGACTAACTTTAGACGGGCAGAAAGAAAAAAGAAAGACGTTGAGAATTTCTTTAAATAGATTTTCCTTTTCTCCTACCTTTCCCCGTTTGTCCTTTTGGACCACCAGCAATTTCTTTGTGTATTGATTTCTTTTTTGACAGCAAAGTCCTCGCCAGCAGGTCAAAAAACACGTTTAGGTCCTGTGCCTTCTTGTGCACTTTTAATTGTGTCGTTTAGAAAGCAGCTTGCGTACCAAACGGCTTTTTTGTGTGGAAGGGAAGGTTCATGTTTTGCGACAACACACAAAAAAAAAAGAAGGTATTTTTTTAACAATTGTTTAATACTCTGCAGTTTTAATCTTCTATTTTCTTGTGTGCTTCATGCTCTCCACACCATATAAGGAACTGTAACCTTGATTACCACAAGATGATTCCAAATCTATGGAGTCATACTTTTCAGCTTTCTCATTATTTGCTTCAAAATTAGACTGATAGTGCCCCTCCGCCTCCAAGTGGCTGGAATGCTCTGAGGTTCTTCTGTAATTAAAGCCGATTCCTCGCTCAAAACCACTTTTATATAATATATATGCACATTAATATTCAATATAAATACATCTGAAAGTTTGGGTTTTAAAATTCTTCTGGCCTATGAATAACTTGTTAAAAATGTACCTTTTAAAGAAGGATCATCATAGCCAATAAATAATTAACTCAAAACTGGAAATATAACGTAAATATATTTTCAGCTTAATAGGGAGCTTTTATTAAACAGTTATGTCTTTTGGTTTACTGCAGCTTTGTTAACTTGCATGGTTGCAGCAGAGTTAATTCCCATGATAAATCTTGCTCTGAAGGGTGCCCTAACACGTCTGGGAACTGGCATGCAAAATCTTATCCCAGGAACAATGTATTTAAAAAAAAACATACAAAAATGTTTCTTGTGTTTGTAAAATAATAAAATATTAGATGTTTTCTTGCATGCCTCTGCCTTGGAAGCAATTATTTGGGTTTTTTTTAAAAACATAATATTGCAAGTATTTTAACTGGCTCATAAATGGATTGTATTGGGATTTTTCTACTCGCATTGTGTGTGCGAGTGTGTGTGCATGCACTGCTACGTATATGTAAACACTTTTAGAAGATTTAGAAGATTTTTAGCACGTTTGCGTGACCCACATAAACCATAAAAATCTCTCCTTCTAAATTGTGGAAAATTTCATTATAAATATCCTTTTTAAGGGGGGCAGGAGGGGAAGGAGAGACTAGTGTAACTAGATTTTTTTTCTTTACTAAATTTTGAGGAAGTATTATATGACATAATTGGCTGATACATTTTATATGTATACACTATCCTTTATTGCAGGGGCATGGTAAATATTAGCAAGCTCTAACATTTAAGTCCGTCAGCTTACTTTTTGTTTGCCTCCATATCCTGCCATTCCTCTACTGTGCCAACATCTTCAAATACCATGTTTATTAAGAAGAACAGAGGTATTTAAGAAACCCTTTCCACCAATTTAAGCAATAAGATTTTTGGCTATTTTTTGTTTCCAATATCCTGCTCGCTCCCAAGAATAGAAGAGACAGGCAGAGCTGAAGGATAGCCGACGTGTGCATGCTTGCGACTGCAAATAAATGTGATGCCCTGGGTTTGTTTTCAGCTTACTGACCTGAATGAAAAGCCAGAGTTTTAACAGTGTTGCAGGCCTCATGTTTTGAGCCTGACAAACTTCTCTGGACAGATTTAAAAAGCAAACAAACTCCCAAGTTGTGGTACATAAAGTTTTTAGAGTTCTCTACCTAATGTCCCTTTAAGAAGAATATTATCTTACTAAATAGCGACTTGTAGTTGCAGAACAGTCCAAGCCTGGGTAGAAAAAAAGTCTCTGATAATAAAGTGCAAAAAAAAGGAACCTATATTTGAACACCATTAACATTATTGCAAAAATTCAAACTAGAGAATAAAAAAAAAAAAAAGGGTGATTCTTTCTGGAAAAAGAAAGGTATATTTTATATTCTGTTACTTAGACAAATTGAAATTAAAGGCAGTATTACCATTGTTTAAACCTGTTTTTAATGGACACTGGGACCAGTCCTGCAGTCCTTCATCAAGTAAAACCCCTGTTGTTTCTGATGGGAGTTTGCAAGAGTGAGGACTGCAGAATCAGGGCTCTGACTGGTAAAATTAGCAGACAGCTAATAGCACTGTTTCAGACACTAAGTGAATTGTAACTGCAGCTTTAAAGGTAGCCCTGGCCACAACAGAGAAAACTTTGATTAATTTGGAACGCTAATAAAAGCACCGCCTAACGGGAGACCAGGATTCTGCTCCCTCCGTTTGAAGTGCATCTACTTTAATCTCTCTGTGCCTTGATTGTAAAAGAGGGTTAATAAAACCGCCTCTGGCATAGAGTGCAGGAGTCGTGGTATCTGTAAAGTGTGAGACTCAGATGGAAAGAGGTAACAAATGCAAAAGGCTAATACTTTGGGGAGATGTTACAAATAAATGTTTGACTTCCAGTTGAGATGGGGTGTTTTGGAATGGTTGATGTGCAGTTCATTGATACCAAGTGCCAAGAAGTTAATATCAGGGAAGGTGGGGGGCTGGAAAGAAAAGTAAGTGGTGGTTTCATTTTGTTTATAAATTCAAGTTATGACCTGACCCAAAAAAAAATACCTGGTAGTAATAAAAATGTTCTTTCCCAAAATCGGTGTGTTGTCTCTTGAAGGAGACCTTTGCTATGGTGTGTTAAATGAGAACCAAAGGTTCTTTTAGACAAATATTGAAAATATTCAACTTGTCCGTCAACCATTTCATCAAATCACAAAGACCTAGAATTTCAAGTTACTGTTTATTGAAAGGGTTAGTAAGTTTTCCTGTTTCTCAACGAGGGAATTAATCTTCAAGGAGAGGCACTTTGATTATTGTCCAACTCTTCCAAAAAGGATGAGAGAGGTGGTAGATGGGCTGAAACTTCTTTTCCTTTTTAATGCATTATATACCTTTTTGTTGGGGAACATAAACAGAATCTTTTTCACTGTGGCTGAGGCTTAGTAATGTTACATCGACAGGTCTCTTATCTCAGAACAACATTGTTCATTTGCTAAGTTTGACTCTAAAGATGTAAGAACACGGCAGTATCAGAAAAGATGAATAAATAAGCCCTTAAACTCCCATGCTATTGAAGTGGGGATGGTAACACGATGATGACTTTATCTGGAAATCCAGGACATTGGTTAGGGGTGGTGAGGTTATTAAACATTTAGAAAAGGATTTGGAGTGCATGTGTCAGTTGCTGTTCCCCACACAATGGGAACACACTTGTGCCACCCTTGTGTGAGATTTGTTTAATAAATGCAGTGTCTAAAAACTCCAAGGGAGTTAGCTGGCTGCTTAGCAGTGATTTCTATATAAAGCATTTTGCATATTCTTTTCCTTGCCTTTGAGGAAGGGCTGAGGATAAATCAGATTTTATTTCAAATTGCTCTCGTTTTTTCTTTTAGTTAATATGGTGAATTTTAATATCCCAGGCAAAACTGTGTTGCTGAATTAAGGAAAATGCTTCTGCTTCTGTTGAAGCATTGCTAGCAACTAAAAAACCAAACCAAACCCTGTATTCTCACACTGTCCTTTTGTAGTGTGGCTAGCCAGTGTCTAAGTGGTAGTAATTAGCAGTGCGAGGAGCCAGTCCTGTGACATGGTCGGTCAGGATGCGTCTCTGAGCGAGCACTGAAAAAAGCTATTGACTGGCTGGCTTGTTTGCTTTCTGGCAAGTGATTTCCTCGTCTACTCTCCACAAAATCTTTTCAGAAAAAGGCAGTGACTAATTTTTGTAATTTGAAGCAGAAATTGTTACTGATGTAACATCTGTGTTCATGGATTCTTTGACTCCTGTGTTTCTGAAACATAGCAACAGTTTTGCTCCGTCTCACCAAAGCAATTTTCTCAGGACTTCTGAACATACCAGAGCTGCCATAGCAGGCTTCTCCACAGCTCCTTTTTCTCAGCAGATTAAGTGATCTCCAGTAAGCTGGAACCATGTCACCCTACATTTTGTTCTTTTCCCTAGCTTGAAGTCCCAAGGCTGGAATTGCGTTCAAATATTTTCAGAGCTAAATTCACTACTGGCATAAATAGACACAACCCTAGGGGAATCGGGCCCATGTGCCCCGGCAATGAATTTGGCATACAGACTAGCACTGAACTGGCCCAACTAAAAGCTTCACATTTTGGGCAGAGGCTTCAGGAGAAAGAATAGCAGTTACGATGAATTTGTCCTCATTTTGGATTGATTTTAGTTTTATGTTAAACTAAAAATTGTAAATATCCACTGGGAATTAATCTCACTTACTAGATACATTGCATACCAAGAGCTCAGTCTTGATTTGCAGTGACTGGGATGTCTCTGGGTATTGTACTGTGAGCTTTCCTGAACTCTTTCCTCCCCCCCGATGCACACTGATTTTAGTTGCAGCAGGAGTGATGGATTTTCCACTGCCCTTTTGGCTTTCTTTTTTCTTTCACTTGGCAAATGTCACAATGTTGCAGCTCAGCTACCCAGTCAGTTTATGGGTTTGTGAATCGGGGATTGTTTTTTGCTTATATTCTTAAAATTAAAGCATTTCTCATAGAACAGGAGATGCACACGAAGGAGAGTTTTTTTCATTTAACGCTTCCGTTGCTCTTTTTCCCAAAAATGCTGCTGAAGAATTGTAGGTTTGCTGGTAACTTCAGACTAGCACAGCTAATGACCTCTTTCTGGTAACTATCACACAATGACTAGCTTTCTTCTAAACTCATATTGTTTTGAATATTGGACATTATTGAATATTGGAAGTGTTTTGGGAGGGAAGAAGAAATGTTGATTACGCTTGAATTTGTTTTACCTGGCATGAATGTTTCGTTGGAATTCATCTCCAGTACAGTACTGCTTCTCCTATGTGGCTGGTGTTTTTCGAGGAAATCATAGGCCTAAAAATAGTCTGCATAAACAACAGTAAGAGGTTTGTACTTTCAGTTCCAGGTTTTAGAAAAGTCTTGTTGTTGTTTTTCTAATTGTCAGAGTTTCCAAAACCCATAGAATGTATTATAAAAGCAGAGCGAATATTTGTGGAAGCTTACTATAAAATGTTGCTCTTGGGTGAATATAGCATGGAAAGGCTGGATGCTTCAAAATCGCATAGGTGACTAATATAACTGTTTGTAAAATAGCAGGAATTCCTCCGTCAGACATCCTCCAGCTTCTGAAATGTAGGTTGTCACCACACGTTACTGAGACTGCACTATTAAAAGCAGAATAACATTAATGAGCGTAGAGACATTTCTACAAATCTAAAGCCATAGTAAATTTGCATATTTAACACCCTTCTTCTTTAGATTAAACAGTCATTGGGTGGGGGGGGGTGTAATTATAAGTGAGCCTAGAAGAGAAAAGATAAAAATCCAGCATGTGAAACGGCACTAAACACTTCCCCACTACTCTTTGTAGGCTCACCTCCTCCCTTTTTGCCTTATGATCCTTGGAAACTTTGGCTGTAGGAGCTGGAGGGTTTTAAAGTTTTAATTATTTTTAATAACATGTTTGTGTTTCCTAAGGTAAATGTTATAAAATTCTGACCTGGATCAGTAATGATTGAAAAATCTTTTCAGTGTCCTGTAAAATGAATTGATCACCTTAGTCCAGGTTGTAGCAGACAGTGACCACAACACAACACCGCCTTCAGATTGGTCTGTCTCAGCCATCTGTTAGCAGTGCTGGAGTGGCTGGCTAGTGATTAAATAAGCCTGGGGACAAAGGCACAGATCAACAAAGAGATTAATTTCAGTAGGAATTAGGCTTCTAAATACCTTTTCTGCATTGTCAGAAGCATGAGTTTGTGTGTACGCATGCATTTGTAGGGAAAAGCTTGAGTTTCCACTTCCTTGCGTTGTCCTTGTTCTTCTGCAAACTGGAATTTGGTTGCAAGGAATCCCATGTGTCATCTCGCGAAGGCACATTGCTCCTAGGATGGTGATAAATCACGTGTTACCAACAAAGGTAACTGCAGGCACTTCTTGGCATTTCAGTAATACAAAATGGAAGGGTCTGTATTGTTCTTGATACCTGTTTGTGTTGACAGGTGTAATGCAGAGATGTTGGTAGCATCAAATCTGAACTAATGCTATAGGCAGGAAAGCTAAGGATTTATGAAAATCTGGAGCTGAGAAGGAAGACTAACTTTTTGTTAGAAATTAACTGCCTGCCTGCCTGTATGCCATAGAATCTATTCCATGCAACCGTGATTTACTGTAGCAAGAAATAAGCATGCATGAATGGGTTTTCTTGATAGATGTCTGAGCAGTTTTAAACAGCTTTGCAGCATTTTTGGAGGCTTTTATGCATTAACTCTGCTTTAAAACCAGTTATTTGCAAAGGAGGTGCACCCTGGGATTTTTGCTTCAAGTTGTAATGAAAGAAAATCAGAAGGGTATGATTTTCTAGAGCAGTGGTGTTCAACCTTCCAGCCCCATGGGCCAGAAGAATGGTAGGGGACCAGTCTGTGGGCCAGATCAAGAATGGGGTCAGCACGTGGTTGGTTTGTGCATGTGGTCTGTGTACCAGCCCAGTTCTGCGTGCCAAATCTGGCCTTGTCCAACCCCGCCGTGCAGACGTGATCCAGTGTGCAGTTGGCACCAAAACAGAAATAAACACAGTTCCTCCATTTTTAGCAAACTGCCGTGCAGTGAGATTTTTAAAAACAATGTTCGTATCTTACTTTAAGTTCATTTTGCCTGAATTTATGTTTGAATTATATTAATGTTCTAATGTTGACAATAGATAATGTTAGCACCATTTATGTCAGTATATGGGTATTTCTATTTATTGACACATTTTATTAGAATGAAACTATTTGTGATTTAAATGGAACTATTTTGTTGAAAATTGTAATGAGATTAGCAGGCTACATGATTGAAGTTGTGTTTCTGGCCCTCTGCTGGATAGTGATAGAAAATGTGACCCATTAATATTGCATGCTATATGCAATATATACAGTTTCTCATTTTTTTTTAAATATGAGATATGAAATGCAAAAAATACCCAGTTACCATGGGAGCTGTTAGTTAAAACACCTAAAAGATATTCTACTCCATATATTGTAATTAAACTTTAAATTTAAATCTCATAATTTGACAATGAAAAAGTTACACTTTATTTTTTTTTCCAGCTTTCTAGACAAGATTGACATAGTCAAACAAAATGAATATACACCATCTGACCAGGTGAGCAAAGTTTCACTATGAAATTCTAAAGTAAACCTTCAACTCTGTCTCCAAGGGTAACTAAGTTTTGAATTTTGCAGTACATTTTTTAGCGCTCTCTTGTCCAGTTGGCAGCTCTGGTCACTAGTGTAGCTGTGGTCACGTGCTGTACAATGTTGAGTAGTGCAATGAAAATTAACTTTACATTTTATATGTTCTCCGTCTCAACTCAAGTGCATAAATGACAATGTACTGTGAAATGAAAAACGGCCCAGGTTAAAGTTCCGTAACAATAAAAGCCATCCCTTTTAAGCATATGAACTGGAGAATAGCAGTAACTAAATCCTCTCCCTGAATATTTGTTATACACATTGCTTTATGTCTCTGATTTGGTTTCTGTTTTCTCAGTGCTCTGTCTCCTGCTATAAGCTAGGTCTTTACCATCAGGTTTGGAGCCACATAACTCTTGGTTAAGGATAATTTCCAGGCCTTTTTGCATATATTACTGTAAAATAAAAGCTAAATTAAATAGCAGGATAGCTTACCAGCCACAAATCTCTCCATTTTAATGTAGTATGTTCTCCATGACTGCATTCTTTTAGTGAATATGAGGTTAAATGCGTTTAGTAATTAAAAGGAACTATCATCAGGACTGACTCAACTTCCTTTGCAAATGACACCCATTTCAAGTTTGGAACAGCATGTCCAGTTAGCAGCAGTTAAATACCAGGCTTTCCAAAACCACAGACACCCTTTGCTCAATCAAAGTGAAGTGATCCAATTTTCATTACATTCCTACAGCCATTCAGTATAACTTTAATTATTTACCAAAAAATGTGTTTTAAAATGCAATTTGGGCCTTAATTTCTAAAACTTAATACTATGTTACAGTATGAGCATTTAAATGAGCTGTGAAACCTAATGATAAGAAACTGGATTAGTTGCTATACCATTACATGCAAAAACTTGGGACAGGCAAAGCACTTGGCAGTTGTCATTCTTTCATACTATGTGGCATGTGTTTTGAATACATAAGCAAAATCTGCATTTGCTGACTTGTGAGAGAGTTGTATGTGTGGCAGGCTTTGATTCTATTTACTAATGTGGTGTTCAGCGTCTCGCATCGTCATGTACTTGCCACTGTGACAAAAGCCTAGCCCAACAAATAGATCCCCACAGGTGGATTCTTGTGCCCATTTGGAGCCTTGGAGCACCATATGGGTTCTGGGATCCACCTTCACAGATCTGACTGAGATCAGGGCCATATCAGACTTATGAGCAAGAAAAGAAATGGAGACATCACCATTTTTTTAATATTTTAGTTTTGAGAAAAGCTTTTTTAATTTGCAAGGTTCAAATCACATGGAACAGAATAAGATCCTGTATGTGAACTGGCTGATCTTCATAAATAAAGGATCTTGTCCCATGCCTGGATCCCTACAATCAGGCCTCCCATTCCAGTCCAGCATTCTTGTTTAATTCCCTGAGGGCTGTCAGGATCTCATTGCAAGATCTAGGACTGAGGTTCCAGCAGTGAAAAGTCAGTCTGAGGCAGAACAAATAAGAAGAACCTTCTGCCAGATAGCATTCTCTTTCAAGTGCAATTCCTTCCCACAGAGAAAAGCAGCTTCTGGAGTTCACATTGAATATTTAATATAAACTTCCCTGATTTTGTAAGTTTTCTGATTGCAGGTGATAATGACATGAATTGTGATTTCTTGTTCAGGGTTATTTCATCCTTATTTGCAGGAAGGATGTATACAAGCATATTCTTACCTACTTAAAACTTTTTCTTTTCTTTTTTTTTTTTTTTTTTTTTTTGTCCCATTATGAAAGCATTCGTTACAGATTTCATCCAACAATTCAGTGGCCCATTTAGTCACACTGGAAAAGAGATTTGTATGTAGGTGTCTTTATCAGTGTGCTTTCTTATTTGTCAGACTATAGATTGTAGTCTTCATGTAGCAGGCAAATGTATGAGGTTTTTTGAAGGATCAGGTCCCCAGCCCCAAACCAGGTATATGCTTAACTTCTTGCATATGCAGAGCCCCATTTAGCCTCACAGGAATTTTATGGGATAGAGGGGCAAAAAATAAAGAATTTTTCCAAAATTTTTTTGAGCACCACTGATGAGAGAACAGTTTAATATCCCTTGCTCCTGAGGTTAAATCACATAGGAATGAATTCAGTATATTCCTCATAAAGGCTGAGTTTCTTATAAACTACTAAGTCATTTATCTCTATTTCCAAGGAGCTTTTTAAAAAGTGAAAAAAATAATATAAAATTGCCTAAACAGTTTTTTCTGAACCAGGAAGGAATGTATAAAAGCTCAGCGCTTCAATTTTTCTTGTTGGAACAGGGCTTTGCTTGTATTATTTATTCTGTGCTTGCTGGGGCCACTGACTTAGGGGAGCCCCATACAGACACCAGGTGATAATGACTGAATGATGTTCTTCAGAGCTGGATGTTTTTGGGCTGCTTTTTTGTTCTGGTTTTATTCTTGTTCTGATGATAAAAGCTCTGAACAATTGCTAGATTTTTCATGTCTAATATTGTAATTATTGAAAAATTTTAAAAAGCATTCCTAACAAGTAAATGTAGTTGAACAGTATTTTAGTACATATATATGAATATATATATATTCCAGTATAAAAACTGTTAAAAATAGCAAGATTATAATTCACTATTAAATGATTAATATGTAGCCATTTTGTTTAATGATTTAACAATATAGTATAACCTTTGGATTTTGTATGGCTTTTACTCTTAAGCTTAAAGAATGACTAATTTATGATTGTTTTACTATAATACTAGTGCAATAGAGAAGTAGCTTTTAATGGGCATATCAATTCTTAAACATTGTACTTCACTCTCATGGTCTTATCTGTATGATTACAAATGAAAGAACCAAGTCTGAGCAGCACCAGAAATTCAAGCCTTTGGTTATTCAGAATGGTATTTGCTACTAGAACATGAACTTTCATGTTATCATTTTATATTAAGCTTGAATAAAATTGTGTTAATTTGTTAATTCTCCTGGAGGCTTTCCACATGCCAGATTGCTGCTTAACCCAACAGATAAAATTGATGGTGGCTTTAACTTATTTTGTTGGGCAGCTTATTTTGTTGGGCTGTATAACAGCTTTCCATCTTTAGAGCCACCTTGTTTGTTTAGCAGCTCCAAAGATCTGATTATATTTTGTGTATCTACGAGAAAGTTGAAATAAAACAGATTTTATAAGGTTTCCCTGCCTAAAAGATTCAGGTGCTTGACTGTCCAGCTCTTACTCTTAATGACTAAGGAGCAGATTCTGAACCCTGTGCCTTTCCCCTGGTTTGAATTATAGCCAAGTGCTATAGCCAACTTTGGTAGCCAAGTACTAGGCAGTTGAGGGGGAAATAGGGAAGAAATGTTACCTGAAGAGCCCTTCATGAGAGATACTGAAGACCAAGGTCTGGAATGTCTCCTCTTACCTGAGCTGTCCTAGCCCTCTACTTTGATGCTGCTCTTCAGAAAAGCTGTATAGCAGCCAGCCTTTGATTTCTTACCATAGGGTATACTGCTGCTTAGTGGAAGAAATTAGCATCTAATTTTGTTGTCTTATATTTTAAACAGTTATTTCCACCTCCCCTTAACTTCAGTGGGAAGGGAAGTGGTGGGCTATCACCCCCAAACTGAGTCTTGTTAGTAGATTCTTTAAAGATCCAGGAGATGCCAGCTGCTGAGTACTTGCATTCGCCAAAGTGGGAGCTGCATATCAGGGCTTGGTGCTTTGGCTCTGATTGTGGAAATGCTTACATTACAAGTTAAGCATTTGCAGACTTAGTTTGAAGGATTTTGCTATCTTCTCTGTGTTCGCAGCAGCACTGAAGATGTTGCCAGTCAGTCATAAATAAGTAATATTTTTTCTTTTCTGAGCTTGAAGGTTTGGAGAATGATTTAATCAGTGCTGTGAACCAATGGCTGTTTCCTTGTTCTCTAGGACCTACTCAGATGCAGAGTTTTGACATCAGGAATATTTGAAACCAAGTTTCAGGTGGACAAAGTAAACTTTCAGTAAGTATCCTCTTTCATTCCATGTGTTCAAGTGCCACATCTGGGTAATATGAATTAGCAAAATGGAGAAGAGGCTACTGTAGTCCTGTTCATATGTTGGAGACTTCCCTATTGCTGAACTTAATGCATAATGGCAAGCAGGTATTTTCACATATTTCTGTTCAGAAACATCATCACTTATGGTTTAAAAATACCATATGCATTGTTCTGTATTTTTCTGCTTTTGATTTCCTCAAGTATATTTTTTCTAAAGCTTTTTGATTATTTGATTCTCCTTTGTTCTGTCTTTGGGCAGGGGGCTGGACTTGATGATCTTCCAAGGTCCCTTCCAGCCCTAATGTCTACGAAATCTTATGAAATCTAAATCTTTCCATAATGTTGAAAATAAGTTTCCTGCTGATTCTGTCTCTTTTTTTTTTTTGGCAAATTTCTTGCGTTTTAAATGGAGCTGATATTAAAATGGCTGCTTTTTTTTTTTTGCTTTTTTTTTTTTTTGTAGCAAATACATATCTAACATTTTATCTTGCCAGAATATGTATTGTGCTCTGGAACCATCAAAGCCAGGAGAGGGAACTGAAAAAAAGTGTTTTTTCTAAGTAATGCAAAAAAAGCAGGGTCATATCAATTTTAATTGCTCAATGATATTTATACATTTAAAAGGTGATGTGTATAAAAACCAAATTCCGGGTTGTCTTCATTCAACTCGTGTCATTCTTGCTGGGAATTGTACATGGTCTGAGCACAAGACGTAGGTTTTGATGATGATCATTTATGCCCAAGTGTGTGCCTGTGGAGAGCCCTGTTGACATCAGTGGGACTTGACATGGTCTTAGGTGTCTGCCCATAAAAGTGTTGCTTTCAGGATCTAAAACTACAATCTGGTTTTGTGAGCTTTTGCAGAAAGGCACTTGGAAGACATGAATTTCTTCGTCGTCTCTATTCTAATCAAACAGCAAATTTTAGAGTTGGAATTTTTTAGAGACATTTTTCATTATTTAGTTCAGTCTCATCTCAGTTTTGGTCCAACCAGTAGTTTGAAACAATTAAATTGCTGCTAAGACTTCTGTAGTCTAAAGCCCCGCTATACAGGACACTGCCTCCCATGTTACAATGACTCAATGTTGACAACATGTTTTCTGAACTCCCTTCACTGTTATCACTGTTGCAAATCTAAATGGTCATTCCCATGTCACTAAACAAACATTTGGGTACAAATCAGACGCACGTGTGAGTTCAGTTTTGCACGCACAACTGAGAATATTGGGGACACCCTATTTTGAGTGTGTTCTTGTGTCCATGAATGTCTTTTTCCTTAGTGCTTTCTTCCCTTCTTTTGTATATGTTTTTTAATCCTTATCTGAGCTGTTTTCTTGGTGATTTTTTTTCCCCTTCCCCACCAAACTTCCTTTCAGTTTGCCTTTGCTTCTTCCTCTCCTTTTGCCTTTTATAAATATTTTGGAAAGTCCCCATTTTTCCCTAACTATGAAGTGATTTTTTTTTTTCTTTTGAACTGCATTTGTGCCTCTCTTTCCCAGCTCTGTTGTCCTGTGTGCATAATAAAAATTTTGAAAGGTGCTTACTCTTTTCCCCTTCCCAGTTTTATGTGCAGCTAGTACTGAAAGGTTGTTTGGCCTGACAAGAAAATGCTGTTGCCTCATCATTGGTCTGTAATTGCTGAACTTAGATCTACAGCATGTCAGAGGAAACCTGTTGCTGCAGAAGTTTTTAACAAAACAAGGACAAATAAAGATTCTTGTGCCAATATGTGTTCAGTTCTTTTTTGCCATGTCTTTTAAAATGTGAATGAGAATAAAAGTACATTAAGTTGTGTGGTTGAAAGCTTTGTTGTATTCAGTGATGAACTGCTAGTTCTCCCTGCAGGTTCCCACAGTCCTCAGTCTTGCTAGGTTTTAGAACTGGGCTGGCCAGCTTCCAAGGCCTGGGGATCCTGTGCCACGTGGGCTGTGTCAAGTGCACTCCCCAGTAGTAAACAACACACTGTTCCCCACTGGTGTACACACCTCTCCACTGATGCACCACCCAAGCTTGCAGATTCAATTTTGCCACCCCCATCTTACCCCAACACACAGTCATAGGCACCCCCCACCACCACCACTACTTCAAGTACCCCTACACATTGCTGCCCCATGGGGGGGTATGATCTCCTCCCAGCGCATGGCCTGGATTCACTTCCAGCTTCCCATGCTGCCCCACCCCTTGAGGCAGAGCTGGGAAGTGGCAGCTGCAAGGGGTGAGGAGATGCCTGGAGATTTTGGAGAAGCAGCAACCAGGTGAAACCCCTGGGGGCTACAGTTTTAACCCCTTGCAGGCCCCCTTGCAGATCACGTAAAAGACAGTTGGACAGCCCTGTTCTAGAAAATGGCAGTTTCCAGGTTGCGTATGTGTGTAGTTTACCTACAGAATCTGTTCTGACTCAAATCTTTTTTTCTGCATTAGCATGTTTGATGTTGGAGGGCAAAGAGATGAACGCCGGAAATGGATCCAGTGTTTTAATGGTAAGATTGGAATTTACTTTCTTCTATAACATGTGAAAAATGAAAGTTAACTGGAAGCTTGTAATATAAATTCTAGATGGTCCCAGCACATGAAATGCAACTCCCTTCCCATTTAGTTGCTTGGAATTGTAGTGTGCCTCTCAATAGCCAGGCTGGCGGGAATCTGTGCTGCCGTGCAATCTTCTCTAACTGTTGAGAAGAGAACACCTTGAGTGAGTGTTTGGGTGGGAAGGAAGTTGAGCTAGGTACAGTAAAATAGTTTATCTGCCTCAGGCTTCCTGCTGTTCTTTAATCACTGTGTTTTCTCACCTGCAACACACCCTGGAATATAATGCACACCTTGTTGTTGTTTTTTAAAGGCAGAATGAATAAAAAAAGATCTTTCCTTGTAGTAACTGCATAGCAGCAGCTAAGGAGCAGAGTCTGCTCACTGTTCTGCTCCCAGAGTGGTGTGTAGATTTTACTTTCAGTTTTGCCAAAAACTGTTCTTACCATATTTTCTCAGATATAATGTGCACAGCAATTTCCAGCAGCTGTTTTTTTTGGGTTTTTTTTTGATGGAAAGTGTGTGTTTGTATGCAAGGAAATATGGTAGTTTTCCTTGTGATTTGCAGTGTGACTGTTCATTTCCAAACTCTGTTCTGTCTTTTCAAACAAAGGCTACACATTTTAATGAATATGTCCACCAGAAATACAGGTGAGCAACTTAGTAAAAATTAGAAAGGCATGTTATGTTGCAAAATGGAAGCCAAATTGCTGACTCGATAGATGCCACTCTTCCTAGTTAGCACTAAAGCCAGTATGGTAGTAACGGACATTTATGGACGGAGATGTCATGTCTTAGATGGAAAAACTGGTTCAGAATACTTCCGGCCATGGTTTACATTGTGTTTTTAAGCTGTTTGCACCTTCCCAGAGTACCAGGCATTTTTACAGTACAACTTGTAAAACTGGGTTTTATAGTACTGGCTAGCTCAGCGGTCCCCTAACTGTGGGTCACAATCCCAAATAGGTTGCCGAAACAGCAGATGGGGTCACAAGAAATAAAATCACTTCAATCTAGGGGCAGGCAAAATACAGCCTGCCAGGCAATTTTATCCAGCCTGCGGGCGCCCACCAACTAATTGTACCCCGCCCAGATCGTGCGCCTCGCTCCCTCTGTGGCCTTGTGCGCGGAAGCGCCCGGCGCAGCCAGCACGCAGCTTCTGGGCAGGGCAGCTGCTGCAACTGCTGGAGCCGCCGGGGGACCCACTTGGCTTCCCCAGCGTCCTTATTGGTCCAGCCACCAGGTAGGGAAGCGGCAGGGGCGGGGGAGCTGCAGCTGGGAGGGAGCACAGAGCCCGTGCCCAGGGGGGGTGACGGGAGTGTTGAGCTCAGGTGGGCAGTGAGTGGGAGGGCGGGGGGGTGTAGGGACCCCCCCACACTCCACCCCTGTGGTGCACAGCCCCCACTGCAAGCAGCAGCAGCGGTGGGCACTTGAGGCCCTTGTGGCTTGCACAGGTGCTGCTGCCCAGTGGTGTGTGGCTCCAGCCAATGCTGCATGGGGGGGCAAGGAACGCATCCAGGCCAGACTGCCTCTATTGCGTGAGGCTCCCTGTGGCACTCCTGGTACTCAGATGCCACTGGGATAAGCCCTGCGTGATGGAGCTCAGCCAGCTGCCTTCCCTGCCCCCTGCAATGCAGGTCCTAGGACTCCACTGAAAGTGGAGGGGAGCCCTGTCCCTGCTTCCTGGTGGAGTCTCAGGATCTGCATGGCAGAGGGCAGTGAAGGCAGCCAGCTCCATTGCGTGGGGCTTCTCTGGTGGTATGTGAGTGCTGGGGGCTGCATGTGCAGCACAGGGAGCCCCCCACAATAGAGGCGGGATAGCCTGGCTGCACTCCATGCCCCCATGTGCAGCGCTGGCCAGTCGTGCACCACCAAGCAGCAGTGCCTGCGCTGGGCCACACATGCCCTGAGCGCCCACTGCCTGCTGCTACTGCCACCACCAGCAGCAGGGGCTGTGCACCATAGAGGGAATGTGGGGGGGTCCCCAAATCCCCCCCCCATCCTCCCTCACCCTGCCCCCACATTTGCCCCCAACTTAACGTATGCCCCCCCCACACACAGCCACATGCCCATGCCCTACACTCACAACCCCGCTACGTGTACATCCCTCAGCATACCCTATTGTCCCACCCCAACCACACCTTACACACAATATACAAGAATAAGACTTTATTTTTTAGTTAATATGCAATCACCATATATATATATATATATATATATATACACACACACACACACACACACACACTACACAGACACAAATCATTACAAAATATTTTTTGTAATGGAATTAAAATAGTATATATTAGAATTTGTAATAGAATTAAAATAGTATAGTAGGTGTTCTATACTGAGCATTATGCTGCTTTGCTGCTGTTTTGTTGCTTTGCTGCTGTTTTGTTTTTATTGGCATCTGAGGTTCTGTGAATTTTCAAGTGTTAAAATGGGGTCACATTGGAAAATAGTTTGAAAATAGTTTGGGAAGCATTGGGTTAGATCCTATCTGAATTGGCCAGGAAAATGTGTAATCTTCCTGCTATGAAGAACTGTGTGCAAGCTTGTTTTTTTCTAATTCTAACAGCTTCCAAGTGTGGTAGGGCATAAAGATACTGTGCACTTTTCACAAGAGCAGGGGTGCTGTGGTCAAGGTTCAGTTAAGGGAACTGCATTTCTCCCTGAACTCCCCACACAGTTTAACTGCGTGTTCCCCTTTTGTCCAGTCTTAGTCTGGTTTCTATAGCACTGCTGCATTCTTCACTGTAGATGCCTGTATCTGAGTGGAATATGAAATATTGCTTTTGTTAACATGATTTCATAAAGCCAGAGTGAGTAAAAAATGTTTAAGGGGCGGGGGGAAGAAATTTCACATAATTCCTCCTTTTCTCTAGACCAGCTGTATGGGATCCTACAGGAAGGAAGATGTTAAATAGAATATAGTTTACTGTTTATATAGCTACAGTTGCTGCATTATTTTTTGGATGCTTGGGGAGATGCATGGGACTACTGTGCAATATTTTCTTTCACCCTACTGATAAAAGATCCATTCAGTTTTCACCTCTGCTTCTTCCTGTTCCCATTGCCTCATGATCTGACTCATCTCTCCTGCTGTTGAATTTGGAGGCAGATGAGCTTGGAAGCGAGTGTGAGGGGTGTAGAGGATCACAGCCACATAGAAGCACAGAATCCCCGGTTCTGTGAGTCTGTGGATGAGGCAGTGGCCCTCTGAGTGGTGTAGTACGTATTGGGAGGAGTTAAGACTACAACCATGATTTTGCAGTGATGCATCTTCACTTTTAAGTTTTTACTTTTCTTTCCTTTCCTTTTCTCCAGTCATCTTTCTTCTGCTGTCTCTGAGAAATACCTAGAAAGAAGGTTTTGGGAAGGGCCATACTAATGTGATTTCAGTTTTAGTGTCATGGAAGCAAAAGGGCAGTTGCCCGGTAATATGTCTCAAAGGTATTTTTGCCTTTTCCTCTTCCCCCATAGGCTCCTTAGAGTTCCTGTCTAAAAAAACTAAATATCTTCTTTTCTGTGCATCTTTTCTTCTATTGTTGCTTTTTCTTTCTTTCTCCAGTTTCTGAGTCTATTTTTTCTCTCCTGATCTGCATTCAGTATCCTGCTTCACATCCTGTTCTTTGACCTACCACTTTCCTTTCCCTTATACTTTCTTCCCTCTTTTGTATTTTTTACATTTAGAAAGCAATAGCGTTCGGCCAGCCCCTCCTCACCTTAGCAGTGCTAGAAACTTTACAGTTTTGTCGAAGCCTGTGGGTCTTGACTAGTTCTAAAGGATCTTTATATTAATTATTGGGTGTCTCTTAATTTAGATGTGACTGCTATCATATTTGTGGTGGCCAGCAGTAGCTACAACATGGTTATACGAGAGGACAATCAGACCAATCGGCTTCAAGAAGCACTAAACCTCTTCAAGAGTATCTGGAACAACAGGTCCATGAATTGAAGTTTGATCATTAATTTCATACACGCTTGTAATCCCGCATTATATTTATGAAGTTAAACTTTGTTAGAAGATGGCTCATTTTCTGCTTGATGTGGCCCAGTCAATCATTGTCTTTAATCACTACAGTAGGACTGTTTATATTAACACTGTTATACTTTAATTAAAACTACAGAAGATGGAAAAATGGTAATCATAATGTAGTTAGGAAGAGGATTTGGCATAAATTGTTGTAGTAATTGATTATAGTCTCTAAAGCAGCAGTTCCCAATCTGTGGTATGGGGCCCACCAGTGGCACGTGTTAACAGATTTATTATACTTACTTTTATATGACAAAAAATTGCTGATAAGGTTGTATCATTTTAAATTGGTGGTGCGCAATCTGGCAGAGTTTGGGTACTGCTGCTCTAAAGTGTAGTCCATTACGTTTCTTTGAATTTTTTTAATCAGGTATGTTATCTAACAGTATTTTCCTCCAACTTTCTGCAGGTGGCTACGGACCATTTCAGTAATTCTTTTCCTGAATAAACAGGATTTGCTAGCAGAGAAAGTTTTGGCAGGGAAATCCAAAATTGAAGACTACTTTCCAGAATTTGCTCGCTACACTACACCAGATGATGGTAAGAACATTTGTCTCCTTTTAGCTGAGCTGTATCATGAAATTAGGGCTTCCCTGAGCTGTAGTGTGTGTTAATTGCACGTAGAATTTTTCTTGGATTCTGCTGCAGTTCATTTTGAGTTAAGCAAATTTCTGAAATAGAAGGGGTTACTTTTCAGGTGAACTGCAATGTCAAGTGTGTACATACAAAGAAGGGGCTTTGTCATTTGGGCCTATAGGCAAAAAAATATTTATCATCTCTGCATGCTATCATTTTATTCCACGCTTTGAGGTTGGACTGCACTGCAGCCTCAGAGTAATGGTGGCTTGTTGCACTACTCAGAGGTGCAGGATAAGGGGGGCGTTGGTGGGTTTTGAAAGAACTAGAATTTATTTGTCCTTTTCCCTGAAGTGGTTGGTAGCAGAGAGTTTGGATAGGAGTGGTCAAAAGGTCTATCTCTTTAAAGGGAATCTCTAAGAAAGCTTCATCTTGTAGGATTGTATGGTCCTTTAGCAATATACTTATTACAGCCCATCTCTTTTTTGATAATCAGTCTTCCTTTGCTTGCAAGCAGACTAATGCAGCTCAACCCAGTCAGTGGTAGTAACACTTAAATGGTGATATAGATTTACCTGATGGTTCCTTGCAGAAAGCTATATTTGCACTAGTATTTCCTGAAATACTGGTATTGTGGGCATTGGCATTCCCTTGCTTTCCTGGAGGTTTTTTTGTTTGTTTTAACTAATAATCTGTTTTGCCTAATAATCTGTATTGAGAAAGTTATTCCTATTGCATTTGAGTAGAAAGCAAGTGCCGATTCAAAAAGTGTATGGTCCTTTGGTAAGTAATGATTTTTAAGACTTGTTGCCTTGAAACTTATGCTTTAACAAGACACTTATTGTATTATTATCAGCAACACCAGAGCCTGGTGAGGATCCCAGAGTTACAAGGGCCAAGTATTTTATTAGAGATGAGTTTCTTGTAAGTAATTATTTTCCTTGGTATTACTTATATATGGTTTTTACCATACACTTAACTGTTTTACTATCACAGTATTGCTAGCCTACTTTTTTCCAGTGTTTCATATTTAACCCTTGTACTGCTTAACTGTTCGGGTAGGGGTTGGTAGAGCTTTACACAGGTTGTAGTTAAATTATTCAAAAGCAAGGCTTTTTAAAATAAGGTAATCAAATTCTCAGTTGGGGAGAATCAGTAATCCTTAAACTGTGGATTGGGGAAATGTGTGAAATCTTTCCTCCATTGGCGTTGGTGGGGATTGGATTTCACATAGTATGTCATTTCTAAAAGGAGAGGTGGTTCAAGTCAGTGTAACAGCTGCTGAATATTGGCATGTCCCCTTCAGTTTTCATCACCTCACTGTTCAGTTGATGCTTTGAATATAAATGATTTGTTTTATGTATTTTACAAATACCAGAAATGGATTTCATTGCTATGTAGATACAGAGTAGTGCGCCAAAAATTGGGACTAAAGTACATTGAACAAAACAAACACGGAGACAGACTGTGGGTTGTAAAGAGGGGCTAATGGTTCACATGTTGAGGCAAAATTCAGTCTGCTGGATGCATAAATTGTTGGATAAATCCCCAACAGTGGCACACAAACTTTTCCTATGAGTATAATTTGGTGAAGTCCTCTTATTTTGTAGTTCTGTTGCAGTCCCAAGCATTCGACACCCTTTTCCACATGCAGCCCTTTATCCTACAAGTTATATCCTTTGGGGGAAATACTAATCTCATTGAAGTTCAGGAAAGTTTTGTCTCTGACTTGACTGGAATAAGGATTTTCCCCTTTGAAAACACAGCATGTGTACATGCATGCTCACAGTCAGCTGAGGCTTGGAAACATTGCTTTTTCCACTCAATGTATTTTAACGCAATTTTCTGTATTGTTCATACAGAGAATCAGCACAGCAAGTGGAGATGGAAGGCACTACTGCTATCCTCACTTCACATGTGCAGTGGATACAGAAAACATCCGGAGGGTTTTCAATGACTGTCGGGACATTATTCAACGGATGCACCTTCGCCAATATGAGTTGTTGTGATGGAGAGCGCTTTTTTCTGTGTTTTGGACTCCTTATTCCTTATTAAAAAGAAAAACAAACAAAAAACACAAAATAAACAAAAACAAAAAACCCTTGCCCACATAGGGTGGAAGAAAACTGTTGCAGTCTCCCTCTGATTTGCACCCCTCGACTTTTTTTTTTCCTTGCTGGACAGTAGCAGCACTTCTAAGCTTGCTTGTGTCCCCCTCGGACAGTTGGAGATGGCTCCTAAACTTAAAGGCCGTTTCCTTGGGGATTCCCTAACACTGTTATTAACAAAAAAAAATTAATAATTGTAAAGCCCTGAATGTGGAGTGCCTGAAAGAATTGGGGATAATTTTTTTTAAAGTAAAACAAAAAAATTGGGGAGAGAAAACTTTATGTAATTTAGCACTGTTGTGGGCATAATCATATAACCCATGATCTCAACTTTGTATCCATTCACTGCATCAGACAAAAGAAGGTGCCAAGTCACAGACCAAGTTTGAAGACAGACACTTCTTGAGTTTGGTTCTCTGACTGTAATGTGGCTTTGAACGGAAATACTGACAATTCTGCAAAAGACCTAGACAGTGCAAAAACCAACTGCTACCTTTCAGAAGGGTATTTTTAAATCCAGTCTTAGTGGTCTTTAGACAACCGTGGACATTATGAATTGAACTGCGTAAGGCCTGTGATTGCAGAAAGAGTTAACCACACACTGTTTTCAGTTTGTCCACTGATGATCCTGTCTGCTATAAAAATCATTATCTGGACAGTAGTCCTCACAGTCTTTCCCTTCTCTTTCTTCTTCCCTCCCCTCATTTTTTATTTTACTGCTGGATTATTATTCTTGTACAGACTGTAAAATGTATTATTTTGTACAACTTTATTGAAAAAAATAACTTGTAGAAGATCTTTGTGCCTTGATTATGGCTGTACCTGTACAATGAGCTAAGATGTAAGTATGTTTGATTGCGCTGTACAGCTTTGTCAACCCTATCTGCAGCATTAGCTCAAGGTAGGGAAAATTTATCTGTAGTTTAGTTTTTCTGGTTTATAAAAGAAGGAAAAATACTGTTTAGTAAAAAAAAAAAGAAAAAAAAAGTACAAATTGTGCAAACTTAACCACTTTAAAAGTGAGGTCTTCAACAAGTGACCAGATGTTGCAGCATCATGCTTTTTAATTTTTAGCTTTAATTCATTTAAATCTCTATCCAAATGCAAAACATGGCTTGTTTCTACATAAACCAAATTTTGCTACAAATTATAAATGTTAGTCTTTGGTCATTCATAATCCTTTTCGCAAAAGACAAAAAAAAAAAACCAGAACAAAAACAGACACATAGGCATCATGCAGGTCTGGTGACCATCTGTAGACTGGGCCAAATACCCCACCAACCTCCACTATACTCCGTGGGCATAATACTACCAGAATGACAAGGTGTGCACTGCCCTTGGATTTGGCCACTGAATTCCAGTTTCAAATGACATTTTTATTTCTCTTTTAATAAAGAGATACCTTAGAACCTTTTGTTTTATATTAACTATATAAGTAGCTTAAAGTGAAGATGTGTGGATTTTTTTCTTAAACTTGAATAATTTATGCAAATTATATGCTTAGAACAACATGTGGTACAGTAAAAAGAAAAAGAGCAAAAATCACTGTAGCAATAAGAGAGCATGTAATTTTAGTAACTACTACACTGCTTTATATTTTATACCTAGGTGTTTTATGTCTCTGTGAGTGTGTTACTTTTTCATGTGTCTAAACCTTCGTGTACAATTTGTACAAAGTCAGAAATTACAGCTGTAATAACACATCTAGCACAGTGTTAGCCTATATTACTCAAGCACCTCTCTTCCCCTCTCCCCGCACCCCTAAACCAATCTGGATAGTAACGCAGCAAATTTGAAACAAACTTCCCTCTTTCCCTTTCACGCTAGCTTTTTTTTCTTTTCTGTTGTGTTTTGTTTTATGGTCCCCCCCCCCCGAACTTCTTGTTGGCTTCTCTTTGGGAAGAGGTCCAGTTTAAATTAAAGGTAGGGTGTGGTCAGGGATGGCTGCATGGCTAGATCTGCTCCAGGTGCCAGATGCCTCTTTAATTAAGAACTGCGACTTTTCAGACTTGTGAGCTGGTGCTGCTAACCCTTTGAGGGAATGAACCACCTCAGTCTCTCCACACACTTGGAAAGCAAGGACTAGGTGGAGTTGGTCTCATTCCCCTTTCACACAGAACTGTAGCGATTTTTCAGAGGACACTAATTGTCTTAAAAAAACCCAACAAAAACAAAACTTTTGGCTGCAGTTACTACTCAGATTTGAAAAAACCTGTCTGTCCAGTTCACACATTCAGAAAGCTGCTATCTTGAAGGTTATGAAATGATAGAAGATCTTGTCTGACCTAAAATAGCCCTACTCAATACAAGAATGTATCTAGTGCCTGCAGATTAAGGGCTGGGGTTTCACAAGGGTAAAAGTTGGATGCAAAAAGAGGAAATAAAATGTGAGCCTTAATTTATGTTATAGGAGCCAAAACCATGAAATGTAGTGCCAACCCATATCTTCTTCTGCCTGGAAGGAGTTGGTAGAAAACACCAATTTTGAAAGTGGGGAAAACCTCCAGTGGCATGGAATATAATGACTGATCTGAGAGAGAGAAAATACCACCTTTAAACAGAAAGCAATGCTAACTCCTTCCTCTAGTGATGGAAGGATACATAAGCATAGGTAACAAAGAAGAAATATATAAGATTATAATGTTTTAAGAAACTTTCCTATAAAGCGTTTTGTGAAAGGGAATATTTAGGAGATGCTTTTTTTTTTAATTTTAAAAAAGGAAAGGAAAAAAAGACTATTCAAAACGGTCGGGTTGCACATGTTTGGAGAGTGTGTGTGTGTGCGCGTCTTAATGTCAGTATTGCCTTTGTTAGTCTCTTTTATTAGTCCATGCAGCTTGGTGGCCTGGTAAACGCAAGTCTTATTTTTAACAGCTTTTTTTGTTTTGTTTTTATTTTTAATACAAAAACATAAAGCTTTAATGCTTGCTATTTAATTAGTAACTCTGTGTTTTCTTCTGTCTCTAATTTAGTGGCCATACTTTGCAGTTATTTGAACCATTCCAACATAATTCTTACCCATATTTTCCTAGTTTTTGGGGGGGTTTCTGTTTATTTATTTGAATTTCTTCCTTTTTTCATAACTTAGGACTGTCATTTTTGTCTCATTCACCTCTTCAGGAATTTCTGACCTTACAGCCAAAACTTTACTTGTTCTACTCACACTTCAGCATCATGATGAATACTAAAATACCTGCAAATGTAAACACTACCACTTTTATTAATAAAACAAAATGCAGTGTTTTAGGGCACATTTGCATCACTATAGTTAAGGTTGTGTCAGTATTTCCATTATAAACCCATAGAGGATCTATATCTTGGCACTAAATTACCCCAACCTAAATCTTTGCCATGCTCAAGCATGATTTGGTGGGTTGGCTTTTAAACAATTTCCAACACAAACTTTTGTTTCCGTTTTAAGTTATACAACTGTTTTGTTGAATGGGGGGGTTGGTTTAAAAAAATTATTGGTTCAAGATTATTTTTGGCACTTGTATAACTCAAAAAGTTTTGATTTAAAAACGCACCCTTTGGCAAGCCAGTAACCTCCAATATGGTCTGATCACTTTGGGTATTTTGTAAAAATAATAATAAATAGTAGAAATGTTGTGGTTTCAAAATCAGCTACTGTGCATTTGCAATAACTTTTCAACCCAAGGATTTTTAGCAATGTGGACTTGGTGCACGTATTCGGCAGCCGGTGTGATGCAGTAGACTTGTCTCAAGAGCTGTTTCTTGTGGTGTCTTAAGGGAAAGAGTCTGTGAACTAGGGAGTGTTTACTCTACAGACCCTGGCTCTGATGGCATCGAAAATGAAGGGTGAAGCCCCAGCCCCACTGGAATCAACAGGACTTTAGCTTTGACTTCACTGGGGCATGCATATCACCCTGAGTCTGTGAATGAAAGTTAACCTGAGGAGCTGAAGCTGATTCTATTGCATTATACTGCCCACTTTCACAATTTGGCATATGCAGCAAAATAGTTTCTAACCAATAAATCTATGCATAGAACGATTGATTTATAAGCTTTTCTATAGTTCTTGCTAGTACTGTAGTACTTGTAACCATTATTGGATTTATTCTTGCAGTGCTTCTGAGGTACGGTGGTTGTGTTATATCTCCACTTTTATAAATGAGGTAGAGAAATTACATAATTTACTGAAGATCATAGAGGACACTAGTGGCAGATTTGGAGATGAGCCCAGCTCATCTATGTATCAGTCCAGTGCCTTAGGAATCAAACCAGTGGTGATTTGGTACTATGCAAATGTCCAAGATTACAGAAGGTAATTTTGAGCTATCAAAAAATGTATTTTAGAGGCAAAAACTCTCCGTGCCTCTTGATCCAAAAGATGTATATGTAGTTAAATGGGACCAACTCCCATAAAAGTACAATAGGATTAATTCTAAAAGCAGGATGAAGCCCAGGGAGAGTCATCAAGGCTCTCAACAAGTAACAGGGACTAATTCCTTACTTATAATGAGTTTGCACCAATATGAAAAGATTTACAGGCAAAAATCTGCTTACATTCCCAAAGGAAAACCGTAACCCCTACCCCATGCTTTCCTCAGCTTGATATTTCTAAAAGTTTGTTTCTAAGGGGAGAAACTTATCTTGGTCAACAAACGTGGAAATATTCTTCTTCCTTTTTTAAATAAAATAAGCTACAGAGGAGATTTCTGACGTGGAAGTATGCAAGATGAAAATCACTGCATTTGGCAACTATGGCAAGGTAGACACTCCAGGTTTTAATAGACTGAATCAGTTTTCATCCTATTTTAATACATGTGAATTCATCAGAAAACTGGCCTTGTAGCCCATTTGTTTAACTGCTAAGCATGGAAGTCTTGTTTTATCCCTCCTGTAATCTTCTAATGTTTTGAGCTGAGACAAATTGGGTGCAGGTTTCAGGGTTGAACAATGCTTTAAGGGGGTGAAGGCAGAACCTGTGTGTAGTCGGTCCCAGATTCCTGCGGCAGATGAACAAGGGGAAAGGTTTTTCCTAATTGCCAACCTGGCAGACTCAGCCTGGGCTCCAAGCTCCTCTCTTTATGTGTATCATCATCAGTAAGAGAGTTCAGGAAGCCTTATGCAATGAGGTGCAACTGATTGAAACCTAAACAAACAGCTCTGCTGGGCTGAGATAACAAGAGCAAAAAAGTGTACCTTATTTCATAAAGTCTTGAGATGGGTTGCTGGATACGAGCTGGGTGCTGATCTGTTACGCAAGAGTCATTTTTTAAGAATGGTCTGCACTTAAAAGGCTTGGATGCAGGTAGACAGGTGCAAGACATTTCACAACTGAAGACTGAAATTAATCCCCTTTGCCTGCCTTAATTCACCCAGTGTTGGTATTAAATGTGTATGTAATGCCTTGTGGCAACTTCATGCCTCAATTCATAGTCAATGTGAAAAAGAGCAGGTAGAAACAGGTTGAAGAGGCAGTGCTGTTAGAAAGTATCTTGGTTTTGTTAGCCTGTTTGACAATCTAAAAAATGTTTGTGGGCCTTCACTTGTGAGCATAAAAAGTGGAGTATAGTGGGTTTTATTTATAGTTCTCCTGTGCCAGGTACCACCTAAGACTTAATGTATATTACTCTTAAATATGCTGGGGTGAAGCAGAGGATCGGGCAGAGAACAGGAGTTCTTTAGGATTAGGAACCACCCCATCAGTCTCATGAATACGGAATTAGTAAGGACCGTTTTAAAGAGTTTCCATTCAAGTTCATTTGCATTAAAGTACCCCTATTGAGTGTGTGTAATATTTCTATAGAAGGGAGTTTGAAACCCTAACATATGCCAGGTTGTTAATAGAAAGCTCTTTAAATCTTTTATAAACCTAAAGCTGAAGGAAGGTGGGGAGGAGTTATTAATGATTCTCAGTGGTCATAATCTGAATTCTCTTCTTTTCTTGGAGGCGCAATGTGCAAAAGGAAGTGTGCAAGATGGACAGGTTATATATGAAAGGCTTTGGCATTAACTATGATTTCTATTATACATTTCCCACGAAGTAAGGCTGTTCTGGGCTACAAAATTACATACTTACAACCAGCTCCAGGAGACAAGCAGTGGTGCACAAACCATCCTAATTAATGACATACCTGTGATGTAAAGCTAGGGACCTTGTAACTAGATTGTTTGGTCCAGTGGTATATAAGCCACTGCCATTGGGTTGTGCTACTTTCTCCTTCCCAGCTGTGCTCTTGTGGCTTCTATTTTTGATCTGAGGGAATGGAGTAGCTATGAAAAAGTTAGCATGAGGCCATGCTCTGGACGATCAAAGGAAATGGAGAAAATGAGACCCGGTGTTGTTCTAATTACAAGTGGGCCTGCATACAAGTCTATGCCAGAGATTGGCAGCATTTTTGGGCAGAATCCCAAAAAACAACCTGGACTTGTAAGATGTTGGTGTGCCGGGGGCAGACATTGGGGAGCCCGGCCCTTGTGGCAGTGCACCCCCAGCCCCTTCCCTGCCACATGAACTGAGGCACACGTGCTGAGCAAAATGCCTTTGCGTGCCACACTCTAGCACCTGTGCCGGGGGTTGCCTACCCCTGGTCTATGCTATGTTTTCTGGTTCTGTTTTGGGGAAAAATTTATTTTTCCCTGAGTAAAAGTCAGTAACTTATAGGTGAGAACTGTTACAAAACCCCACAGGAGACCCAAATAACTAGGGAAAGGCCCCAAAGGATTCAATGAACTAAAACACTAAAAGAACAAACGTACTAAAAAATTCTGACTTTATTTGAGCGTACAATAGAAATATATACTGCAAATACCAAAGTCAAGACTGGAAAGGCCTGATAGACTGATCCCCATGCAAGAGTTGAGAGCAATATTTTTATGGTTCCCTTTGGAGGAAAAAAAGGAGTAGACTTATCATTAGAACAATACAGTGCATAGGCCTTTACCGACCTCATCGGGAAAACGAGCATTGGCAGCTAGGAATAATTTTGTGTTTCCCAAGTTAGTTACCTAGTTTGGCCTCATAACTTTTTTTTTTTCCTCCAAAGCAGTGCAAGTTATTCGATTAAAAAGATCAGGATGCCCCAAACTAAAAAACATGGCTGCAAAAACACAATAGCCAGGTTCAGGGGAAACTTGCAGGACTGAATTGAAATGTAAGCTTCATGGGCATTGTTTGGCGCACAGATCTAGTCATTAGGAGGTCTAGATGCTCTGTAGGTCTCATTAAATTGGTACATGGACATGTTGTGAGGCTATACGCTATTTACTATGTGTTACAATAGTTTATCTGTTTGACAAGCATTTTATAAAGAAATTACCATCTCGTTTCATCTGTAATCAGTGACTACTCGTGCTTTCCCTGCTCCCTGTTCACCACCTTTCTGTTTCCTCTCTAAAGCTTTTTAAGTTGCCTAGCAAAAGTGTCCAAGTTACAGTATCTAGAATAACAAATTGTCTCCATTAGTTGCAAATTTTAGGGTCAACAGATGTGCTAATCTTGCAGTTCTGCTCCAGGAGGAAGAATTTCTTTATCCAGATCTCATTAGCTTAACTTGGTGCTGCTATATTTTACTGGTGAATCTGAAAATGATTAGTATTGTATCTATTTATGAATACTGGTTTGGGTTCTAAAGGGCTACAGGTTATTGAAATGCAGGCTTCTGCAAAAACATTGTGGAGCTGAGAGTAATTAGCTTAGCAGGGCTGAACTTAGTGAATGGCAAATATTCTGGTATGAGGGCCACTCTTCCACTTTGGGATTTCTATTTGATTTTATCCTGATAAGCTTCAGTTTGCAAAAGTATTTTCCATTCTTGTACAATGTCACTGGCCATCTTACAGCTAGTGCATGCAGAGCTCTTTACAGTCAGTAATGTTCACAACAGCCCTCAGGTAGGAAGTCTGCTGACGTTCATGCGGCTTATCTCTAGCAGGGATGGAATTTGAACTAAGGCTTTGATGCTCAATCCACTGCATATTCCTCTGGACCACGATGCATCACATCAAGCAATTGTGCCTGTAACAGGAGAAAGTCCTTTCTGTTTGTTTATTGGAAAGTGGAAAAATTTCTAGGAGAGTCAGGTAAATTTTAACTGCTTTCATAATGCATCATTAAAAGTTGTGCTGAAACCTGGGAAAAGCACTGGTGTATATGGGAAGGTACAGGAACTCCAAAGGGACATCAACATAGTTTCTATTTAGAGTTTTATAAAAGCTTAGTTGGCAAATGTTGGAAAATTTAGAACACTTAATGAGAATTTCAGTGATGCTTTGAGGCTGTTGCTCCTCTCTCACTTTGCCTGATGTTTATTGAAGGGTGGGAGTGGGATTGGCTGCCTTGCTTTTTCTGCAAGGGGTCAATCGGCTGAAGTTCCCTAGTTCTCCTTTCCAAGACTGCTGGAAATAACTGCTCTGAGTATTGTTCATTCTTACAAAAAAGTAAAAAAAAAAAAATTATTTTCTGTTACAGTAAGCAAAATAAAGAACTAAAACTGTATGAAGGCTTAACTTATTTTAGGTTTAAGACCTAGTCACTAAAACCACTAACGTGATTTATTGCTAATATTTCTCAATCCTAAATAATGCTGTGGACCACTGAATCCTGCCATAGGTGGGTAAGTAGTGAGGTTCGTAGTACTGCTGTGATTGTTGTCTCTACAACTAATTGAAGTCCTGCCCATTGTTGCTGGGAGAATTGTTCAGCCTGTCCTGGGACTGCTTATGGAGGTTACAAACATTTTGATAGTGCTTAAATTAACACAATTGCCCAGATGCACTGGTCCAGACATACTGCTAAAACAATGCGGAGGGCCCTCCAACTTTAAGGAGAGAAGGGAGTGGGATGGTCCCCTACCATGGATACACAGACCTCTGCTATACTTTGGGCATCCTGAAGAAAGTTTGGTCTGAAGCTTTATGATTTATGTATTAAATGCACTACTGTGTCTCCAGGGAATGAGCCAGCCAGCAGTGCCATTAAAAGATTTAGTAACATTTATTGACTCTGGTTTAGACTCCAATGATGTTATCCCTTGCCCTTGCTTCCTCAAGTGTCTCCTTACTGTTCTAGCATTCATTGCACCATGTTTGACACTAGATTGTAAGCTCTTTGGAGCAGGAGCCTGGTCTGTATTACAGAATGCCCAGCACAGGCATTGATGCTTTTTAGCTGTGACACCATAGGCATCACCATCCTCTGCTCCAAGCATACGATGGTTCACTTCAACCTGCTTTCTCTAATAGAAATGCAAAGCAATACGTACATTTAAAACGATGTGGGGGGCGGGACATACCATAGCACTGCATGCCTAATTCTTCACCTGAGGAGAATGAGAGCATGGTCCAGAAGCGGCAATGTTAGTCATGTTTTTTAATGCCCTACTGGGAAGTGCCCTGATACGATGGTGAAAGAAGGAGGTACAAAAATCTGTAGCAACTAGTTTAATGCAGTTCTGGAGAAAAGTGAGATGCTCTGGCTTGTGCATTATCAGCAGAATTGTTAACTGTTTTTCAAGATGTGAGCCAGGTTCTGCCTTCTATAGATGGTCACAATCTGTAAGTGTAACAGGGTAAAGTTTGGGCTGTTAGACTAACTGGAATGGTTTTTGGGTGTGTGTTTTTTGTGTTGTTGTGGGGGGTTTTTAGTGGAAGTCGCAGTGTAGTTTT
>NW_017728942.1:5583309-5607169 GCF_001723895.1 Crocodylus porosus
GGAAGGAGGGGTTGCATAATTCCTGATTAACCTACAGAGGAATATCATTGCCATGCGAAACCTGCAGGCCAACAGGCTGGTAGAATCTGGTACATAGTGACAGGGAAAAAAGGGAATGTCAATCGTGGCTCAAGGTAAAGTTAAGTATTAACTGCTACAGGCTAGGAAAAGATCTCTTGGAGTTGTCAAGGAATTGTTTACTAAGGGAGTATTTGTACTGTCACCTGTTACAGGCCATGATCAGAGGTGGGATACTGTTGCAGCTAGATCCTAGGTGTGCTTATGTGACAATTCTTGATGTATTTACAAAGTCAAAATTGAACTTCATTTTCAAAGCCCAGGACAGGTCTTTAGGAGAAAATTTCATTTGTTTACTGAACACAAACGTCCCTTGCCACTTTAGTACCACATTTCAGAATAGAGGTACATCTTAAGATGTATCCACTTACTGTAATTGGGCTTGAAACTTTCTTTTATTGACCTGGTATTTTTTTCCATAATTTTTATTGCTGTCAAGTTGATCAGTCTTCTGATGCTGCTTGGAATGGTTTTCCACCACTTTCTGAACTGTCCTCTTTTCACCATAAAATGTGTTTCTTAATACTCTTATTACATCTGGTATCCACAGCCTCAATGATCTTCTCTGTTCCTGATGGAGCTCTGAGCCCTCAGAAGTCCCTCTGCTTTACTGTTTATTTCCCCATATATATGAAGTATGTTCATAGAGTGCCCTGCTAGCTATCATCCACTTTCCCCTTATCACTGTTCATCTGTAGGAATAGAAGCTACTTTCCAAGAGTGTCATTGCTGCTCCTGAACTATCTATAGTGAGCTAAAATAGTTCCCTTTTCTATGATCCCCCTCACCTGATAACCTAAGTGAGGACAGGATTTGACAGTGTTGCTCTGGTTTTCCAAATCGCCTCTGCTCTCTTACATTCACTACAACCATCCCTTGCATTTTTGCGCATGCATGTTAAGTCTTGAAGATGCATGCAGTGTCCCCTGTCAGAGTGTTATAAAATAGTTTGTACTTTTTGTGGGGGCAAATTTGGAAATGTATATGCCTTTCCTCTGAGCTGTTTCTACTTGTTTAGTCTTCATTCATAGCATGTAGAGTATGTTAATAGTTGATTTGCAGTAACTGAAAGTGTTAAACAGCTGCTTATCTTCTATCTTTTTTACTAATTAGATTGGAAAATTGACAAGCCCAGGCCCTGGTATGAACATGCTCTTATTTTCAAGGTTGTTTCCATTGGCTTCTAGCCTTAGCCTGTCACTTTTTCTTCCCAGTCTATCTCCATAGAAAAATGTTCAGCGCATCTTTTAAGCTCCAAAATGTCACTGCTGCCTTACTCACCAGCAGCCAAGAGGCAGTCTGTCAGAACAGGTGGAAAACAAGGCTGCAGGCCTCTCTTTCTCCTTTTTTTCTTTGAATCCTCTTTGTATTTGTGAAGAATTTTTCTTTTTCCTTCCTTTTCCTGCATGCAGGATAAAGAAGTGTTATCCCATAATTCAGGAAAAGTTAAAGGGAAGCAAAAACACATTGCATTACATTGAAATTTCAGGTGGAATAAATGCCTGCATATTAGCCCTTGGGCCATCTCAGGGAATGTGTTTTTTAAAAATAAATGTGTGTGCGTGTGTGTGTGTGTGATTTTTATTTTTATTTCTTGTATATCCTCTATCATTGCTCAGACTTTCCCTCGCACTTTCTTTTAAAACCACCTTAAAAAACCTGTGCACCCACCCTCTCTCTGCCCTTCCCTAACCCAAACACAGTTCCTTAGTCCAGGCCCCGATTTGGGGTTTCCCTTCTCAGTTCATTCTCTGTCCTTGTTGCTGTTGATGTCGCTTCCACCGCTGCTAATCCTGTTGTTGTCCTCCTTGCTGTCTTCAGGTCCAGATGTGTCATTGTCTCCTTCATTCTCCCTGTCCACTTCCCTTCCCTGCGGGACTTTGAAGAGCCTGTGCCACATGTCCGTTTTCCAGGTGGAGTTGGCTGCATCCTTTCTGTCCTCTCTCTCCCACCACTTTCCAGTAGTAGGACTGGAGTTTGCTCAGAAACATTTTAACACAGTCTGTTTTCTCAAGCTTAGTGTGACAAGAAATATGTCCCAGAAGGTCTTAGTAAGAAATATTTTTGAACAGATAGTTGCTGCTCTTATGTGTGTAGAAGTGTCATTCTCCCTCTTCCCTCTACTTGAAAGGGAGTCTCAACTCCAAATAAAGGAGCTTTTAAATACTCATCAGCCAAGCACTTGGCTGCCCTCCAGACCCCAGAACACTCCCTTCTCCTCCTCTTTTCTCACATTTTAAGCTCTTACACAAGTTAAGAATGGGAATGAATCTGAACGGAGACAAAGGCACTTTGTGTGTCCCTCTCACATGTTCTCAGTCTCAATGCTACCCATCTCCTTGCCTAAGGTCAGACTGATTGCTTTTAGTTTCAGCTATTGAGGTTTGTTGCTTTTAGTTTCAGCTATTGAGTTTTCTTCCACCCTACTTCCCTTCTTTTATTTTACTACAGCTGTTCCAGTCTTCCATCTACACCTGAGACCCCTGTGGGCCTATTTTCTTGGCTTAACACTTTTTAGGTCACAATAGTTTTAATCGTTCTCACTTGATACCAAATTCAGGTAGACTGTTCTAAGACCAACATTAAAAAAAGTTAATTCCAGCTGTTTACTTTCTGTGTAGACAGCAGAAGTAAATCATGTCCATAGTCCTCAGCCTGAATAGGTGGACTGTACAAATGGGCACAGCACAGAAGAATTTGAGTAGTGCAACCTCGTTACAGCTTTCTGGCTGTTCTCTCCTGATCCGCAGAGAAACGGACAGTAATGCTCATATTAAAACTAGTATCCATAGGCTTTACAATGAGCTACCCAAGGAAGTAGTACACAGATTCACGGCTCTTGTGTTTCAAGCTGTCTAGAGACGCGGGAAGATTTTTCACAACCAGAAAGACCAGAAATATATGTGTAAAAGAAGAAAGTTCAGATTCTGGAACATGACTCTTTCCTAAAACAGTGATTCTCTGGCAAACTTTTTAGCTGCTCTGGCTCTAATACAATCTACTCATTGCTTCCAGAGTCTACCAGAGCTCTATAAAGAAACTAATTTTAAATTTTAACAAGCAAGATAAAACAGTTTGCGTCCACAAGACTACACAAGTGGATGTCTTCTCTAGAGAATATGCAAGTCAAAGGCAGAGTTAAGCACTCTAGTCATACGACTAATTTGTGTGCACGCATTACCTAGAACCTGGTTGTAGCCTTGAGGTTCTACCACAATGGAGCAGTAATAATAAGAACAATAATAATAATAGAGTAATAATAAAATTTTAATTTTAAAATGATAAAATCAAAAATGTATCATTGGCTTTCTTGACAGCTCAGTGCTTCGAAGAACTGTAGAAATCTGTACCTACTAAACAACAGTCACAAATACAAAGTGTCTCTATTTTTTTCACCTCTTGCCATGACCATCTTATTTCTTTCTTTTGTTGATACAGCTGTGCATTTAGCCTTCGATTTCTGGTAGCCACTGTAACCAGGGCTAAATCATTTAAACTGGAACAGACAGAGCAAGCCCACCCACCCACGTCTCACTGGAAAACACCAACTGTACAGTTGCTCATTTTCACTTTTTATTTTTATCTGCCCATGCTCAAAACAGTCTCCCCCATAATTTAACTAGTGGGTTTTACAAGCATGTTAAATAGGGACAAGAGAAGAACAATTCAATTCTAGCAAGTATGTGAAACAACCACAATACTCGAAGCGCAACAAAGTCTAATTATAGAGGCAGTGAATACTGGAATGTCAGTAAAGCAACAAGAAGAATGTTTTGTGTGGGAGAGGCTTCAAAGCTCTTTTCAGCTTTATTAAATGCATGGTAACTGGAACATAGGATTTGAATGCACATATTTAATAATATTAAAGAAAATGGATGGACCTGTATTTGTCTAGAATGCAGCGGAGGAAATTTTAAGACTATAAATATAAAACAACAAAAATGTCACTTTTGGTTACAAATTAACCATCTCTATATGCTTCATCTAAACACTCATCTCCATCTCCTGCTCTCTTCTCCTGAGCTACAACTCGTGGCTCATAATTTATGCGATGGTTCAGAATAAGTCTTCTGCAACACTGTGTTCAGCACCAACTGACCTGTAACTGCAAGGATCTCGGAGGGGCCACCAATGTAGTACAACGGTAAGACCCATTCTTCAGTGATGCATGTGATGAGGTATATGCCGGAGGGAATTACCCTGCAAGAGTGGATCTCTGTCCCTTTACTGGGTGCTGGCTGAGATGCAGCATATTTTTCCCTGTGCAGCTGCCTGGGAATAACAGCAGTACCCCAGCCTCATAAGTAAGGGCACGGAAGGGTGAACTGTCTGATTTGGCATCCTTTTGTCTGCAAGAGATGGTGGATATTGCAGCTTATTGGGTGAACCAGGATGGAAATATCACCTATTGAAGCTTCGACCTGGATGCTACTGGGCCCAAATTTGCTTGAACCAGCTTTTACCAAGGAGCCAGAACCTGCAAGATACTGAAGGCAGGAAGGAGCCTAGGCTCGCCCGATAACAGCGTGAAGAAGCCAGTTTCTTGGCCAGTGCATCAGCCCTCCTCTCTTCCCAGCCAGAGACAAGCTGCAAAGAGAGAAGGGTTGAGACATTACTCAGAAACTGGTTTCTTTTAAGCTCTGGACTGCAACCCACCCTGTCAAGCTGCTTGTCCACGGCCTGCTGCTGTCAATCCCATGCTGTAGGGCAGGGCCAGACACAGGCAGGGGCAAACCCATCAGCTGCCTGGGCCTGGACAGAAAGGGGGCCTGAAAATGGTCATTTTTAATTCTTATGATTGTTATCTCTGGTGAAGGGTGGCCCATGCTAAAAGTTGGCTTGGGGTTGCCGGGAGTCCAGGTATGGTGCTGCTGCTGCAGGGGAGCTGGCTGCAAGGCAAAACCTGAAGTCAGGCTCTTGCTACAAAAAGGGTTTTTGGCCAATATGCTGCAAACAATGCATCCCCCAGAAAGTCTGGTGCATTGGATTTGGAGGTGTTGGCGTGTTGTGGCATTGGCATGTGGTGGAGTGCCACAGCATTGGCGTGTCGTGGACCCGGAGCCCTTGATGTAGCGTGGAGTGTCACGCCATTGGCGTGTCGACATGGAGGCCTTGGTGTAGTGTGGAGTGACACGGCATTGGCGTGCTGTGGACCTGGAGCCCTTGGCATGGCGTGGTGTGCCACAGACCTGAAAGCTGTGGTGCGGAGCAGCGTGTTGTGGTGTTGGCATGCGGTGGCTCTGGAGGTCGGCACTGGCGTGTCATGGAACCGGAGGCCTTGCCGCGGTGCGGACTGCGGCGCGGAGCCGTGACACGGGCTTGCGGCGGCCTAGCGAGAGGCGGCGGGTCAGCACCGCGCCCCGCCCCCTGCGCATGCGCCTGCGCCGCCGCCTTGCTGAGGCGCCGGGAGCGGCAGTTGCCGGCGGCGGCGGCGGCGGCCATGGAGGAGCAGGATTACTTGTCGGGCAGCGCGGCTGAGTGGGGGGACGAGGTGGACTGCGGCGCGGTGAGGGGGGCGGGCGACGGGACGGGAAGGGGAGGGGGAAGTGGGAGTGGGGCGGGGAGCCGGGCGGGTGGTGACGGGACGGCTGTGGCCCCGGCAGGGGCAGGACGACGAGGACGGCGAGGGCGAGGACGACGCGGAGGTGCAGCAGGAGTGTCTGAGCAAGTTCTCCACGCGGGACTACATCATGGAGCCGTCCATCTTCAACACGCTCAAGCGGTAGGCGGCGGCGGGCCTGGCGTACGGGCTGCTTATGGCGTGTTTATTCCACGGGACACGCTGTGAACGCGACGTGTGCCGCATTCCCTGGCCCATCGGGATCTGCCGTCGTATCCCGCTGCGCCTCGACTTGGTTTTGCGCGGTGTCAGTCACGTCCTCTCGCGTTCGAGTCATTGCCCCTTTCTCACCTGTCTCCCAGGTATTTCCAAGCCGGCGGCTCCCCTGAAAACGTCATCCAGCTCCTGTCGGAGAACTACACAGCCGTGGCGCAGACCGTGAACCTGCTGGCAGAGTGGCTCATTCAAACTGGTATGGGCAGTGGCACGACCTCATCTTAGGGCTTGCGGGAGGGGGTTGGGTTTTTTTGCCAAAATCTTGTTGGTCTAACGAAAGAGCTCCTCTTTGCTACGAGCCGTGATGGCCTTTCCCTCACGGACCTGACGTTGCTCAACTTCTAGCGGATGCAAAGCTCATGCTGCAAAAGCCGAGGATGTCAAAGTTGCCATATAAAAGTCATTACTTGCAATATATGTGAGTAAGTTCTTCTTTATGGGCTCAGAAAATATCCTCTGCTTGTGCTGGGATGAACTTCCATACTCATGCAGTGTTGTGAGAGCTGTTTAGCACAGCGGATCTGCCCTGGCAACGGGGAGCACAGGGCAGTGATATACACCAAAAACACCTATTCGTTGCAGTACAAAATGTGTTATAAAGTTGAAATGCAAAAAATCCAGAACTCTTGGTTCCAAAACGAAATATTTTATTAGACCAACTGCCAAATTGCAAAAAAAAAATATAACTTATTCTGTAAGCTTTCGGGTTTGTGCACCCTTCATCGTGCTCAGGGAAAGTTCAAGATGGTAGAAAGTCCACATATAGGAAATAAACTTCATTTTTTGCATGGAAAACTGTCCGTGAGAGTCTCTTTATGAAGTTGATGCTGTTATAAACTGAAGTTGTTCCTTTTCTTTGTTACTAGGAATAAAAATAAAGTTTTTTAGTATGAGAGATGCTTTAGAAATACTTGGTGTCTTATAATAGAGTGACTTACTTCACAGTGTAAATATAGCTGCTATATTAATTGAAGTCTGTTTCTGTGGGTCTTATGTAGTTCTCTAAGTACAGTTTTCCTACGTACTGTCCTACTGCTTAGGATGGGAATATTTTATTGCTAAGCTTCCTTTGACTTCTATAAGTCTGCTTCTTCAACTCCATGTGCAGTATAATTTTTCTGGACCTTTTTTGTTTGTTGTTAGCATGAAATTAATGGATAACATTGTTGGACGTCTTTTAAATTATGAAAGTTGCAGGCAATTGTGTAAACACTGCTTGTACCAGCACTTACAATCTTGTCAAGGCAAGTGGGCATATAATTGAACCTGGCATATGGGATGATAGTCTTTTGGTTTGTGGCCACATGGGTTTGTACCTGAATATGTCCTCCTTGTCATTAGGCAATGCTTGATATGTAGCACTTTAATAGTAGTTGTGTAAATATCAGCTTAGTCACCTGAGTGGGAAAGACAGGGGATGAAAAGAGTCAAAGTGGTGATTCTCAGCCACTCTCCAGTGTGCACACACCTACATGCAATACACAAGATAAACCCAGAGATTTCAAATATGAGTTCATAGTACCAAAAACATTTTGATCTGTTGTGGTCTTTCTGAGTTCTTTGCAACATAAGAATTGCTCTTCATTTTTCTGTAGTCAAAAAATGAGTGAAACCTAAGAGATGGTATTTTTCCAAGGGGTGCCTTGAATCTGAAAAGGTTGGGAATCATTGGTTTAGTGTAACCTGTACACATACATGTATCTGTGATCTTAAGCACATTGAGTACATCTTTGTTTTTTGGACAGAGAAATCCTGAATCCTCCTACTCTGATCTAACATAGTTTGCAATCCCTACTATGATTTTTTAATACTTTCCATTTCCTTTTGGCAACCCCTGTTTCCACGGTTTGGCAACGTATGGTGCGTGGGCCAGAACAGGCATGGAGCCAGGTACTTGGGAGAAGGAGAAGCAGCATCTGGGTTAGAAGCATTGGTCTGCCACCCAAGATGGGTTGATCTTGCCCATCGGTTGAAAAGGTTGCTAACTGCTGCCTTAAATGGTTTCAGCTCTATGATAAGAGACTCTCGTGAGAAACTTTTTATAGTTGCTGTTAACACCAACAGCTTAAACATGTCTTCTTGCAGGTGTTGAGCCCGTGCAGGTTCAAGAAACTGTGGAAAACCACTTGAAAAGTTTACTTATCAAACACTTTGACCCTCGGAAAGCAGATTCTATATTCACAGAAGAAGGAGAGGTAATGTCTCAAGTGCATGTAAAAAATCTTATCTTGAAAGACATTAAGAAATTGATTTCTTGGGATTTTATATATGTTTATGGTATCCTAAAAAAATCAATCCACAGTATTGCAACTTTCTCCATTGTTCCGATTGTTGCAGACCCCAGCCTGGCTTGAGCAAATGATAGCGCATACTACATGGAGGGATCTTTTTTACAAACTGGCTGAAGCCCATCCGGACTGCCTGATGCTTAATTTTACTGTGAAGGTAAACAATAAATAGCTTGCTATGGAAAAACAATAGTTGCTGATGCTTCCTGTATCAAATGGTATCTGTAATCTACCTTAAGCCTTTTAGATCTTTGTTTTGTATTGTGTTGTTTTTTGTTTTAACTGTATTGGTGTATTTGAAGTGCATATTCTTAATGAAGAACATGTGACAAATTGTAGGTTGGAAATGTATTTCTTGAAACTTGGTCTAGCACAAGGGGAACACAACGTAATCTTCCTAAACTCTTTTGGGCATTTATTCCATTTAAATTTTAAGCACTTTAAGTTTTGTTAGAGTTGCCGAAATAGGTGTGGTTCTCCTGAAATACAACATGCTAACAATAATAGTATATACTATGGTTTATTCACCTGTCCTCCTATCTTTATTTCTAATCATGCCTAGATACAGAATACGATTTCCCTGGACATATTTGAGAACTCATTAAATGTTCCTATAGTTCCATCTAGGTTTGTTAGGTTTTGCTGAGATACAAAAATTAACTTTTTTTTTTTTTTTGTATTTAGCTTATTTCTGATGCTGGGTATCAGGGTGAGATAACCAGTGTATCAACAGCATGTCAGCAATTAGAAGTCTTTTCTCGAGTGCTACGTACATCTCTAGCTACAATTTTAGATGGAGGGGAAGACAACCTGGAAAAGAACCTCCCTGAGTTTGCTGTAAGTGCTTTTCTCTCTTTGGTCTAAAGAAATGTTTGTGTTTCCTGGAGTTAGGAGATGTAAAATCTTCCTTTTTAAAATGGTTTTGCAGTCTTTTTTTGTGAGTCAATTAAAAAAGTACCGAAAATTTTTGTTAAAATTAGTTTTTGTTCTGTAGTGTTCAGTGACCTGGCCAATGGGCTGCTGCTGAGATGACATTTTCTTAGATATCTGCACTTTCCCACCAAGCTAATACAGTTAAGAGGATTTTCAGATCCCTTGTGCTATCATGTCATGATTGGCACATGCTGTCAAGTGATAGATGGGTATTGTTTCTGGCACAGTGGTTGCATTATAGAAAACCCAGAACCACACAAAAAGAGATTTTGTTCGGATGCAGGGGTTCAAGGAGGACCTCTTTTCTTTTGGGGCTGTCCTACCATAGGATTTAAGGAATGGATATTGCTTTAAGTTGATTTTAGTCCTCTACAAAATTAGAAGGTGAAATCAGAATATAGGAAAAGGATACAGCTGCTCCAATGCCAAGTATTTTAATAGGAAACTGGAATTTGTGCCTGTATGCCTTCTAGACGCTATAGATCAATTGTAGTAAGTACTTCGTACATAGGGTCTTACAGGGTCTTAGTACTTCTTACAGGGTCTGAAAGCCAATCTAGTTGGCCACCTAGTAATGAACACAACAAGGTTTTAAAGAACACACAGGGATGGACTTGCTAATGTTAAATTCAGTTTTAGCTAGGCAACTTCTAGTCAACTTAGGAGCTCTAGGATGATGCATATTATATCATTTAAGTGTGTCTAACTGCCTAGTGCCTCACTGAGAAGAGATTAAGAGGTGGTTTGAGGGGTGGGGAAGAGAGGGAGATCCACAGGTGGCTTTGGATTCTAAAACTGAAGTATCTTCATCCCTTCTACTGAGGGTGAAAAGAATTACAGTGGTAGCCCCATCAGTGTTGAGTCTGAAGTAATGTGGTGAATGCTATTTTCTACTAAATAGCAGAGCAAACTTAACGAGAGGCATAGTGTACAGCCGTGAAGTCGTCTGGTTCGGTGGATGGAAGAGATGTCCTTCACATTACGTAGGAATGGTAGGAAAGTGAGGCAGAGCTCTAAAATTGATTTGTAGTTCCTGGATAGTACTATTGTGTGTTGCTTTTCTGCACTGGATTTTTTATTGCATCTGTCTTTCTGCAGTAACTGGTTTATTTCTTTTACACTATGACTTGTTTTGTTATAGCAATATAGTTGTAGAAAAGTGACTTCAGCTTGGCTGATAACATGGCGATAAATGTGTTCACAGAAAATGGTGTGCCATGGAGAGCATACATATCTCTTTGCTCAGGCAATGATGTCCATATTAGCCCAAGAAGAGCAAGGTGGATCTGCTGTGCGCAGGATTGCTCAGGAGGTTCAGCGATACGCCCATGAAAAGTGAGCCTTTTTTATTAATTTCCATTTGATCTTTTCACTAAAGTAACTTAAACAGTCTCAGCTTTGCTTATTCTCAATTGACTGTTCATAGCTAAAGAGACTTCTTGGCTTTCTTCATCTGCCTCATGGTAGGATAAAACAGTGTATAGTAAGAATTCCTGTAGTGCAACCAACATAAAACATTTCTGCCACTCTGTAGAGGGTATGTATGTCCTGTATGAGGAAGGACTGAATGTTGGTGTCTTTATCTTGTAAAAGTTTCTTTTAAAATACCTTGTTCAAATCTTGGAAACAAAATCTTGCTGGTGAAATATAAACACATTTCTGTAATTTCCCTGATTATAAAGCTCTGCCTTCAAGGGTTCTCTCTGCACATTAGGTGGCACATGCTGAAAAGCTAATGTGTTTGTTTTATAAGAAAAAATAAGATTTTGCATGTGTGTTTTGTTTTTTATCAAGAGGCCATGATGCCAGTCAGATCACGCTAGCATTGGGTACTGCAGCGTCCTACCCTCGAGCGTGTCAAGCTCTTGGTGCGATGTTGTCCAAAGGTGCTCTGAACCCAGCAGATATCACAGTCCTGTTCAAAATGTTTACCAGCATGGACCCACCTCCAGTAGAACTGGTTTGTAGTTACCTTTTTATACTGTGAAACGTATTTCTGTTGCACCTATTTCATTTACCGTTTTGAACCCTTAATAGAGGTTTGAGTATCACTGTTAATGCTCTACAAACACCAGTTGAAAGATTGGAAGTCCCTGCCAGCATTCATTCATCTTGGAGGCTCCTCTTGTTTCCTTTTTTTTTCTAAATGACATAAAAATGGGTCACACTATTTGTATTGTTTACCTTGTTGGATATTATGTGTGTAGGGCTGAATTATTCATTTCAGAATTGGTACCTTTTTGTACCTAATGGGAAAGTTTTGTAAAAATATTGAAGAAGGTGAAGATGGGAAGATTATTAGGACACATTTAAAAGGGGCTTAATTTTGTGCCTACAGCCTGTGGCAGGCATGCTTACTTGCAAGTACAAATGCTCTTGTTTAGATTTCTCGCTACCTGATTGCATACTGAGTTCTTTGCCCCTTCCCTTGCCTCTCTTCCCTCAGAGGCTGACTTAGGCCTCTTTCAAAATATAGACTATTGAATTAACTAGCCCAATCCTCAAGGGCAGTGCATTGTGCCCTAGTTTGTGTGTTCCCACAATGCAAATATTTGTTTGTATGTATATGTGTATTTATTTATTGTAAATTAAATCTGTTATGTTAAGTAACTACATTTATTTACAGATTCGAGTACCTGCCTTTCTGGACCTTTTCATGCAGTCACTCTTTAAGCCAGGTGCCAAGATCAATCAAGACCACAAACATAAGTACATTCATATACTGGCATACGCAGCCAGTGTAGTGGAAACGTGGAAAAAGGTAAAGTTGAATTGTCTGCTTATCTAGGTATTAAAATAAATATATTGAGGAAATTTGAGGCTTATTGGTTAACTGCTATCATTACCTATATTAAATTTGCCTGTCCCTGATATTTTTTTTATTGCGTTAACTCCTAGCTCAACTGAAATCACTGGAAGCAGTAGGTTTTCAGCACATGTGCAGATCCAGACCAATAGGTGATACTTTGAATGTGTTGGACTTTTTTTGCAATTTTATTCCAAAGGGTAACAAGAGCAAGTCTCTCCAGTGGTAGGTAATTAGTACCTTCCTTTTGGCAGCCAATAGTTTTAATTTAAAAGTCAAACTGATGCTCATCTTTAATAGAAGGGAAACATGCTTGTTACTTTCCATTTATTGTAATAAACCTATGTGCAAGTCTTCATTCTGAGACCCATACTAGGTAGTAATTCTTTTCATAAGCACCCAAAGATTTAATCAGCTATGCATTCCCTTTAATTTTTTTTTCAGAACAAGAGAGTGAGTATAAATAAGGATGAGCTCAAGTCAACTTCAAAAGCAATTGAAACTGTTCATAATCTGTGCTGCAATGAGAACAAAGGTGCTTCAGAACTGGTTGCAGAGCTGAGCACCCTATATCAGTGTATCCGGTAAGTAGAAAGTCTATTCCTGAGCAGATATTCTTCACTGGTAAGCAAGAAAGTACACTTTTTTTGTAATACTAACGTTTAAAAAGAAGGAAATTAAATGCCTGCAACTTGAACTGCTTTATACTTCAGTGTCACTCAAGTAACTTCAAAATACCATAAATAGTTTTTCAGTGTTCTGTCTGTCCTTCCTTTTTGAATTACGTAGAGTATATTATATAGAGTAGTTGCGCTGCCACTAACGGAGATCTTTTCCATTCTGACAGAACAGTTACTTCCTTATGTGTAGTTCTGGGGAATGTCCTTGTGCATATACATCTGGAAAATTTGCCCAGTGGCCTCAATTACAGAGTGAAGAGACATAGAAACTGAAAATACACATTTGTCTCTAATCGTATCAACTCTGGCAACCTGTGTCTGATTATAGTAATGGGCTGTGGAAAATTCTTATTCTTCACTTAGAAATAGATGATGAATTATTGCCAGGTTACTTGTTTTTCATAAGGTTTCTTTCTTAGCATTGAGATCCTTTTTTCTCTAGGAAATATGAAATAGTTGATGTTAAGCAACCTGACCCAACATCTTGGGCCTAACCAAGTTAACATCTAATGACATGGGAAAGAGAATCTTTCTGGCCACTCATTAAGACTTAACTTATGCGCTGAGGGAGTATCCCTATGAAGGGAAAAGGAATTCTAGTCTGAAAATCTGTCTCCTTTTTCTTTCCTACTGGAGTCTGGTTTGAATATTCAGTAGCAGAAATAACATTTTGTTTGTTTTTCCTAATCACATTAATTCCAGCATGGGTTGAACTGTGAAACTTTCAGTTGAATTTTAGGGTGGACTAAAAGATCACATTTTAGGGAAAAAAAGTTTAGACTTAGCTTGTCTAATATAACTTTTTCTTCCTTAGTTTTCCAGTGGTGGCAATGGGTGTATTAAAGTGGGTAGACTGGACTGTCTCAGAACCACGGTATTTTCAGCTTCAGACTGATCACACTCCAGTGCATCTGGCATTACTGGATGAGGTAAGAGTGTAAAGGAAGTCTCGCAGAATAACAGCAATTTTTTAGGCTTGTGACTGGAATGATTCTAAGGGTTTGATCCAAAAGCCATTTAAAGCTTATGCTGTGTTGTAATCAGGACTCATGGTAGAGATGATATGTTTTATTAGACCAACAAGATAGTTGCAAAAAAAGAATTTTTTATTGCAAGCTTTCGGGCACAAACACCCTTCATCAGGCATTGGTGAAAAGATTGTAAAAGTTCTCTTGGGTAGAAATGAAAGTTCATATTTCATAAGATTTCACAGAGGAGTCAGTAGGTTGAAAACTCCTCAGGGCAGTCGGTTCATAGCTGGTATGGAGTTTCTTACCTCTTGTGAAGTTCTATGATGATGCATATTACCTTGAAACAAAGGCAGGAGCAGTGTCTCATGTTTCAGGTGGTCACAGTTGCTTTCTGCTTGGGAAAATATGAAGATTTCATTTAAAAGATGTTGTGTTGCGTAGCTTACATGACTGGATGTTGGTAAACATGCAGAGATTAAACCCATTTCAGAATTATGAAATAAATTTACAGGAATTTTAATACAGATTTTATTCCACACAATGAAGGGGTGACTGGCAGCTGTGCATATCTCATTCCTGAAGAATTTTAACCTGCACCGAATCCATAACTTCGAAAATAAGTATATGCTTGTCTTGAATATTCTTTTTAAATTGGAGGAAATGATGATGTTATGCATTATATTTGCAGATCAGTACATGCCATCAGCTGCTTCATCCCCAGGTGCTGCAACTTCTTGTTAAGCTCTTTGAAACGGAACACTCACAACTTGATGTTATGGAACAGGTGATTCTTAAAGGATTTGTTCTTTGTGTTGCCTCTTACTGGCCACTAGATTCACAGAAATAGGTCTTACTGACCTAGCATTCCCAATAGAGATTGCTTCAGGAATATGTCATTACAAAATGTTACCTGTGAGATTAAATTGATGAGGATGAACAATAATGACACCTTTTTCTTAGAGGCAATTCATACTGAAACACACCGGGGTTTTCTGTCTTTCAGCTGGAATTGAAGAAGACTCTTCTGGACAGAATGGTTCACTTACTCAGTCGAGGATATGTCCTACCTGTTGTCAGTTATATCCGCAAGTGTCTGGAGAAGCTAGACACAGACATTTCACTCATTAGATACTTTGTTACTGAGGTCAGCAGCCTGTTCTTAATGTTGGTAATATGTTGAAAAGGGACAGAACAACCAAAACATGGAGATGCAGTTTTATTTTTATTAATGCTAGTTGACTTTCTGTAACGTTTTGGGAGTATCTTTTGTTTTGTGTATATATACTGCAAGGCATAAATACTTAAGGTGTTGAGAAGAGTATTTAACATTGGATCCTTAGTAGGACATGGGAAAACTGCTTTCAGAGGTCAGGAATTCCCTTAGTGATTCAAATAGGTTTTGACTGCAACATCAGCCAGTTAATTCTGCCCTTATGGCTTAGTTGGAGATGAGGGGTTATATGAAAGAATCAAGAATAGTTTGTTTTATGAGAGGATTAATGTCTCTGTCAAACATCAAATTGGAGCAATAATTTGTGGTTCTTTCTCACATCTCAGGTGCTTGATGTAATTGCTCCTCCATATACCTCAGACTTTGTACAGCTTTTCCTTCCAATCTTGGAGAACGACAGCATTGCAGGCACTATTAAAACAGAAGGTGAACACGACCCTGTCACTGAGTTTATAGGTAAGAAATGTTTGTTCTTTTCTTACCTGTTCCTGTACATACATGTTAACATTCTGTAAAAGCTGTAGTGATACAGCCTTCTTCCTCATGCCTAAGGACAAAGATAGTTCCCTAAACTAACTTACCAAAGTGTTGCAGGCCAGTTACCTAATGCAGACACTGCACATGAAAACACTTAGCGTGCCATACTAAAAATCTTTCTGTGTTTTCTCTTTAAGCTCATTGCAAATCTAACTTCATTATGGTGAACTAAACATGGAAAAGCAAGAATGCGCGACACCTTGAATACCGAAGTCACAGATGATGAATCCTTTGCCATAAATTCCACCATTAAAGTTCTGTATCTGGGTAACAGGTAGCAAATGAAGAAGGGGGCAAGAAGTCTTTGATCCATATTTCACAGTAATTGTGATCATGAGGCCTTTTATTGCATCTTGGAATAAGGGATTCTCCAAAAGTCCAGTAATTCTTTAGGGGATTTTAATTAGGCAAATCAAAATGCCCATCTACATACAAATATCCTGAAGAACAAAGAAATGTCTAGGTCATGTTTTTGAGGAGTATTCTTTCTTGGTTACTCTTGGTAGAAATTTCTACTCTGGTAGAAATTTCTTCCACTGATATTGTGTGTAATTAAAGAACACCTGAAGAATGGAGACCAGTGCTAAGTAGGGAAACCTCTCTGAGGCACTTCCCTGAAACGTGACCCTAAATGCTCCAGGCTCTGATCTTGTGACTTCAGGTGGTGGGGTTGAGTACATAGTTGGCCCTGTGCTGGAGAGAAGCCATAGTGCTTTTTCTTGTTACTGCATTCTGTTACAGCATCTCTTAAATACTTTCCTTCTGAAACTACGTGTCATGGAACATGTTGAATTGTAGCAATCGGAGCTAATTTTTGTTACTGAAAAAAATCCTGTGCGAGAGTGGCCTTGTATAGAAATCTATTTTTTGGTAATAGATGTTTTTGCATATTACTGGTAAGTGCATTACTGCATCAGAATTGGCACTGTAGGCAAATTATCTGGATGTAAATAAACATTTTTGAATTTGTCAGCCAGTTTGTAGTGGAGAACAGCAAAATAAACTCTGAGTTGTTTTGTATCACTGCTTTGTCACAGAACTGATTACAGAGTGATAGCTGTGTTTAACCCCTGCACTGCCACTTGCCTCCCCACCACCATGTCCAGATTTGGACTGGGAAGCTCCTTTTATTCTGGACTCAGCCTGCAAGGAACTCTGTGATCTGGATCTGACCTGAAGCACAGGTGAGTTTTTGGCACCCCTGAAATGCAAGAAACTGCTGGTTGTGTTCTTGGTCTGCCCTGATCATGCAAAGCAGGGTAGCACACATAGGCAGTCATCTGTAGTCATTTTAATCATATACTAGATACAGAAACTAGAATTGAATCCACAGATGCCTAGTCTCATCATTATTCTGTCAGTACCAAACTTAGTATCAGGTTATGTGCGGCTTGCTTTTTTAGTGGCTGGTCCGCAAAGTATAATTCTACCACCACTTCCACAATTACTGGTAGCAGAAGTAACTGTTGATCTAAAGGTCTCAACACCATTAATGAGCCACTACAGGTCAGCATGATACTATTTGGGACTACCAGGTTTTCCCAAGCTAGGAAGTGGCATACCCAGAGTTGCCTGTACAACCTCTTTTGTGCATGAGTTCTAGTAATCGGTCACAAAGGCTGATGGTTCATATGCACAAGGAGAGTCAGCAGGAAGTTGCAGAAGGAATTCAGTTCTGGCATTTCCTAACCTTTTTTGACCAACTTTATTCCATAATGTCTTCTGGAACAGAAGAGAGAGGCCAAATTCAGAGGGAGTTTGTAGAACTTCTTGCTCTAATGCTTTATTTTATCTGTAATGTCCTACTTTTTGTTCTAATATAGATTTTAGTCATTGTGCTGGCTTCTGTATTTTGCCTAGCAGTTAGTAATTAACATCTTGAAGCAAGAAAACCTGTCATTTTTGGAGAGTAATACTGATTAAGCACACTTCTCTTACCTTGTATTTCACTGAAAACAGTAACTAACTTGTCTCTTAGGTAGGCCTGCTTACAGGTGGACAGTTAAGCTATTTGAGCTCAGCTGTCTACCATCACTAGATACTGAATTCTTGGTTACTCATCAACACTAAGCTGAGCAATAGATGGTCCCTAATACCTTTGTAATGAAGTACAAGCTCCCAAGTATAGAGTGTGTTGTATTCAATCCTATCCCAATCTGCAGGCCAAAAGCAAGAGGACCGCAGACATGATGCACATAGCTTCTATGCAGCCGGAAGTAACTACATTTCATTTTAGTGCATTGCATGCATATGTTGTTTTGACGGTGGCTCCATCCACATTCCTGACCAGGTGAGAGCAGTTAGAGTACAGATTCTGTTTAAGCCCCATGTACCCACAATATATGCCACACCAAAGTGCTGCTGTAGGTACCAATAGCAGTCAGTGCTGGATTATGACATGCTTAGGCCTTAAGATAAGTCCAGTTTAAGAGGCCCCATGCAGTAAAAATAATTCAAAGTATGTATATTTTTGTCATACTGGAACAAAAAAGGGGGAAGAACTTGCTGCCTGGGAGCAAGCAGCAGCTGTTACGCTGTAAGTGCTCCATGTGCAAGAGCCTGTTTCATCCAGGGTTAAAATTCAGGTGACTGAGCTCAATTATCACTACAAGCTTGTACACTTGAAATTCTATCCATGACCATGACCTATAATCTACTTAACACCTCTAATCACTTCCCATAAGACAGAATTTATTAAAATACGATCAGGTTTACACTTGTTGGTATGGCACTGATTTTACTTTTCATCATTAGTTTACATGATACATCAGACTGTTAGGAAGTAGATGGGAGAAAGACAGCACTCTATCTCTTCTTGTATGTTATGCACATAAAATAAGAGCCAGGGTTTCTGACAATCCTATCTACCCACACTCCCTCCCAAATTAAATAATGTAATATCCTCATAAAAATAGTATAGCTACTCAATTATGTCTGGAATTAAATCGAAGAAGGTTCAGGGAATAACTGCAATATACCATCTTAATTTTTTCTTGTAGTTTTGAAGATCATTGGTTCTTAATGTGTCATTTTCAGTTGGATAAAGTAACAGTATCAACACTTAATTTGTTTTATGTATAATACAGCATATGCCTTCTCATAGGAACAGCAAAACAATGAGATGTGACTATATTGTTCCAGATGTACAACACAAAACCATAGCTTTCACTGCACAGTCCATGGGCAGTGGGAAAAGTTTACCTGGTGCCCTTGTAGTTTGTGAATATAACATAAAATTAAGCTCCAGGCCCAACTTTTCCAGGGAGCTCACCTCCCTGGAAGTTTAAAATTTGTAAACACAAACCTCTTCCCTGAGAGTATCAGGTAAATCTTACCTATGTCAGATTAAAGTTTCTCAGTGATGGGAAGGGGATACCAAACCTGCAGTGTGATGTACTTCTATAGAAAGAATGTGTCTAGTTTCTGAGAAATGAGCTGCAGTTAAGAACTGCACAACAGAAAAAGCAGCCACAGCTGTTTTTCTCAGCAGATACTTTTTTTTTTTTTTTTTTAAAGATGTACCCTTCAAATTTAATAATAATCTTGTAGAAGCAGTTGGCCTTTGCTCTAAAATTATTTTACTTTGAAAACAGTGTGGTGATCTGTACTGATTCCTCATGACTACCTGGTTATTCAGTGCTACAGAATAGTTAAAACTGCCCTTTTAAAAAGAATACATGATTTGATGAAAAGACTTCTCAAATTTCAAAACCAAAAAAGGGCAATCATGGAAGTATAGGGTCCCCATATGCACAGTCCTCTTCAATAGCAAGATTATATTCTGCTCCTTTTCCACCTTGGTAGGCACTTGTTACGATCCTCAGCCAGCCCCTTTCACCCTAAAATAAATTAATTTGCATTAGTATAAACAAAGAAGACTTTACCAGCCTGGTCCTCCTCAGCTTCCTAAAAGTATCCCATGAACACAGCTTTGGCAGGCCAAGGACATCTTGGCTGTGAAGTTTTAGGTTTATAAATGGGGTCCACAAGGCAAGCTTGCTGGAAGTAGCAAACTGCTTTGCTGAACTTGCATGTGGGCAGCTAGAAATTCATTTATCCCTTCCCCTCTTCCTCCTGACATCCAAAAGACTTGATTTGATTTATGACTCCAGTAGCAATTTACAGTGGGCTCCAAGTGAAGTTGCATGTCCGTTTGGGACTTAGAGATGACACTGCACAAATATGCTTTTCTACTACCTTACATGTTATTATTACCTGCACAGACTTCTGTTCAATTTTATCAGCTTCTTTTTTTAAGTTGTTAGCCATGTTTAAAATTGTAAATTCATCCACAGCTGTTTCAAAGGCTTGTTCTTACTCCAAACAAGCTATTCTTACAGTTTGAAAAGTAGTTCTAAAAAGATAAGCATAATTCTGTTTGCAGTCATTTTGTGAACAAGTTCCTCCCTCTTTTCCTTACCCAAGGTTCACCCCAGGAGTTGCGAACAATCCAGTATTCAGTTCCATTTTCCTCACCCCATCCAGCCACCGATACAATATGGTTCACTGAAGGAGAAGGGTTGTACTCAAAATAAAGTCCCCCAGTGTAAGCATCCAGCTTTGATGTAGCCATTATGCCACAACTGTAACAAAGCAGAGACAACATCCTTATTTGAAAATAATTTTTATGATGGGCTGAGCAAGAACAACAGCTTCCAACAAATAAATTGACTTGAAGTCTAAAGTCTAGTTTCACAAACATTATTAAATAGATATTAATCAAAAGCATAAGATGCTAGCAAATGTTTGGCATGTATTGCTCTCCAAATACCAAAGGCTGCATGGTGAAGAAACAATGGATCAGGCTGAGCAAGCTTCATGTTTCCAACTTATCTCAATACTCATTGTAGAATTCCTGTTCTTATGTCGTAACACTGTTTATTTACCTGATTGGACCATTGGCATAGATTTCTGCCATCATTTTTTGCCTCCCACTGACGGAGCCATAGTCAGCAACTTTCCAGAGTGTGTAGTTCTGTATCACATGGCATTCCCCAAAAGTAACACACGTTCCACACTGGTTAAACTTCTTACATTCTACAAAATGTGATAGATACTTCATTAAATAAGTTTAATTAAGAAAATACTATCTTGCAATGATAAAGTAAGTTTTATAGTAAACCAATGTTTTGTTGTGTTTTGTTTTTTAAGGAAGTTCCTTATGGGATAGAGACTTAAATGGGATTAAATAATTGACAAGTTATTGTTGTTTCTCTGCCTGGTTGGTTCCTCAAGTTAAACAAAATTGCTAATTACTATGATCTCCATAATGTGTACTCTTTCAAGGATGTTTGATTCCTTACTGTACAGTGCCTTCATCATTGGGTACAATACTACTTTCACTCTGAGCTGACACACAGGTGCACGCGCATGCATGCACACAAAATTACAGAAGAGGCTGAAGTTCTGTTCCATTTAGCTCAGGATGACATTTCTGAGTATTCCACACCACTACATATTGAAGACTAATGGGATCAAATTTAGCAACCTTTGGAAGGAAATGCTTGTTCAGACATGTTGATAATGTACTGTCTTGTCTGATTCTGGAGCCAAAACAAACCATATATTTTAAGAGACCTTGCTGTCTTATTCAGAAAGCACAAGCTACATTGCCTGGCAATGGTAGAAAAGAGCAAAAAAGGGGCATAGTAACCAGACTGTACACAAATTCCTTTAGGCTGGGATTAAACCATGCAGAATAAAAGGAAATGGCAGTAACAAGTGCGTGAAAGTTGCTGCCATACTTTGGTCTTTGGCTTGGTAGTTGTTACAGGTTTCATCTGGAATGCCATGGTCATGTGCATACATCCAAACACCTGAGTGATCTCCACCTTCACAGGACCCTGCGTTGGCACAGTCAATAACATTCTGAACTGAGAGGTAGGCAGAAGGCCATGCACCTTTTCTCTTAATGTTGATGCGATCTGTGAAAATAATGAGAGACTTAGCAGTTGGTGCTTTAGTTTTAATACTGTTTTAAACTAAACATTGATTGAATACTCTAATTTTGTCTCCTTAGTTGCACTCGCAGCTTGACATTTATGGGAGCAAAAACTTCTGACATACTGAGTTGTTAAATGAACTGTGACCCAGTCTGGTAGACCAGCTGAGAGTATTTGCATTTTGCAGATGCAGCTAAGGTTTCCCATTAGAGGTTTGGTTGAATGTGTCCATATAAAGAAATAATAAACACAATCAATTTCAGATGTGAAAAGCAATTTTAAGAAACCAAACACAAATCACTGGCTGGCTGTGACATCTCTCAGATTCATTTACAGCCCTTTGTTTTCTTTATAGCCCTTTTTATCCACAAATCTCAACACCAGTGATTCCCAACCAGGGTACCTTGAGGTCCTTTCAAGGGTGTTCCACAATGTTAGCACTGCTTGGTGTGCAAACACGATTCACACAATACACCCAGAGATTTCAAATAGGAATTTGAGATGTGACAAACAGTCTGACTTACTGTGGTCTGGGTTCTCTGCCACAGAAAAACTCCTCTGTTTTTTGCAGTAAAAAAAGCAACAGGAACTAGAAAGGTTGAGAACAAGCCCTTAAAGCTGTTTACCAAGAAGTCAAGTATTACTACCTCTTTTTACATAGCGAGCAGTCAGATGACATTTCAAAAGCCTCTAGCAGGGCTAGGACCGTATGAGTCTACTTGATTCTGAAATCTAGACTCAGCATATATTTAGACAGCAACAAGATCTAAGGTCAAGTTTTCAGATGGTTTATGGTCATAGCTGGCCTTGCTTATTTTACTGTTACCTCATCTTCCCTGGGCAGCTTGCCTTTTTGTCTACCTCAGCTACTTAACTGAAGGGAACAGACTTCAGAACAAGTATTTGTGTGCTGTTTATTACAACTGCAGTTGTGATCCTATAGGAGCCCTTATGTGTTACCTGTACGCTTATTAACAGATTTCATGTTTACTTTGATAAATGCTTGGGGAAGTTTTAAAAGACTGCATGTTCCTTTAATTAAGGATGGAGAAAGCTCCCTCTCAACTTTGCTAAAAAATCAAGAAGGGCAAGATTGGATATTCCTGCTGCTTCTAAACGTTGAGGGCAAACTCCAAGTCCATCTCCTTTATCTATCATTAAGAAGCAAAAAACAGAGATGCACATATTCTGCCCCGTCAGGTCACCTTTAAGTCAAAGGCAGCAGGAAGTCCTGCCAAGGTGCTGATTCAGCACCTGCTTTACGCTGTACTTCAAACAGGAGTCTGTTGCATCTCTATTGGTTTAATACTTATTTTCTATACCAGCTCTTGACTTCCTAGAATAGTGATTCTCAGGATACCATGGCACCCCAGGCACACAATGTTAATGCTCTTAGGTATGTCAGTGTGATTCACATGATAAGCCCAGGGAGTTCAAATTGACATCCATAGCTGTGGTCTTTCCGAGTTCTCTGCAACAGAAAAACGGCTCTATGATTTCTTCTGTAGTTAGAAAAAAAGTGAGAATGAGTAAGTGGCCCTTTCTGAGGGGTGCCTCAAGTCTACAAGGGTTGAAAACCACTGTCCCAGAGCCTGACTGTGATAGAGAGAACTGCTTGGTGGAGGGAGTGCAATATTCCTACCCTGTGAAGGCTCCCTTTTTTTTCATTTTATTTGAATGCATTTTAATCACTCCAGTTGTCCACCTTTAGGCATTACATAATACCAGGGCTTTCCTGATTCAACTAGGGAGAAACAAACTCTCTCCCTGCAGGCACCACTGGGAATTCCCGGTGTGGATGCAGCTGCCCCTGCCTGGGCTCTACCAGGGCATGCCCTGCTGCACTTGCAGGCCCTGCCGAGCTTCCAGCCAGAGCAAGGGCACTGCCATCTCCTTTAGCAAGTACAGCCACCAGCCCTGCCAGCTGAGGAGCCCCCCAGCCTGGTCCCAGCGGGGGGATCAAAGTATTTGGGGAAGCTGGACGAAGACAGGGGCTGTGCACAGACAAAGCAGTGTGCCCTACCTGCTAAGGCACTGGTGCTGCCGTGGGCCCAGCAGGACCCGCAGTACTGAGGAATGTGCTGGTTGCGGGTGGTGCTGGCATAGTTGATGCCGTTAATGTTGCGCCAGTCCCAGCTCTTGGGCAGTTGAGCAGTATCCAGGTACTCATGGGGTCGCGAGTAGGTTCTGCTCGGAAAGGAAAGAACCAGTCACGCTAGTTTTCCCCCAATCTCAGCAAAAAAACCAAACAAACCAACCGCAGCCTCGATGACCTCAGTCCTTCCACCTTGGCCGGAGCGCACGTGACAGTTGTCTCGTGATACTTAGCGCGGTGCTGAGCACGGGGACGGGGCTCAGCCCCAGCCCGTGCAGGCGAGCTCCGCGGGAGCCCCGGGCATGCAGGCAGCGCGGGCCAGCGCCCGGCCCCGAGGCAGCCTCCCACGATCTGAGCCAGAGCCAGAGGCAGAGAGCCGGCCCGGGCGCGGCTCGATGCTCACCTGACCCCGGGCGGCTTCCGCGGCGCCGGCTTGTAGCAGCTCTGCCCGGCGCGGTGGTGC